>NW_008237244.1:3525580-3558253 GCF_000691975.1 Corvus brachyrhynchos
CCGTCCCGGCCAGAGCCGTGCTCCCCGGGTAGGGCCCGCGCAGCCTTCCAGGGAAGTCGACCAAGGGAAACGTCGGGGAATGGAAATCCCATTCCCCGAGCGCTGGACCCGCGGGCCAAGGCAAACAGCCCCTGGTGATTCATGCGGTGTCTGCCACCGCGGCGAGCCGGTGGGAGTCTCCGTCGGGGAAAACGCTGAGGGAAGCGTGAAATAAGTTGGCCAAGTATCAGGGACCGTCGTTTCTTAGCTGACACAACAGCGGCGCAGTCAGTAATCCAGGTGGAAAAACTAAGTGTGGGGTTTATATCAAGACTTACGGTATCATGTATGAAGAAGAAAAAGTAAAATTCCTGCTTTGTTCCCAAGCAATTGTGATTTCTGTTTCCTGGGAGAAAAACAACAGTGAAAGCCATTTAAATGGCAGAAGTGAGCCGGTCTCACTGTCACTGTCCAACAGGAAAGACATAAATCGCCAAGCCATGCTAATTGCAGTACATCAGGTGCCAGAGGAGTCTGACAGAGGAGACTCATACCCCTCAGGGTTGCTGGGATAGTGAGTAACTCTGGCAATCAGCAGAGCTACTTTATGCAAGTTTTGTAAGACACAGTTAATTGTCTGGGATGTGAGTGTACAAAATTTAATCTCTAAAAAGACGCGTATAGATAACAAGCAAATCTCAGACTGAAAGGGGTTGGATTCACCTTATCTTTAATTCTGAGCACTGGCTCCTGAACCTTTCTTGTAGCCAGAGAAAAGGGGAAAAATAAAAATGCAACTGAGCACTGATAGACGTTATAGCAAACCCAGCAGAGCCAAGTGCAGAACAATTCACCCATTCTGTTTCATGCTGGTAATGTAGCATAGGATGAGGCCCCAGTCACAGTCCTAATTAATGCTCTGCCATCTTGAAATACAGAAACCGTACTTTCGTTTCACTGTACTGTGACTTCAGGCCTCAGCTGAGTTGCCAGAGGAAGACAAAAGTCAGGAGGAGAAAATGTTGTAGTGCCAAGATCATGTGAGTGCCCAGAGTAACTGTGGTGGCTTTAGCTCCAGTTTATGCATAAGAGATCCCAACACTAGCACTCTTCCCAGAGGCCACACCGCCTGCTGCTGTTGGCAGGTTGAACACATGGAAGGTATCCCTGTGGGACACTGGAGGAAAGGGTATGATGCAGTGAGTCAGCACAAAGCATCTCTTTGTTTCATAAGGTGGGGGATTTTTATTTGACTTTATTTGACTTTGGTATTTATTTAATACCACACCAGAAGTACCGTGTAATCCCCACATTACAAAGTCTCAGTCTCTTTGCTGTTTGTTATTTCTCAAATGACGAGTTTCTGTCCTCCACTCCCATCGTGTGATTTCTTTTTAATTTGGGAGAGACATTGTTCAGTCTGTCAACATTGGAGACAATGGGTTGGAAGTTGTAAGAAAAAGCTGGAGGCTTCTATCAAGCCATGCTTCAATTTGCAAAGAATCAAAAATGTGGCCAAAAAAAAAAAAAAAATCAGGCAATTATTAAGCTTCTTGAAGATTGTTAACTAGATACCTGAGGCTTTGAGTCCTTTCATTCCTTCCCTGTCTTCTTAGTGCTTGGAAGGATTGTTCTCAGTCTGGAAGAAACTCCCAGTGATGCTTTTCAGTTATCACAGGCAACCACATAATGTAAAAACCACATTTCAAAAAGTAGGTTTCATATTATAAACAGGTGCTTTAAGTAAAACAGCAGTGAATTTATTTTCCTCCTGCAGTTAAAGGACTGTTTCAGACCTTCCTGGTAGTTAGACACTTCTTAATTTCCAGTCTAAATGTATTCATGGCCATTTTGTATTTGTTTCCTAGTATCAGCGTTGTCTTTTAACCTAAACAACTCATTTTATTGTCCAAGGCTTGCCTAGCTAGGGCATTTAGTGACAGCAATCATTTTCTTTTTCACCTTTCACTCCTGTTTCGCTCAGCAAGTTCTTGCTCTGTATGTGGCTCCTGAGAGAGTGTGTGGCAGAACTAAACATGATACGCCACACAAGCCCTATCCACATAATTTCTATTTACTGAAAATATTTCTTATGTGGTCAAGGATTTCATTATCATTTTCAGTGGCCACAGTGCCACTGATGGCTGATGGTTACTTTTGTGTTCAGTTTATATATGCACCTGCACCTGTTTGCCAGTGGATAAATCCTCTCTAATACATTGAGGGTTTTGAGGGTTTCTTCCAACCTGGACAATTCAGTAATTCTGTGATTTTATACTATGGTATTTAATCTCTCTTTTAGTTCTTTAATTTTTTAGTTTCTAACTAGCATTCCTAGTTGTACTTATTGTAGATAACAAAGTAGATAATTGATTTTTCTATCTTCTGAAGCGAAAAGTTTGTTTATCTTACTGTGAGTGAAACTTTTCCTTTGTGTTGGGTTCAGTGTCAGTATTAGAAGCATCCTTTCACCACCTAACCAGGTTTAACTTAGCTACAAACCATACCAAGAATACTACAGATCTTCTTTGCTTCTACTGCAGTTTTGCTTTTATGCCTTTTTCTGTGAAATATCATCTTACATTTGGATGGATTTTCCAGATATTATGGGGCAGGGAGGGTTGAGGAGTTTTTTTTTTTTCCCAACATTACTAGGTACATATTAAATTAAGGTGTTCTATACCTACAATATCATATCTATTACTTTCTAGTAGTATTTTCAAGAAGCCTTTCATCTTTTGCCCTTTTATTACAACTTCTTTTTCAAAGTTTTCTTCCTCTTCAGTCTTTTAAGACACAGTGATTGGTGCAGAGCCAAAATATTAGCAAATGCCACCACCACCACCAGTGATTGTACTAAAATAATCATGTTTTGGAGAGTTCCTAAGTTAAAGTTTTTTGGCTTCAGGTAAAACAGAAGATTCATCATATGAGGCTATAACTTAGAGATGCTGAACACCATCCTTGGGGATTTTTTTTGGTCACTTCCTACCTAAATTTTTCCATAATACTGTCATTCAGTACATTACTCACAAAACTGATAATAGAACACAGGACTGCTTAAGGAAACAGATTTTGCCAAAATATCCTTTTTTTGTTTCTTTTTAACAGGCTATGAAATGGATCAATATGGGATTGAGTGTAAACATGATACACTTGGACATTTCCTAGGCACTCACATAACACAATATTTTGACCAGGGAACTATAATGCTTCAGCAACAGCTTTGCACATATGAAATAGATTCCAAAACAGATGATAAATCTCAGCTGTATGTGAGCAAAGAATACTCAGTAAGTGAGTGTGTTTCAAGAGAAACTGCAAGGATAAATTTTTGACTCCATAGTGCTTTAAATTCTTTATACACAACATTAAAGAAAGCATATTCTATTTTGGCTACAACTTAAAGGTCTGAATAATTCAAGCAGAATGTTTAAAAAACCTTGCAGTGGGATAGCAAAGAACTGAAAGAACCATTAGAGAACTGGTAAATATGCCATCAAGTGAAAAACTCTGGAAATGCAATGCCTTTAATAACCCAGATTTAGGAGGTGACTTAAGGACACCATATAAGTAAGTATATAAGGGACAAAACTTCAATGAAAGATGTCTTCAATGCAGCCAACAGAAATGTAATAGCACTTAATGATAGAAACTTGCAGATAGAAAAATCAGACTAGAAACAGGCTGGTTTATCTACATCTCCATCCTTCATATTTGATAACATTTTGTAAGAGATTTTTTTTCTCCTTTGTAATTTTCTGAGTAATAAAGGACTGCTGTTGTAAAGCAATTAATACATTAATGCAGAAATTAACCAGTTTGGGGTACTTCTTTATCTTCTTGTATATTGAATGCTCAAAAAAGGTCTTGTCTTTTTAATTCAAAAACTGATGCCTAGACAGCATGTCCAGTGGTTGCTCAACCTTCAACTTGCTCAGTTTCACTGCTCCCTTGGTGCCTGCAGTTCTGTGTTGCGGACCACGTTTTCTCCAACCTGTGGAGCTTGGCATTCACCTCCTGCCTTGGCCCCAGGGGGATCTGGTATGGAGAAAGACCCCAGTTTGCACAAGGCTGAGCAGGCTGGTGCCCAGCTCATGCACAAGCTCCCTGCAGCTGTTTGGCTGCCTGAGTTCCCCTGTGTGCTCTTACGTCACACCCAACACAAACCAGCAGAAATCTACTCCTCACAAAGCACAGAAGTGGCTCCTAGTGTCCTCTGCAGGACAGTCTGAGGTGCAGGTGTGGCTTGACTGCTGCTAACTGCTGTTTGCACAGAGGGTTGGAGCATCTGTCCTGGAAGTGTGCCTGAGAGTGAGCACAGGGTGACCAGCACAAGGTCTCAAGGAGAGCTGGACAGACCTGCCAACCCTCCTTGGCTCCCGAGGTCCTCTGCACAGCCCTGGCAGCAAGAACCAGACTCCTTGTTTTCTGGATGTTATAACAGGATTGGCAACGAATGGAATAACATTTACATTTCCTTATGAACTTCATGAAGCACCAAGTTACTGCGGTGATTGCCACAAACCTAGGTGTTGCAGGGCCAAACTTTCAGGAGTCAAACATTTTTTAAGGTTATGGTTTTTTTGAGAAACCACCAAAACCTCTGAACATATATTTAATTTGAAGACCATGAGTAATCTCTCTTAAATCTAAATTCAGTGCAGGGTTTGGTGCCTCCTGTTAGCTCTTCAAGATGGTTCATGAATCAGGCTTAATTGGGGCTCAGCGTAACAGCTATGCCATAGCCAAAAGAAAAGATGGTTCCAGTACACAACATTTATTCAACACCAAGGTTTTTGTATATATACATATATATGTACATATATATTCTGTATAATAATGCATATAATGTATATAATGTATATTAATAAATTATCATAATAGCCTTTTAACAGAACATATTTCATCTGGGACATCCAGAGCCAGGCAACTTTAATTAATTATAATTTTTGTGTTAACTTTTTCTTTTAAATACGTACTTATGAGTTTAAGTACCACATTCTTGTTGATGTGTGCTACAAGACAGTCTCTTTCCTCATCACTAAAGAGGAAATCAGAGTAAATCTCATGCCAGGAGCCACCGCAATGACAGGTCAGGCAGATATTTCTGCTGCAAACGTTGACACAAAAGCCCCCACGGATCTGACTGGCCTGGCTACCCTTTGGTTGCTGGGCATCTGAAACACCAAATTCTAAATGTTGATGTAATTTTCTTTTTTTAGTCTTTAATCTGTATAGTTCTGTACAAACACCATTAGGTCAAGAGCAGTGCTGCCTAAATTCTGCCAAAGTTGTAGTTCAGATGATATTTGGGTGCTTATTTGAGCACAACAGAGACATTACATAAGATTCATGAATAACCTTGTTATTTCATTTAAGATCCAGATACGTGAAAATCCAAAGACGTTACTATGTTTAGGATATTTTTCATTGTGCAAGGACTGATTTAGAGTTAGCAATTTGCATGCTTTCTGAAACATGTTGTAAGATCTAAGCTGAGCTTCTTGTGTGTGTGATGTCAATTTTGTCCCAGAACCGAGTAAAACGTTGTCTTGGATTTTGAAGGAAAGGAGAGTTGAATTTAACATTGTCTTGGATTTTGAAGAAGAGTTGAATTTAAGCATGGCATGGCTTAAATTACCAAGGGAAATGCTGGAAATACAATTTTACTGATCACATGCTCAAAGTTACAGCAGAAGTAAAGCCTGCGAATATACTTGGCAGAGTAGCAATCCCAGGACAATTTTTCAGCTAGCTAAAGTAGGTGAATGCTGTCTGCAGATGAATTCAGTATGTATGTATGTATTTTATTGACAGTATATAACTTCATTGAGTCCTGCCTCTGATGACATCATATATCACCTTTTTTTTCACAGTAAACATTATCCAGTCTGGATGGTAATCATAAGCTTGACACACAGTTCTGAGGAAAATTAAGAAAAGATGTAACCTATGTGTAAGGCAAATGCTTACTTTTCAGTTACCATCTGCAAGAGTTCTGATTTTCTTCTTCCAAAACATTTTGAAGAGTCAAATGATGTTTCCAAGAGAATTTCAGTAGGAAGAACTTTATTAATTGCAGTATCTGGGCCTCAACAATCAAAATTTTGCCTTCTGTCCATTTCTCTGAGCCACTGTGGCTGACCTCAGCTGCTATCCATGGCAACCAGAAAGATGGAAGTCTGCAGTGGTACAGAGATAGCAAAGCAAAAGAGGCCTGAGCTTGTACGTCCAGCCAAGCACACCAGGGAGATACTTGCCTTTTTCTTTTGCCTTAAGAATGTGAAATTATTCTTAGAATTAGGTACAAAGCCAGTCAGGAGAAGATTCTAATCCTCAAACATCTGGAAATGAAACACAGCAAGATGACCACTGAAGTGTGGGAGAGAAGTGCAAGCTCTTTACATATTCATACTTCTTCAAATCATTTGATCTGTTTCAGTTCCCCTGGTTTTATATGTATGTAATGAAGATCACAAACCTTGAACAGTGAACAGAACCATGCAATTCAAGTATCATTGGTCTATCAATAACACTCAGGATAGTCCTTTTTACCACAAGTGAGAAATAAACACTTTTCATTACAAGTGTTTGAGTCTTTACTGAATTTGTTTTTAACCAGCAGCATGTTCCTGGAATTACGGAAAATGTCAGCTGAATGCAAAAGATTCAAGTAAGAAAACAGTATGGGTTTTCAAAATATCTGTCTCTTAATTTCTTTTTAGAGGTGGTATAGTGTTCCGTGTACAAATTAGAATCATGTAAGCATCAAGCAGGTGGCTATCTATAGGAACAGATGCTCAAAACAGCAAAGAAAAAAGTGAAGTGCACATCTAAAGTAGAATTTGTGGATGTAGCAAAAGGATGATTTTTTTCTGGAGGGATGATGAAATAGAGAAAATTATTTACTTACTTCTTCAGGAAAACAGATTACATTTAGCCTTGAATCCTATATCCTATATTCTGATTTTTAAGTGATAAAAACGGAAAATCATAAGGTAATTGACAAACTGTGCCAGTACTGGTTTGTCAGAGCGTTACTGACCAACTGTGACATACCTGCTTTAAATGACAGTAGTTTGAACCACAGTAGATATCAAAACGAAACAAAACAAAACAAAACAAAAAAGTCTTGTCATT
The DNA here is from genome assembly GCF_000691975.1 of Corvus brachyrhynchos. Taxonomy (NCBI): domain Eukaryota; kingdom Metazoa; phylum Chordata; class Aves; order Passeriformes; family Corvidae; genus Corvus; species Corvus brachyrhynchos. The sequence continues at coordinate 3,532,703 of NW_008237244.1, forward strand.
ATTTAGGAAGAATAGTAGAGAAAGAAAAGATGGATGAAGTTTTACTTTCAAGATATTGTAGGAATTAAAAAAACCCCACTGTAACTAGTAGGAACCTGTGTTCTTTTTTTAAGATACCAAACACGTGCTCATGTGGGGCTTCAGAATTCAATGGAGACAGTTTCATTTCAGTAAGCACTGGACCCAGGAAAGGGTGTCTCTTCTAATTATACAATTAAGACTGGTGCTTCCATTGATAGACTCAAATTTGCATCTGCATTGCAAACTGCTTGATTAATTGCAGTACAGTTTGATTATAAACCCTATGACCTAGCATTACACATACATTTTACATTTCCAGTCATAAGTCTGTCAGATACAAACATTTTAAGTGATTTAGAAATTATGGTTTGATTTCTCTGTAGACTAATAAAGACACTTAATAGTACAACAACATTATAATCTAGTTTATATAGCATTTTAAACCTTGCATGTCAATAAATAAGAAGCTGAATTTCTCCACTGGCAAAAGCCATGGACTTTTATTGCACTAACAATGATTTTAATTTATTTATTTCAAACTACTTTTTACTAAGATCTCAATTTTTCTTGTTTGCAACAGAAACTAAAACAAATTTTATCTAGGTACTTGGTTCTGTTTGTCTATCCAATGCTGAAGACTTTGCTGTCTCTAAATATTTTATTGCAGTCAACACAGACAAAGGCAGGATAATAAGTGAGAGCTGCAGCAACTACAGACAAGGGAGACATGAACCTTAAAACACATTCACATCAAGGGCAGGAGACAGTTTCCATCCCAGCAGAGGTATACCAAATTGAAAAGCAATAAATAGCTTAGACCATCATGATTTTTACAAATGCCATCTCAGCTTCTATTCTGATCCAAATAATACTAAAGACTTCAGAACAAAATTTGAAGGGAAAAAAAAAAGAAAAAAAATTACAGATATTTCAGAACATCAACTGGTGATAAATACAGAATTAGTTTTTCAACATTAGGTTATGCTCATCCAACCGGTTTTTCTTTTTTTAGACAAAGGAAATGTAATAGTTCTAATCAGTCTGCATTTCAGAAAAGCATTGCCACAGAGGGAATTTATAACTGAAAAATGAACTAGCAGAAGGAATGTGAGCTAAGTATGGACCTAGCTCATGGCGAGAAAAGACACTGTATGTTGGGTGCATGTAGATATCACAAATATGATCAGGGATCACATCTTGAAACTTTCCCAGCTTGTGACTCTATCCGTTCTCAGAACCCCTGAGACAAAGCTGTATTTCCTCAAACATCCACCTCCCTCCTTTTCTTAGACACCCCATTTTGTAGCTCATCCTCAAGCTGGTCATGTAAAATGGACTGGTCCCAGCTAAACTGGGACTGTGCTGCTGGTGCAGGCTTTTTCACAAGAGCCACAGATAAGGCAGCTCACATTTCAATCTTGCTGCTCTACACCTGCACAGTAGCAATTATGGAACCATGTATGTTCTGCTGCTTGGTGCTAATAGGAGTGCAACAGCTGACAGAGGAGTTCTTCTGAGGGTCCCTTTTTTACCATAGGCTACTTTTCTAGACCCCTGGATGTTTACAGTGTCTGTTGAGTGTAATGATACACTACCTTTATTTGAACCTTATTTGTCCAAATTACAATGTAAGGACTTTTTATCCAGGCTGAAAAACTGAATTGCAGACAAGAAAAAGTAACCAAAAGGTAATGATGTATTATGTTGTACTTGGGGCTTTTTTTTTGCTGACAATTCACATGATAAAAAACCACAAAGAAAATAGACATTTGAAACAGAAACCAGTCAGTTCCAGATGAATATATGGCCACAGACACCTTGACTAAATATCTATGTATTTAAAAGGAAAACATTTGCAATAAAAAATAAGAAAAGTTCAATTTCTTTTAAGAAAAAACCCTGTGAAACTAGTAGATCAAATAGTCTGGTTTTTTAAGAGCATTTTGAACATTTTTAGCTGCTTTTTTTAATGAGAAGCAAAGCAACAGGATCACAGAATAGCAGGAAATTTAAGCTGTTCTGTCCAACTGATAAAGCTAATTTCATCCTCTGCTCTAATGCAATGAAAGAAAAAAACTCATCCCATTTTTCTAATGACTTGATCGGCAGAAGACTTTATAAATTCTCAAAAGATAAAATATTTTTAACTAATTGCCAGCTCTTGCCTTTGTTCCTTTATTTTCATTGCCCTTGCTGCTCCAGGTGAGTGCATCTGATACTGCCAAGAATGACCACATTCATATAAATAGTATCAATCTCCCAGAGTGTCCCACTAATTTATTTTTTTATCTGTTGATCTTAAATTGGTGTACTGGTGATACACAAAATAAAACCATGTAAGTACTTGCATATCCAGACACCTTTTCTCCGTAAGGGACAGGATGCCTGTTTTGTGCTTGCCTCTGGCACAGAATGAAGGATGAAGTATCTGCCATCTATAAAGTAGAACATATCTCATCTTAGGATGGTATCTGTATTTTGAAGAACACTTTGCCCATCCTGGCATTGAATGGGATCAGAAGATTTGATGCTAAAAGTTTACCCAGGTTGGACCTGTAATTTCATGCTTGCCTCTGCTGTCATAGGAGGGTCCCGAAATGGGGAGCTTTGGAGGGGGAAACAGATTCAATATTACATGAAAAAAGGGGACTCTTAACAAAAAACTCAACCCTTCAAAAACCACAAGTATTTGCATACTTAGGGCAAGTTTATATAAAACAGAAGCCTGTTAGAGTTATTAGCAGGATGCACACAGGTATTGTAATGGAGCCCGGGTTCAGGGCTAAAGAGCTGTATGTGGCTCATCCCTGCTATTGCTGGTCGTGTTGACCTCCAAGAGCAAACAGAAGTCCTCTGAAATGCCTGCAGACTCTGCAGTGCTGCAGCTCCCTCCCTCAGAGCAGCTTCACAGCTTTTTTGTCTCTGCTGGCTAGCAAAGCTTCTCATGTAAGCCAAGTAGCCAGCCCTGCTGCAGGCCTGATTCATCTCCTTGCTGCTTATTCAGCTTTCCAAGTGACCCTGTGTCCTCCACTCAGACTAATTAGTTAAGTCCAGCTCTGGCTACAAACAAAACATTTCATTACTTCCTAAAAACTCTCCTGTCTGAAATGTTTAAATAATCTGTGTCCTGGTTTCAGCTAGGATAGAGTTAATTTCTCTGAAGAAAAAGAAAGCAATTTACTGCATTAAATTTCATTAAGGTTCTTCACTAAAATAAACTACTGTTGTAGCTCATTGTCTAGGGTATAGCTGTAGAACTGCCTTTTTGCTTTGAAATAACTTTGTATCTGCTGGCTGGATGACAATGAGGCTTCACTCCCATTGCCAGAGTATCCTCTTCTGCTGGAGGTAGACACAGGCTGCAAGCAGAAGGTCACAGATCTGTATTCCACACCCTGCTGAGCTATTCAGCTGAAAAACTGGCCACATTGCAGAACCATTCTGGGTCAAACCCATGGGTGTGGAGACATCTTTTACAAATACCAGAGTCCTTCTCTGAAAGAACACTAATCCTGATTAATCCAAGCCTCCCTTTAGACAGATATAGCTGCTGTTTTGGATTTCTCAGAGCTGGGAACTGAGATCGGGTTGAAACATCTCCATAGTGAGTTTTGCAAGAAATGCTTTTTTGTGGTATCTGACTGCAGTTTCTACAGCTAAGAGACTAGTAAATGGCAAGGATACAACCTGGCTGCAGAAGAGCAGCATCTAAGGAGAGCAGCCTCTATGGAAAGAACATCTAAGAAGTCTCTAAGAATATAACTTAGCTCCAGAGGAGCAGTTTGGAGTCCTCTGTCTGACTAGATAGTTTGGCAGGCATTTACCCAATACTCCTTCATGCATTAGAACAAGTAAGACGAAGGTATATCCACTTGAGTGATAGAGTTCTGGAACAGAGCTTGTCTAACAGCTAAGATAACAGGGTACATGACCAATTATATTTCCTCCTCATCATAGCAGAGGAGAAAGAAGGGCACATAAGCCAGCCAATACTGCAGCAGTGAACCTTGTCTCTGTGCGGTTTGAAAGATGTACATGAATATTGCCCTCCCATGTTCTGTTCCTGTTCCTGCTCCTCTTTCCATTCTGCCCTTAGCAGTAGCCAACTCTTCCATTTTGCACATTCCAAGCACCCGTGTGCACAGACTTGTTATTAGCAAAAAATTTTTAAACTGTTCATGGTATCCCTAGCCAACAGGATAGTGATGAGGAATGCCTTAATTTGAAAGCACAGAATTTGGAATTTGTTTGGAACTTGTTGACTAGTTATCATTTCCTCTGCTTCCTTGCCAAGATTTTATCTGGCTTTAAATCAATTTGATGTGGCCTTTGCTAACATACCAAGACTGGATTGTTTTTACAAACCAGAGGTTTTCCCAAAGTACAGATAGGATAACACCTAAACTGATGGTTGTTAGTAATTGTTTTAGAAAACTTCATGTACTTACAAGCACAAGTGCCACACTGTTGGGTCACCACTACAAATTCCTCATTGCTTTCTCCAGTACGATGCATGGGTGAGTGTACAATGAAGGAAAGCTGCATGGTTCAATCAGGAATAAAAGCATCAGGCACATATGCAAGAAGCTGGATTTGTGCCTTAGCATGTGAAGGATTCGTGAAGCCTGCAATGCCTTGTAACAGAAATTTTTAAAAAAACCAAAAGAGATTTCAGCAAAAGATCTACTTATATTTCTGGTACTATTGAAATTTAGATTCCTGTTTGCTGGTTTTGGCCTTATACTTACGATGTTTCATGCCAACATTTCCTGAAAGTATTTTCTTTCCACTCCTAAGTTACTAAAAATTATTAATAAAAAGCTGCTATATTAGAGTTTCAGATACAAAACCAGGAGAGCATTTGAGTAAGCAGATGCTCCTAATATCTGTGAGAAAGGGAAAAAAATGCAAAGAACATTGGAAAAAACTGTTAGGAGTAAGCAGTTCCCAAAACACAGAAACTTAAGAAGCCAGCTTTTTAATGGGCTTTCTGTGTCACAAATGACTATTAAAAACAAGTTATAGAATAGCTGTGGTGTAAATTCCCCAGGATTATACATGGAAATGGAGAACGAATTCAACATCTGAGGACAAAACTCCTTCAGCTGGAGTTCACGTCTCTTCATGTAACCCACAGAATCTCATTTTTGTTTGCAAGCAGTGGAACTCATCTCTCATAGGGATCCTCCAATACATCACCAGAACTGAACTTATATTACATTATCTGTTACCTCCTACCCAGCTATTTACTCTGCGTGCAAGAATGTCATGGTTTTGATACCGCAACCTTCCTGCCCTCTTTAACTCCAATGGGACCAAATCCAAGAGGAGTTCTGGCAGGACACACTGTACTCACATTTATGCACGCATGGGGTGTGTGAAGAAGTCTTGATTCTTTAGTAAGACAAGCTAAAGTCTAAAGAAATTTCATGTGAATTAGCCCATTATCCCTACTATGGTGTGGAGAAAAAGTAGCCCTAGCTTTCAGTGTAGCTCAGTTTAGCCCTGTTCTGTATTACACACTTCATCAGACCTGAAAAAATGCTTGCAATTTTGGACAATGAACTAAAACCTTGAATTATCTTTTGGTCTTATTTTGTAATAAATTATAGAATTTACTGTCCTCTTCTCTATTTATACAGTATGGTGGGAAAGCTGGTGAATTGACTGATGAGTGGACTAAAAAACTCTCTTTTAGTCCTCTACAGAGAAAATTCTACCGTGACAGACTGATTGGACAGGAATTCGTATATGTTTGTGCTTGAAGACCATAAAAGATTATTTCCATAGTCTTGAGGAAACACCCTTTTATTGTAGAGAAGTTTGTATACACAGATGCAATGTATTTACAACCAGCTTTTCTCAAACAGATGACTGTTTAAAATCCTTCACAAATCTGTCAAGAATGAAAGAAAATAAAGCTCAGAAGCTCAGCCAGCCAACACAACCCCCAAATTCAGATTATTTCCCAAAGATATCTGTAATGAGAGTAGATGGTGTTATTCAGAAGGAGAAAACAGGACTGTGACAAAGATCACTGGATGGATTTCAGGATTGGTTCATTCAAATGCATTGCTTAGTTTGATCTCAGAGTAGATAAACTGTGAAGTAAAATTCCAACAAGCAGATGGGGACCTGCCTTTTGCCAGGGGTGTGAAAGAGACAGGCAGAAAGAGCCTGTCCTTTCCTTCCCTGGCCTCTGCAAGAACAGCTCACAGCTGCAATCTCTCCGAAAAGAATTTGTTGGTCCTGTGTTCCCCTGGAAAGCTCTTTTCCAGAAAAAGGCAGGAAAAGTTCCACATTTCTTCAGTCTACAGAATGGAGACAATGCACTAAGGGTGAGAACAGCTAAGGAATCCTCCTTAGGAAGGGTGTGGACTCACGTGCCAGCCCAGACACAGGACAGATAGCACCTTGGTGTCTTCTGGTGCCCCTCCAAACTGTGACCCAGCTCTGCACTGCCCTTTACCTGGGGTGCTGTGCAATGGCACCAGTTTAGCTTCAGTCTGTTCAGTCACCTCAAATGCAAAGGAGACAACACAGGGGGAAACAGTGAGAGGTAGAGACACACATTATATTCCCTTTTCATGTTCCTTTTCAATTAAAAGCAGAAACTTCATCAAAACAAAAAGTCACATGTGCAGGCACTTCTCTGGAGAAGCAATAAATACCTCACACAAGCATTCATGGATGGATGAGTCCCATAAGAAAGATTCTCAGTACAACCAGTTCAGTCATAAAAGGAATCTAACCCCCCAAACACTGATGTATATGAGAAACAGGCAAAACATATCTGCTGGTGCTCAAGGAAGTTACATGCTTAAGTTCCCCACAGGTTGGAGACATGTATCTTAGAATCTGCATAATTTAGTCTACACTCAGCAGAACATTGCGGTATTTACAGGCACATTCCAATGGGAAAACATTTGCATGTTGAGCGTGCAAGACACAGCTTTGTCACCTAGTCATGAGACTTTAAAAGCAGGGATTTTGTGACCTCAAATACTATTTGTGAAGTTATTGGGGAGGAAAAAGGTGTGTAGGCAGGAAATGAAAGTTATCAGAATTTGCTAACTTTTTTGGAGCATTAGAATGGCTTCAGGCTGGGACAAAGTGATTCTGTGTAGACCACAGGTTCTGGCTTGTTACACATGGAGTGCTTTGTCTATTCTCATTTCCCATATTTATCCTTCCCAATTCAATATGTTTCCCATTAGCCCGGTTGATGAGAACAGTGCATAAGACTAATTCTGCTTGCAATCATCATCATTCATAGCATAGTAACTTCAAGAATTCTTGCAGAACAGGAATGAATTGGAATGTGACTTTTTTGGACTTGGTCTGTATTCTGAATGTGGGCATCTGAGAAACATATTTGTAATGCTTTGGAAGTTTTACAAATAAAAAAAATAAAGTTACACTCTGAACCTGATTAAGAATGCTAAGTTCTACGTTCTCTAGCACTGCAGGTCAGACATGGTGGAAAAAGCTATTCAGTGACTACTGTAACCCTAGCGCTACCCCAAATTATTCTGAAACACTACTGTAGTTGCGGCAAATTATTAAAACTACCTACAGAATATTAATCATACAATTTAGGTTTCAATATGTCAGCAAAACAGCAAAGTGTAACCCACAGAGGTTATATCCTGGAAGTGAAATTATCAAACTATTGCTTCAATGTCTGTAGAGTAAAGCTATCCTTCCCAGGGACACAGCACTCTCACTTATGCTGACACATAAGGTGGTGGTGGATCTTTAGCAGCTCCATTCACAGGATCATCATATGGTGGTAACAGGACCTGCAGGAAAGAAAAAAAAAGTGTGTATTTTTCAAAAAGAAGTCAGAGATAAAATTTACAGAAAAGAAAACCCCTAAGGCCTTGTCCAAAATCAAACAAACAAACCCCAAACCAACAACAACAAAAAACCCCAAACCAACAAAAAAACCCCTCAAACAAACCCCAAAACCAAAAAACAGTAAATTATTAAGCAGGAGCAGAATAGCTAGGAAAATAAATAATATTAGCTTGAAGTTCCTCCTTTTCAATTTGTACACTGTTTTCATTATGAAAGAAAACATGATTTCTCTTCATTTCTTATTAACCCCAGTGACAACCTGATTTCAGCCGTTCACTGCTGGTACCTGAATTTGTTCAGTTTGGCAGTGATAGTGGCTGCTTCTTCTGCAGTTCTCCTCTGTCAAGAGCACTAAACCTTGTCTCCTGGAGGAGTGCTCAAACTGCCGGAGTGAGAAAAGTCTCAAAATTCTCTCCTTCTGAGCCCTCCCTGGAATAGCCAATAATTATTTTGGAGTGGGGAAAAAGAAAGTAAATGGAGAACAAATTACCCAATGCCTAAATAAATTTCCAGTTTTATGCTTCTAGAGTACTCAGCCATGAGAAGGAAGATCTATACCCTCAGAGGCATTTCAGTGAATACTTCAACATCTGATAGCAATTAGGAAATTAGGACAGGTTTAATCATGTATCATCATCCCCATTCACTAGAGTACAGGCAGCTTTCTAGGACATGGGAGATGCAAGTTCAGGCCACACAGGGCAGAGGAGAGATTTGAACCAAGATTCCTACTTGTTTAGGCAAGCATGCTAGCCATCATGCAATTTTTAATGGCATCAGCGCTGACATTAGTTAGCTTGCATGTGAAAAGGCGAAGGAGGAGCTGGTCTGTTAACCCCAGCAGTGAGTGAGGATAAAATAGATGTCTGAATGAAGAATGAGTGTACATTTCCTAAAATATCTCAATAATGTGTAAGAATATCACTGAAGTGCACTGTCTGAGATACTTTATGCAGCTGATGATAAATTATTCGTAATGGAATTTCCAGATTTCTCAGCATTGCTTTGTGGTCATTAAAGAGCTGATTGTTTAAATGTACATAGGGAAAATCCTGATGTCAATAAAGCCAGTGGGGATTTTGCTGTGAAAGGATTTCACCAGTTCTTAAAGAAGTTGATAACCTGCCTTCTGCAAAGAAACATCCATAATCATCCCTTTTGGACCTCAACCACAACATACAAAATCAATAGGAATTGTTTTATAGATTTAAATAGACTTTGGATCAGACTTTTGTGGGATAGTTCCAAGTGTGATTCACATTATACTCATGTGAGTTTACAAACATGCATTGATGACCATGTGTTCAAGTACATCTGTGCACATTTGTTAAGATTACAGAATGGATACCTTGGCATCTTCAGCTCTTAATAAAAAAAGTTTCATTACTTAGAAAAGGAAATAGTCAGAGCCATTGCTCTTCATTAATACCATATGTTTGAGCTTGTAAATGCGGTATTTTATGCACTACACAATCTAAAAACCCTTGTATTTGAAAAGCATTTCATAAATTATTAAATTTATTGCACCTTAAAGGATGCAAGCATCTTATGACTACTATTCTAGTGAAATTAGGACAACATATAGAACTTCAAATAAATATTATGATAAAAATCATAAATATATTTTGCAATGTAACCTCAGTAAATCACAATGCTAAAGCATGTTAACTGTGCAAAGCACTACAGATGAAATCCCCTCCCTAGCACTGCTCACTAGTTTAATAACAGGATTTCTAGTAAAATCCTCATGTTACTAAAAAAAAGCACTAGTTTCTCAAATATACTGAAACATATTCATTAGTTTATTATGATGCAATATTAGTAATTAAATCTGATCTACAGATGACTGAAAATGAATCAAGTTCCCTTTGTGAAGATTTAGGTGTCTTACTGCACTTTTGTAATGCTATGCCCCAACCTGTGGTCCATTTCTTTCAGGTTCAGAGTCTGTTTCATCAGGTGTGATAAGAAGTGACAGCAGATGCAATCCAAAGAGCTGTCCATCTTCCAGCTAATAAAGATAAGCTGATGAATACTGGACAATACCTCTTCCTGTGTTCTGATCCTCTTTTAGATCCATGTGTCCTAAGACTAATGTGTTTACATCAATATTACTATTTCAGCATTGAGGTTGCTGTCATGTCCAGTAGGTCTCCTGGCCTGGAGAATTACTGACATGAGTGAACTTCTCCATTCCCTTCACTCCTGTATGAAACAAAATCTGTCTGGTAGGAGAAAAGCCTCCTGGTGAGGCTTTTACATCTTGGGAGGTAGGCACTCTTCTTCGTTCTGCAGACCCAAACCTCACATATGGGTCAATGGCCCCAAGGGCCCTCAGAAGACACTTTCTCACTTACCAACAGTTCAACAAGAAGTGAGAGGAGACAGAAATGCCTGTAGAAGTCCAGACAGCAAGGAGATAATACACTGCTATGCCTCAAACACTGACGACCATTCAAGTGGGCAAGTTGGAACAGAACGTTCCTGGAAAGGTAGAGCTGTACAAAGGTAGGGCAGTCCCTTTCTGGGGGCAATTTTCCTGTTCTGTGGTGACCACACAACATACAGCACAAGTGCAGAAGCAGGGTCAAACAGCAGCCATATCCCTAGAGAGGACTATGAACCACCAAGGACTCCAAACACCCTCCAACTCTTTTTGGGAACTCTCCATTGGAAAACTATTTGTGCTCCATAGTGTTGCATCAGACTCAAAGAATCCCCTCCCTGGAAAGGATCTGGGTGCTCCTCTGCTAACTTGAAGATACATAACCTGATGAACTTTTTGTTTTGTGGGCCCCCACCCTCAATGAAGCAAAAGTGTGACCATTATTTTGACCACAGACATCAAAATTACAACCACCAAATCTTGTCACTGGATCCACGGGCAGTTATGTCTTTCCTCTCCACTATCTACTCTTAACCTTTCCCTCTCTCTCTCTTTCTTTCTTTTCCTTATATATTTTCTTTGTGATATTTTTATAGAAAAGAACCAAAAAGGCCACATGCCTCCTTTCTGCTGCAATTAAATTGTTTTAAAATAAGTCTGTGTTATATTTACACTGGTCATTCAGTAATATTTCACTCTAATTCACCCCAAGGGGTTTATTAACAGGAGCCTCAGTTACCCCACCTCAGTGGCAGGTCATAACAATACCTCCAGGAGCCATTTTGGAGAAGTCACTGGCTAAATCCTAAGGCATATGGATTTCTATAGGAATATTCGAAGTATGTGGGATATGAACTGGGGAGGCTGTTGAAAAGGTTCGGAAGTTTCACAAGAAAATATTTACACTAGAAGGCTAAAGCATATTTGCCAAATGTTTTTGAAGTTTAGTGTCACCTTATTACTGGCAATGGTTTTGTTTGAACAGTTCTATCAGTGAAGACTTTACAGGCTTACACACCCCACATTTTTTTGTTTCAATATTTAGATATCCTGATCTTTCATTCCCTAACATGAACAAAATAGCCATAAAAATAATCAGTGTAGAAGGAGCAGAATTCAAAATTACTACCTTCGCCCAGCAGTGTTTGAGTTAAATGAAGAAAATATGGAGAGAGTATTAGACAAAGGTTATGGTAAATAAATGTAATGGACAACAAATGGAAGAAAACACTCAGCTTGTTGAATACATGGCACCAGCTGGGACGCCAAGTGTCTCACATCATTCATACAGTAAAACCCCTTCAAATTAATTTAACTTTTACTTTCCATCAATGTGGTTTTGTTACTGTTACCTAATCATGCATCAATTTTAAGTCTAAATAATCATCCTTCAGCTTCCATGACAGTTTGAATAACTCTTCAGCCACCTCTAATTACAAATCCTCCAACTCTGCCTCTGTAAAAGATTATTTTTTACAAAAAACAGAGTTTCAGGCCCTTACTTTCCCTTAATATTTTTTCCAGCTTTCCTCAATTCAATCTATTTTGGCAAAAGGGAGAAATATCATAAAACCTGAATTATCTCAGCTTTTAACTGCTTACTTTTAAAATGACCAATATTTTACATGAAAAGATAATTTCATTAAAATTTTAATCATTGAATTTATACCAAAGTAGCTGAGATGAAAATCTGGATAAGAGTAGTTTTCTGGAGTAATTTCTTGTGTTAAATTTCAGCATGGCTAATGGAAGCAGCTAAGTGCCTTGAACATAAGCCAGCATAGATATTCAGGCACTACATTATGCTCTCCGGAGACATAAAATGGAAGCCAGTCACCAAGCCAAAGGGTGAGTTCAGAAACTGGAAAAATAGAAACTCACTATTCAGTCTTATCTATGAATCTACTTAGAATGTATATAGTCTAAATTAATTCACAAAGTACAAAAAATATATGCATATTTTAGGTACATGGTACCCCAAGGCAGAACATCCACTCAGACAACCGACACATTTACTTCCCAGGCATTCCATTTTTGCATTTCCTTGTTTCTTTGTTGTGAGTTGAGAAAAATGTATGTTAGTTGGCTGAATGCTGTGGGATTAATGTTTGCAGAGTGTTTGCGATTGTCACTCACAAATTACTACAAAAATTATGAAGGACCCCCATTTTTTGGAACTCAGTGATCCCTATGTAAAGACATTCTGGCTTTTTATCAGTAGACCAGCAAGCGAGTTTGGAAATCAGTTAGTTGCAAAGTTCAGTCCTATAGGATGCCTAGAATCTAAAGGACAGAAGCTCCTAACTTCTTTCACAAGCCCTATAACTGCATTAATTGTTTTTAAGAACCATGTACCATTTTAACACCATCCTTTAAGATGCAGCCAGAGGTAACATTACTCACTGTACAGTGTAAAGGCATCACACAGAGACTCTCAGATCAGAGCTCTAGGGGGTCTCAAACCAAGAGGGTTCAAACCCACAGCTCCAATCTGCCATATAAGATTTTCAGTTAGGTTTGAAGGGCCATTTTTTACTGTCGGAAGGAAGGAAGGAAGGAAGGAAGGAAGGAAGGAAGGAAGGAAGGAAGGAAGGAAGGAAATAGAAGAAACTGCGGCTATGTAGCCCATGCTCAAGTGGGACAGGGAATGCTGAGTGCTGGGCTTTGCCCCCAATAGCATTTAAGCATTTTGTGATAAGCAGTTTTGTATAATATGCAGAAGTAATCCATAAATGACCCATAAGAAATCCTGTTCCTGACTTAGCTGGTGTCATCTGAGTGGTTTGGTTAATTGTATTACATAAGCATCTCTCTATTATAAAGCACATGATACAGGATGACCTTCTCTGAAAGAAATAATTACCAAACAAGTTTGCCAATGGCTATAACATATTCAGTTAATATAAGCATATGTCATTTCATATTTTTTACATCCTGGTTAATCTGGTTTTGGAGAACAAGTTTTTTAAGGCATTGCTTAGAAATATATCTAAGAAGAAACACAGGTAAATACTTGTATATTCAAACAGTTTGTAGTTAATCTTGTCCCAACAGTGTTTTGTTTCTTTGTTTGCCTGTTTTGGAGTGCATATTGCATAATTTCAATAATCACTCCATATCTTTGCAGCTGATTCCACATTTACTTGAACTTCCAGGAGAAAATTTTCTTTCTTCAGCACATGTACAAGTTTTCTCATATTGCTGGAGTGATTCCCGTTTGAACTCAAGCTCTTAGATCTCCCCTTTCTGAAGGAGAAAATGTGTTTGGTTCCATATAAGTAAACTAAAATATTTTATCAATTGATTATTTCTGCATTCTCACCCAAACCTCACTGAACTCAACAGAAATCTTTATGTGTCTCCAGAGAGCTTTGGATTGCTTTTTCCAACAGCCATTTGTATTCTCCACTGGATGGAATGGTACACAACAGCTTTGAGTTTGAACAGCATTCTGTTTGGCTGATGTATGAAACATTTGTGAGTTCTCATGACAAAAAACCTTGTTGATGTCTTGTTAGAAAAAACCACTGTAATATACTTTTACCCAACACCTTCTAGAACTTAAATTACAAAAAGAGCTATAGATTAAAGATATTTATGATAAGTACTGATGGTTATAGTGAACATTAAGGATGTTTTCTCAAACTTTAGCTTTTCAGTAAAAACACTGTCACTTCATGCTGAAGGAGTTCAGGTTGCATCACACAGGAGACAGGGACAGGTGACAATAAATAGTTGTGTGGAATTAGGGTCATTACTACTGCAATTTAATCCCGGTCCCATTGCTATCATTTGGAGCTCTGACAAATTGTTTGACTTTGCCTTAGAAGGATCTCACATTTGTAAAACAGGCATATTATTTGAAACTTCTTAAAAGATGTTGGAAGCGTCAAGACAGAGTCAAAACTCTCTTGATGATGATGCCTTTTCCTGGTCTTAAAATCAAGAGGCATACACGGTTAGAAGGGGAAAAGGGATTTTACCTTGGTATTTATTTTAAGGACTCTTAGGTGCACACGTCCAGGTCATATGCATTGAGATGCACCCCGCAAAAAATGCCCCCCCCAAAAGATCTGGTATAACATTATAGGTTTTACTAATTAGCATATCTATCAAAGATTCCCCAATGAGAGGCTCAAGTGAGCCCCTCCTCCCCAAGGAACCTTCCCCTGGATGGTTCTATCTTAGTTTACAGAACGTGTTCTGGACAGAACCTTGGGGTCTGGGGCACACTGATCCCTAGCTACGAAGCTTCTAAAATGTTTCGTCTCTTAGCTTGACTAACAAGTCCAAGAATGTAGGGAAAGAAAAGGCAAAAAATCTTCATGGCATCAATGACACTTGCATATGACTGTATGAGATGTGCTAAATTGTGGAAATATTTACAAACTAAATATGTATTTGCAGAAATTTCAGCCTGTGCCTGCAAATGCTTATCCCAAGCTCTTCACCACAGCTCTGTATGTACTGCACATCATTCTTCCGCAGAAGTGACCTTGACATTTTACACACCCAAAGCCTTAGGGAAGGCCAATGTGAATAAGTGGGGAGGAAAAGAAGAGAGGGCAAAAGGAGCCTTTTCTTCCACACAGGTCAAATACAAAGTGTCAGCGGGCTCAGGCCATATTCTGTGTTTCTTAAAAAGAGCAGGGAGAGTAGCCACAAGATGAATAGTGTTAGACAGATGGGAAGCATATGCCAGAGCCAGTGCTGAATACAGTGCTGAAATACAGTCACCGCATGGCGATGCATCAGGTTCAGAGACAACTGAACTGAAAGAGGTTTTAAGCAGCACGTGCCTAATTGCACCAGTCCTCTACTCTGGGTTCATTTCATCTCAGTGATTCCGGCCATGAACAACTGACTTGCACCAATCTGACACCATTGTGTGGTTTGGAGAGGCTTTAATGGTATGCAATCACATTCACTAATTTCATGTTTACTTGCCTGCTGTCCTGTCATTCACCCAGCCAAGAGGAGCGGAATTTCCTCCCACAGCTGTGGTGCTTTGAGGAGCCATTAACTGCAACCTAAAGCATGTTCAGCTGCAGTGAAGCGGCAGCCAGCCTACAAACAGCTCTAGAGGGAAGGCTGCCACTGAGACCACCTGTCCCATTCAAGATAGTCCCAAACGTACTGTTGGGATCTTGACTACACAGATGTTATGAAGATCACCTGGGGAAAACAGAAGATGTCTGTGCGCATACACAGCTACAGCCAGCTAATTGCTTCACTCTGTAGGCTGAAAAAGCTTAGAATAATTCTCTCTTTGCAAGGTTTTCTTGTCAAGTTTGACAATGTGGTTTTCTTCTGAGCAGTCCAAGATTACAAAGGAAAACATAAAATTAATGTATATTTTTTGCTTAAAAGTTTCTGAAATCCAGATCTTCTCAATTCAAGCTCTGTTTTGGAGGCTCAAGCCACAAAGTGGTAGCTATTTCCTTTAGTACTTTGTGTGACAATGAGCTCTGGACTAGATGTAAATATCACTGATTATATAATCAATTTTGTATTTTATTTGAAAGGAAATAAGCCTACCAATGTAGCACTTGTTTTATTTCCTATACAAAATTTACTGGAAGCTAATAAATATACTGATTTTATTGAGGCTGGCCTTCAAAAGTTTTTAATGTTTCTCTGTGTAGGGAGAAAAGAAGTAGCATTTATCAAGTGTCTGAAGAAATGTGTTTTTTCTATAATGAGTTCCCAAGAGTTCACAGAATCATAGAATATCCTGAGTTGGAAGGGACCCACAAGGGTCACTGAAGCCCAACTCCAGGCTCTGCACAGTACAGCCCCAAGAGTCACACCATGTGCTTTAGAGCATTGTCCAAACACTTCTTGAACTTTGTCAGTCTTGGTGCTGTGACCATTTCCCTGGGGAGCCTGTTACAGTGCCCAATCACCCTCTGGGTGAAAAACCTTTTTCTGATATCCAATCTCAAATTCCCCTGATACAACTTCAGGTCATTCCCAGTGGTCAGCAGAGAGAAGAGATCAATGTCTGCCACTACACTTCCCCTTGTGAGCAAGCTGTAGACTACTATGAGGTTTCCCCTCAGTCTTCTCTCCTCCAGGCTGAACAGACCAAGTGACCTCAGCCACTTCTCACACAGCTTCCCCTCCAGACCCTTCACCATGCTTATGGCCCTCCTTTGGACACTCTCTAATAGCTTTATATCTTTCTTACATTGTGGTGCCCAAAACCGCACGCAGCACTCACCAGTGGGAGAAACAAGAAGTATTAAAACTAAATCCACTGAGAATTCAGTTTTCTATTTAATCCCTTAACAAGAATTCACATTTTACACGGACTGTATGAAAAGGCTGACAGCCTTCAGGAGAAGAGGGAGCTTTTTTCCAGTAGTGAAGAAAGAGGAATAATAATAATTCTGTGGTGAGATGCAGTCAGATGTTGCATACAAGACAAGCACCAGAGACAGAAGTAGGGATTAACTTTCATAATGCTGCAGTTAAGCACTTGCATGTAGGAACAGCTCTCCTGGATAAGTTAAAAGGTCCATCCAGATCACAGTAATTAGTGATGGATGATAAAGAAACAGAAGTGCAAGACATAACAATGAAAGAAATTAAGAAAGGGCAGTGCAAGCATGCATAGTTAAAATTTGCCCAGAATATTCTCTGAAGTGTTAGAAATTTGAATGTCAAGGACTTGCTGGGCTACTGGTCATTACAGGAATTTTTTCTTCCACTGATTTTTCTAGCCTATATTTCAATCCATATTGATGTCTAACACTGCAATGTCCCCTGGCAAGCAGTCCCACAGCTCATCTAGGTGTTCCATGAAGAAATACCTTTGGTTTGCTATGAAACCTGCCAGGAGCTATTTCACTGAGTGTCCCCTAGCTCTTTTGATAATCCAGGGACCACCTCCTCTGCCACTCATGACTTTAAAGACCTCTCTTACATTCTCTCTTGTTCTGCCCTCTTTCATCTCACTAAGGATCCTCACTCCCCTGCAGTGCAGTCCCCACTTACCTTCTTCATACTAAGAAACCCACTTGACAGTTTTGGGTCCAGGCTGAAGGGAGAGCTCCAAGACCAGGTATGTGAAAGGTGCTGGGGAGGTAGCTGACCTACATTCATGCTCAGGAAAGTGGCAGGCACTTTCACCCACCTGACCTGGGTCAGATGATCTTCCAGATGAGATTGACTGCCCTTTAGAAGCAATTCTTATAAGTAAATGCTTATAAATATGTGCTTCAAAGGTGCTTGTTTACAATGTAAATGGATGCTCTTGTCAAATAAGTCCAGTCAAAGCAAATGTCTCTGAGGAAGTAACAGAGCAATGTCTAAAACAAAATGTTCCTATATTTTTCTTCCTCCTCGTCCCCAGATAAAAATAGCCCTGGGTATAGGGCCAAACCCAAAGCTTCATATCTGAGCCAAATCTTATTTAATATCAAATGAGAGATGTTTGACTTTGCTGTATACACAGATGCTGTTCTGGTTTCATTTGGATGCTTTTGCTTGAAAAATCTGTCCGGAGTGTGCTGGTTAATTACTATTTAAAGATTTCATTGTATGTTGTCTGTCAAATAAATCCCAAGAAATCTTCCTCTCAACATGGACAGGAAGTATTTTCATGTTTATGTGTATGCATTTCCTTTAGAAACCACACTAGAACGATTACAGATGGAGTAACTGGAAGCAGAATAGCTCAGAGATAATTTATAACCCTATTCAGCAGAGAAGTAGGGCTCAGTGATGCAAAATCATCTGTGCAAAGTTAGAGCTGGTATGGCTTGTTTTTCTTTGGTAAAACTTTTTTTTTATTCCAAGCCACTAGCTCTCCAAGACACTATTTAGGAAACTTTACATGAGTTTATGAAATTCTGTAATGAAGCAGCAGTGTTTTCAGCACTCCAGATAGATGAATAAATGTATATATTTCTAGGATACAACAACATTTAGGGACAGATTGTGATTACCCTTGCCTGGGAAGAAAATTGAATTCAGGAAGCTATTGTCTTTTTTCATCATGTGCAACCTCATAAAAGTAATCCAGAATAATGGTGTAATTACTCTCTCCATTCAGAGGCATGGAGCAAAAGCCCTCTTCAGGTCACAGATGTCTTTCCTACATCTTGGTCAGCCTCATAGTGCTTCATCTCTAGTTGTACATCATGATTTTGTACAGGCAGAACAGTTATTTTTTCAATTTTTCCTTATATTTTTTTTCAAAATGAGCATTTTCTGGATGAGCACATGCTTTCTCAAGGTGTATTCATCTACAATTCATCAGTACTGAAGACATTGAAGCATACTTTCACTCTGTGTAACAAATGGTTGGTGTGCTGTCTTGAGTGCAGAAAACTGTGGGAGAGCACTACTCTTTCAATGGACTTTTTAATTACCAAACTACATCTCTTTCTAATCTTATCTTTTACAATTACATCGTGTATTCCACTCAAGAGTTAACAAGACAGAAACCTGGATATAGCTCACACAGGACAGCCAAATTGTTTAACAAGACTGGTTATCTGCCAAGAGTGTGGTTATCACAGCCGTGCTTACATTACAGATGGTGCTGGAAAGGCTTCTGTGCATATAAAAAAATCTATTACTGTCAGTAAATCACAACTGTAAAGCACCTGTCAGCCAGAAACTCCCACAAACTTTTGCAGATCTTCTAAATTTAGTAGATGAATACCCACTCAGCCTTGTTCTTTCTGAAGTTGAGTGTCTGTCCCAGACTTAATTTAAAACAGACCTCACTTTCCTCACTGCTCATAAGACAGAGGACCAAACCCACAAGTGCTGTGCAGTTTGGAACAGACCGCAGCAGACAGTCCTGTGTCCATAGAGAGTCCTGAGGGATGCTTGGGAAGAGCGCAATTGCTCTAAGGGAGCCACTAAAGTGAAATGAAATGAGACTGAAAGTCCATAAGTTAACTGAAACCACTAATAACCACAGAAAGACAGACCTCTTGACCACTGCCAAACATGAGCAGCTGGGTGCTCCTCCCTGGTAGGGAGCTGAGCATGGCCTCCAGGCGATCTCAGAGAGAACACAGCCACCCGCTGAGCCACCAGCTGTCACTGCTCCCACCCACCCAGCTGATGGTTCTTCAGCATCTGCATGGTTTGCAGGGTTGGGAAAGCTTTGTCAGAGAGGCTTGGGGTGGGAGGGACTGGGATGTGTGAGGAGTTCCTCCTCTGCTTGGAAAAGGCCAGGGTTGTGCTGTGCTGTGCTGTGCAAGGGGATGTGATGAGGTGACACCAGATGAGGTAGTGCTGGAGCTGCAGCAGGACCACCCCTGGGGGAGCGGCTCTGCAGCAGGGCAGGGCTCCTGTGCAGGCCAACTCTATGGCTATAAAGCCTGAGTACATGGCTCTTTACTGCTGGGACTCTGCCTCTCACACCCTGCTGCAATTCCCTGTTTGAGCAACACCTGCCCAAGTGGATTCTCACCTCCCCCGTCCGTTGTTGCACAGCGTAACTGTGACTTGAGGCTGACCTGGAAAATTCACACACAGCTCAGCTTAACACCCATATATCCTTGGCAACATGGATTTAAGTTGTCATTGACTTTTGCTGCACTGATACTTATCCTTGGAATTATACTGAAGGCTTTGACTTGTGTTTTGAAGGCCAAAAAGCAGCAGCTGTCAGATGGTAGTGAATCAATCCCATTAGGATAAAAACGACTAAAGAAAGAAACGGCAAATTTATAAACACTGTTTTTTTCCTACATTGCAACACACCCAATTAGTGAATCCAAAAAGATTTGGAAGATTTAAATTACAAATCCCCATTTAATGTCTACTTTTTAATCTAATTATGAACATTGAGAACAGATTTGTTAATTTTATTGTAAATCTCTCACAAATTGTCACGTATTAAAAAAAATCCAGTATGTTAACTGCAAATAAATATAGATTTACAATCTACTGAGGAAAATAGATAAACATGTATATTTTGATCTTGTAATTTAGCTCACAGGTAAATTTAACGACTGTCATGACAAATGAAAATGCTTTGGACATCTTATTTTTAAACTTAAGAGGGTATTTGCCCCAAATTGACACTGTTAATAGCCTGTTCCAAACAGTACAGCTGGCTTCTGACAGCAGCTACCTAATACTAGGTGAGACCCATAACAAGAAGTGTGATTAGCCAATAGCACTAAGCAATAGAGTAAACAGGCAGCATGAAGTAATTCAGACCACAGAGGATGCTGGATTCTAATTTAAAAAATCTTCCATAAACAGGGAAAAAGTGGAAGAAAGAGCTGAGTATAGATGATAAGATGTAAAGTTAAAAAAAACCCCAGGAAATAAGAAGGAACAATCTCTTCACTAAGATTAAAGGCCAACTGACAAGGCATGGGACTTCACTGCAAGTAGAATATGAAATGCTGGAGCATCTGAATAGCTGTTTGTTGGCAGATGCAAACCATCATGATACTTTTCTGCAACTCAGAATCAAACAAAAGAGGAAGAACTGCACATGAGGCACATGCATACTACCAAGATGTGAATGGGGGCATCCATGTGGATCTGGAGCCCTTTGAAGATTCTCTCAGTAAAGAAATTACTTGTATTGTTATGCTTACACTGTGCAATTCTGAAGAAAAACAGCTCCAGCATTTAAACCACAGTTCTAGGTCTCATGTAGACTATTGCATGTGGTTACTAATGAGCCATCCCCTTTACTTACTGCTCTGAGTAGTTCTACTTATAATCTTTATTTCTTGCCCCTGATTGTTCTTCCTCTTCTCTGTGTCCTGTTTCACCTGCTTTTCCTCTTGCAGGTTTTATCAGACAGTTTCCAATAAGGAAGGTCAGGGGTCCTCTGCCTGGACTCTGTTAGGAGGCCCTGAAAGGACTCAGAGAGTGAGTCACAGCAGGGATATTCATTTGTGATGTCAGCTCATTTTAAAGTATTTCCCTGGTTACTATTCACTGCAAAAAGATGTTTGTGATCTAGTGGCTCAGTAACAATGTTATACACACAAACTGCCACACAAGACCAGCTACCTGGTGGACATTGACAAGTTTGTAGGATTTTTATGGAAAGTATCTTTAAAGCAGAATTTTTCTCTAAGCTGTCTTCTACTCTGACATGTACCATCCTGAATCAGGCTTGCCAGTTGGAAACCACAGGTTCCAAAGCACGTATCAGAAATAAGAGCTCTTGTCTATGGTTTATCTGTCTCTGGGATCCATCTCATGCTTCAGCCTGTTTAACTGGCATGAGTTTAAGGGTCCTTCCTTCTGCCCATAGCCAAATTAATCACCAAATTAATAACACAATAATACAAAGAATGGCTCTTCCAACTTTACCAAATAATATTCTTCCTCTGCTCAGAGAAATCATCCAGCAGAAAAAAAAGATCTAACTCTGCACTTCTCAAATAGGTCCCCTATTGCTTTGGGAAAGGGAAAGCAAACAAAAGTGTTGACCAATTAATTACAGGTTACTTATTTGAAGTCGTGTCCACAGAGGGAAGATATCAGCATTTAAAAAAAAAAGTAACTTATTAACCATTGTGGATAAGTGTGTGTATGTAAGATAAAGTCTACTGAAGCCATTTTATAAAGCACATAAAGATCTAAATCCCACTTTGAAGAGAGATTTACGGCTTTACATTTTATCCCCACTGGCAGCATGACCAGAGATGAAACTTCCATTGATTGGCTTCAGTGAGAGTAAAAATAGACTGAAATCCCCTGGCTGTCCAAGAGCATAATAGAGCTGCTACTGCTCCAGAGAAGAAATGTCTAACTTTGGGTTATCTTTTGCACCTGTACACTGACAATTTTTCCAAATTGGATGAAATTTCCATGGTACTGCTGTGACAGTTTAAATTTGTGTGGAAAATTAACTTTCATCCATGGTGTGTTTGAGAAGCTGGCAGCAAAAAACAATCCCAGATTGGGAAACTGAAAAAAACAATCCTCAGGTTACTATGGATTAGGAAAGTGGAAAAAGCAATCCCCAGATTGTTGCAGGGGAGCCACCTTACTGCCATGCTAAAACCTCCTATAGACACGTCCAGAAACTGAGGGGAGAGAAGTATTGGAAAAACACTCAGAGAAGGGAGATCCATATTCCCTAGAGACTCTGCTGTGAATGTACATAGCTGGATTCTCAGGTCCTCGGGAGCATAAGAGTGTCGCATCCTCCCCCCTCCTGGGGTCCAGGCCATTCCCCTGCCCAGCATCAGCTGGTCCTCCCACATCTTAACAGAGTCTGTTGATGGAGCCAAGCCAGGCACATTCACATGGTGTCAAACTTTGATCAAAAGTCACAGAAGGAGGATCTCTCACCTAAAGGGCAGAAGGAATATCCCATTCATAGCCTGCAGTGGGAGGAGGCATGTTTGTTCCAGATGGCACACGTGCAAAAAGGATGGCTTAAACCACTTACACTGAGTGACAAAAATCAGATTATCTGGTAGCTGATAACAGGTTAGTTACAGATCAGATCTATGAGCATTATTTATAAGAACCAGTTTGAGCAGGGGAACTAACTGGAAATTTCTGTGCTGGGAGCAACAGAGCAAATGGGTAGCATGAAGCAATTCACACTACAGGGAATGCTGGATTTTAAGACAAAATCCTTCTATAAACAAGAAAGCTTGTTTCAACTCTGGGGACCTCATCATAAGTACGACATGGACCTGTTGGAGCCAGTCCAGAGGAGGACCACAAAAATGAAGAAAAGAAGGCTCCATCCAGGGAGACCTTATAGCACCTTCCAGTATCTAAAGGGGGTCTACAAGAAAGCTGGAGTGGGACTTTTCACAAGAGCATGTAGTGATAGGACATGGGGGAATGGCTTTAAACGGAGAGTAGGTGTAAATTAGATATTAGGAAGAAATTCTTTACTGTGAGGGTGGTGAAACACTGGAAGAGGTTGCCCAGAGAAGCTGTGGATGGCCCATTCCTGGAAATGTTCAAAGATGAGGCTTTGCACAGCCTGGTCTAGTGGAAGGTGTCCCTGCCTGTGGCAGGGGGGTTGGAACTAAATGATCTTGAAGGTCCCTTCCAACCCAAACCATTCTGTGATTCTATGATTCCATAATATTTAGAAGTTTTACTCTAAACTATAGTAATTACACCCACTCTCATATTTAAGCTTAGATTTTTACTTCCATTTGTACAGATTCTTTTAGCTAATGCTGATGACAAGTATATATCAAAAACCATCCCTGAAGACGAGAACATACTCTGCAGGTATGACCTGCAGCTCTGTTGGAATTCAGGTAGCAGGTTTGATTCTAAAAATGACACATTTATTTCAAAGAAGAGGGCAGAGACTGACTCATCTTTTTTAAGAAATTTGTAGCTTATGATTTAAAGGCATATAGGTATGAAGAAGCCCAGCTGAAAGAAGTTTACCAGCATTCATAAAAATGAAAACCCATAATTTTAATACAAAAGTACACTTGAATGTTGGGAGAATACTATACAATTCAACTGACTGTAGTGACCTATCACAGCATTTCAAAATTTTGTAAGGTTTTCTCAAGAGTTCTAAACTCTCACAGGTCCTCGGTATTTAACTTTCAAAGCCCTATTCTTCCATGCTTCATTTTGAAACCATTTTTAACCAGCAGTGTTGAGACTACTTTTTTTATAGTCAGGTGGAGAGGGGGTTTTGTTTCTGTTTCACAATGTAGACATACAAAAAACATAATCTTCTTAAGTCTGTGATTTCAGGGGGTGAAGGAAGGGAAGAACTATCTTCTGACTGACAGTGGAGAATGATGAGGATTTAACCCCACATACTTCTGAAGCTCAGCAAAGTGCAGAAGAAAGAAAGAGGCTGCTCAGGAGCACATCAGCTCCTCCATCACATCACTGAGTGCACTGTGCTGGTGGGTGCTCATGCAGCTTGTCAGGGAAGGATGTGAAAGAAATGGATATGGACTATGTCACCTAAGGCTGAAGGCGCTCATCCTGACTAGAGAGGAGTAGTCAGACATGGGTTTGAATGAAGCTTGCCTCCACCTCAAATAAATAATGCAAAACCCAGTCTGGTAATGATTCTCCTCTTGCCTTTCTGTCTGGGCCTGAGAAAACCTTCCCCAGCAGCATTGCTCCTGAGCCCTTCTGTATTCACAAACAGGAATCTTTGAGTGAATTTTTTTGGTTAGCTGATAAATTCCCAAACAGCTCTCTCATTTAATGTCATCTTATTGAACTCCCTTAGAAAGATGCATCATACCTGACAAGACCAAATTCCCACCTTATTAAAATCAAAGAAGTATAAATACTGGGGAAGGAAGAAGAGTGCAGTGGTCAGAGCCCAAGCTAGGAATGCACAACCTTTCTCAAAACCTGCTTCTGCTTTAGATGTCTTGTAAGATCAAGATAAGCAAAGTTAAATTAAAGGCTCAGTCTACCAATGTCATCTGTGAATGGGATAAAAGGGCTTCCTTTTCTCACAGAAACATTTGGTAATTACTAAAGTACTGAGAAGAGATTTTGTAGCCAGGCATCTCTAAAAAAAATAGTCTTTTGTTTATGAAGGCAGCAGTGAGGCAGGTGGTTTTAATGTAACTTTTAAAAAGTAAGTTTAGTTTACCAGATAATCCAGCTGACACCCTCCCACTACAGAGACTGCGAGCTCTGTGGGTTGTAGAGTTAACAATGTTTGAAGCTGAGTTACAACTACCTGCAGGTTGAACAAAAGAGCTATCAAAATTATTTCACATAAAACTCCTGGTTATACTCAAAATAGATTCCAGTAAAGAAAATAGTAATACTTCTTAGCTTTCAATAAATCCATGCTTTTATACTTAAATGTCCTGGTTGCCAGCTGTGATCATGGTCTGTAAAACTTCTAAAGTTTGTCTCAAAGCTTCAGGTATAGAAGACAAATAACTATGCAAGAGTTACATCTTTCATGTAAAAGTAGTGATGGTTTTCTAAGCCCTTGCAGCACGGGAATCATTCATTCCAAGGGATTACAGTTGACAGTCTAATACCTCAGTTCGTGGAGACCACCCACAATTAGGAAAACCTGAGGAAGGCAATACCGGGATTTTACCCAGAAGATCCAAAGGACCAAGTTCATGCTGCTCTCCTTCTGTTATGTAAATAGTGTAAAGACCCTTGTTACATAAGCCAGTGGGTTGCCCCAGGGGCTGATCTGGCACAGTGCCCTCAGTGTGTAGCTTGGACGGAACTGAGCGGCTCCATGGCAATACCACTGCAAACAGAACTGGCTCTTTTCCAGAAACCCTTTCTTCCTGTATTCCTTCAGTGCTGTTGGGGTTTTAGGAGCTCTCCTGTTTTTTTTTTTTTTT
>NW_008237244.1:3558788-3599836 GCF_000691975.1 Corvus brachyrhynchos
AGCGCCCCTGCCGGCTGCGAGCGGAACTGCACCCGAGGGGAAAGGGCCTGACAGCCGAGAAGGCTGGGACTGGGTTTGTGATTGTTTGCTGTTACTGCCACAGTTATTGCTGTTTGTTTGACTGGTTATACACATATAGATATATAATAGTAAAGAACTGTTATTCCTATTTCCCATATCTTTCCCTGAAAGCCCCTTGACTTCCAAATTATAATAACTCGGAGGGAAGGGGGGTCGCATCTGCCATTCCAAGGGGAGCTCCTGCCTTCCTTAGCAGACACCTGTCTTTCAAACCAGGACAAGTGCCTTTTGCAAAAAGCAAGACATCATGCTTAGCAATCATGTCCTGCACATGTGCATGTAAGCACTAAACTACTATAAAGTGAACTTATGCCTTCCATTCTTTGAGGTTAAAATTTGCTTATTAATTGCTTTCATGTTGATCTTTGTTTCATTTGGTCTCCTTACCATACAAACCCAATCATGCACTGGGAAACAAATCACTGAACTTTTGCTGCCTTTTAGCTCCTCTCTGTGAGTTTGTAAAGCACTACACCCCATGTTCAGGGTCCTAAATCACAGTTTCTATAGATAAATCCGAATTTCATAGCAGGTGTAGACCATGGCATCCTTGAGTCCTAATCAGTCCCTCCACTGTTCACATCATCACACAGCTGGAGCTCAGAACTGGGGGTCATTCCTGGGGCCACGACATCAACTGTTGTTTATGATTAACACAGAATCTTTAACAGATTATATGCCTAAAATCAGCATTTTAGCAATAGATGTTATTTGCAACCATTGCACGCCAGTCCCTTGAGTTTCAAGTCCAAACACCACCAGATGAGGGCTGTCAGAGGAATTAAGGTGGTTAACTAAAGAGTCAGAAATATAAAATCAAGCCTTTAAATGCATAATATTACACAAATGTTTGCCATCTAACATCCTTACCGCGGTGTCGTTGGTGGTAATGTACACCAACACGTCCGAGTTGTTTCTGCCATTAATGTACCGGTAACAGTTCCACACACAGCTTATCAAGTAACCCTGCAAAGAAAAGTGATTTATTATTCTGTGCAGAAAATAAACCATGGACTTTTTCTGTTAGAGCATTTCCATTCCATACATAAATATGAATATCAGCATGACAGAAGCACAGGACAGTCACTTCCCTGGTTGCAGTGACTATGAGAATGTCTCGGGGTTCTGTGAGTAATCCAACACTGTTCCTCATACTGACAGATTTGGGGTTCTTTAGAATTGAGAAGAGAAGGTTCTGGGGAGACCTTACTGTGGCTTTCAATATATAAAGGGGGCATATTAAATCAGTGTATTCCATATGACTGGAATGGTCTTGCTCTTCTTGCCTGACTAGAGAAAATTGCCAAAGTAAAAGTTTTTATTGACATCTGAAGTTATTTCTGACCTTTTAAATATTGTTTAAAATACTTTTTTTTCCCCCAGTGTAAAAACCTTGCAATAAACCTACTGCAAGTTTATAAAGTTCACTGATTTTGTTCTTGGAGCTTGGGTAGTGCCACCTGTTAACTAGTTGTCTCCACTTTTTTAACTGGTTGGGCAAAATGCTCACAAGCCACCATCTCCTTCACAAGCAGGAGAGATTCCAGTTTGGGCAGCAAAGATGAGCAAAGTGACTGGAAGGAAGATAAGAGGCAGGAAGATGTGGAGGAGCTGGAGTCAGATCCGCAGGATGTTGGTAACAGCTGGCAGGACTAAAGCAGCTCTCTCTGGAGCTTTCTGCTTCCCATTGTTGGAGGTTAGGGTTTTTCCTTTTGTTTTCTTTCAAACCAAGACACCCATGTAATCACACATGACAGTGATGAGGAGAACTTTGTGTTTTGATAGTGCCCAACTTATATTTTTACTTAGTAGGTCTGCACAGCAATTCTTCCCCAAACCTAACACATGCAGATTAAACTGCCAGCACTGAATTTGCATGCGTGTCTCACTGAGTGAGTCATACTTTTGTGACTCACTTGCACTAATGGCCTTCCAAAAGCCTCTTATCCCTTTCAGCTGCCTTGTGCTTCCTCTGTCTCCAGAGCCGACAGACATGAGCTGTGTTTTTCAGGATTCCACGTGACTCACTGATGGCTCACTTCCAGATCATGAAGTTTTTTTTCCACCAGGGCTGACCTGGCTAAAATCGGGTAAATTTGCCTCCTCTTTTTTCACAGCACCTTACAGACCCCTGGATTGACTTGGAGGTGTTGCAGACTTTGACAATACTTTTGGCCATCAAATGGAGAAAGCAAAAGGCTTCTGGAGTGAGCTAAGTCCCAAGGGAAGATTAGACAGGCTCTACAGACCAAGCTGTGGGCTGTACAAACCTGCCCCAGGCTACTGAAACAAGTAAAGGCACATACGTGGAGAACTGCATCTTTTCCAGAATTAAGTAAAATGTCATCGTTAATTTTAAGTGGTAATAAGTAGTTCTGCAGCTTTCACTGCTCAGATACTACGGCCTGCAAAAGGCATAAGAGCCAATGAAGAACAGAGAGTGAATATAGTACACTTCTGTGGGGACACAGCCTGTCTTTATAAGAAACCTTTTATATTAAGCCTACCTATTTTCAAAACTATTTCTATACTCCTCCTGTCAAAATCCAAAGTGAGGGAAGCCCTGCTTTGGATAATATAATCCTATCTGGGAGAAGCTAGCAGGAGATTTATTTTTGAATGCTCCCATTCCATGTAGTAAATAAAACACACTTAACCCCACAATGAGCCCCTACCAGCTCTCCCATCTCTGAACCCTAGCTCTAATCAGCCCTGCTTCTGCATGCATGGGCTGTTTCTCAGTTGGTGAGGTCTGTTCCTTGAATTAAGGAGGTCATCAACCAGCACACACCAAGGAATTGGCCCTGAGACACTGACCCACATAGGGTCAGTGGCAGCAACTCGGAGCACATCCTTGTCCAAGTGCTTTGGACATGTGCTGCTGGCCTGCAAATCATGAGTCACAGAAACTTGTTTTCCTCAACCTGTAACTTTATTTAAGCTTGTTCCCAGTAATTATTTTCTACCAATACTGCTGCACCATTAAATGGGGTTCCTGATTCAGTTACCAGTTTTCTTTCCTGAAAGACTTGGCTGAGGTTTCAAACACTGCCTTAAAATGCGTGGCTGGACACACAGTATATAAATATATTGATTTTTATCTCAGGAGACTAATGTTCACACTTGAAATTGGCCCTGCATAAAAGGCCTGAACTCCCTCAGCCTAATCCACCCTTACTGCATCTCCTGCATACCACAGCACAGACTGGTGACAGACACCTTTTGGGGGAGGCAGCCCCAAGCAACCACCACGAGAATGGACAGGTGTGTAAGAAGGCTGAATGTAGAAACAGGCACTGTGCCCACTTCTAACCAGTTTTCACTCTTCCCCTTTGGATGGTGGGAAATTACTTGAGACCCTAAGGATCTGAAACCCACAAAACCTTGTCACCTTGCCTCTTGCTGTTGCAGCTGCAGAGACAGTTGTTAAGCTGCATAACAACAGTAATGAACTGCAGACCTGTGCTCATCAGGCGTGCCTGACCAGATGACTGACCAGCATCTTTGTGGAAATTAAGACGTTCTTGTACTGAGCTGCTTCTTGTAACACAGCAAGGGAAAGTCTGCACTGATCTGGGTCACAGAAGCCCTCTGCGTGATCCCTCGCTGGCAGCAAGTGCAGGGTGAGCACCACAGACCCAACAGAGCCCCCTCGGGTTAGTAGCTGCCTGCCCTGAATCCCATTTGACTCCCCAGCTGCTTGGAATTTTCTATTTACAGAGCTGGGATGGGCTTCAGTAACTGGTGAAAATGACATAAAGATTTCTACACTAACTGAAATTTATATGAAGATTTCAGAGGCATGATAATAGCAGACCAGTTGACCACATATATTTCCCATGTTGGTGTTACAGAAACAATGGGTTGCTGTGCTGATAAAATCTGCAATTAAATCCTTCTTCTCAGCACACTAGAATGTGAACCTTGTGAGTATAAAAAGGCTGTACAAGAACAACTGCTTAGAACTGAAAGAAATGTTGTGACTGGAAAGAATTAATAATATCAAACCAAACCACTGGTCTGCAGCACTTTATATGGCACCTTACAGTGGCCAGGACATCACCTGTTGGCTCACAGTCACACACACTGAGGTATGCAATTTAAAACAATTGACCCCTGCTTTAGAGATGCTTCTCTCCTAAGTATCCTGTCATCATCAGTGCTGGGACTTGTCCTAGGCTTTTGTGGAACAGGTGGCAACCTCACGGCTATGTGTTGGCCATTCCTGGGAGTGGGGATCAGAGCCTGGCTGTTGGGGCTGTGTTCATGGTCCCAACTGCTGCTCCATCAGCCCTGCAGGAAGGTAGCAGACACGGGGGGATGTGTTGCAGGTCAGGGCTCCCCCTGCCAGGAAGCATCCCCTTGGGCTGAGATACCAAATCCCTCAGGGCGAGCACATAACTTCATTCCACATTACCCTTTCCCATCTGCTGAGGACACCAGGATGTGCAGAGCGGTCTCATCTCCAGGCTCAACACCTTGTACGTGCAGCTTACAGGCATATTATGGAGAACAGTGCTAATACTCAGTTTGCTGAAGACCAGCCTGTCTCACTGAACCTTTTGGCTGCCCCACTGGCAGCTACCTCTTCCTACCTACTTTTCAGAAAGAGAAAGGCCAGGGAAGAGCTGCAGAGTGCTTGGGACAGCCTGGGGAAAACATTTAATCTGGTTGTGTTTGTGCTCATCTGAGCTCATTTGGGCCTGCCCATGATGGGGAGGGTGAAGCCTCAACTACTCTGACTCAGCAGCTGGGGTTGGCTGGAGAAAACCAAGGCCCTCTTCTCCAAACCAGCTGCAGAGCACACGAGTCAAAAGCCACTGTGTTGGCTACATACCATGTGAAGTCCTGTGTACATGTATACAAACACATTTATGCTGCTGGATGCCCTTCCTCAGACAGATAGGAAACATCTATGTTTCATGGTATGCAACTCCAGTTCAGTTTCTAGACAAGAACAGTGAATGGAATAATACATTTTGGTCTACTCTGAAAAGCATTTGGTGTGAAACCACCTGAAATTCCCATTAGGTGCTTTAGATCCAAGTAAATCATAAGGACTAAAAAGACAAGCGTTTGTGTGTGGTTAGCTGGCTCGCTTTCTTATCACCCTCTCTTGTCTCCCTTCCCTTTTCACAAACCCATGACTGCAAAACACAAACCCAACATCTAATACTGCATAATGTTGCTTTCTTCTCAGTAGTGCTTTCCTATCCATGTAGCTTCACCCAAAAAAAAAAGAGTCATAATACCAAATATTTCTGAGGAATTAGGTGATTCTGTTTTGTATTTCCCACCAGTTGAATGCAGCTTTTCCTACTGTAGCTTTTCCTAGGTCACAATGTTTTGGTTCCTCTCCCTGTTTCTAGTTGAACTCCAGAGAGAGAGGAAGCTCAGGCGTATTTTTTTACACACAGTACCTTCCCAGTTTCAGTATATAAATGTGGTACCATCTGTTAAGTCTATCAGAGATAAAATGTGATGCATCTGTGTGTGTTCAGCTTTCAGTTGATGGAGCAGATTCTGTAAATCTGCACAACAGCTCTTCTGGAAACATAAGAAATTCAAATGAAAATGCTAACTGGAATTTAGCATGTGTTTCTGTGTGAGTCATATTTTTTGTGACTCATTTATATGATAATATATTGCTAGAATGAGCATTATATGAGCCACATATACTCTTGGAAAAAACACAAGTTACCACTTTAAAACAAAATGACTCTTTCGCACTATTAATTTCTTAGGTTTCTTGCCTCTGTAGTAAGCATTTCTGCCATTCCAATTATAGTTGCCTTTTTTTTTAATAAGCTTGAAACTTCCTTGACATACTTACTCAAGGAAACACCAGACCCACATGGGGTAAAAATGAGCTGTTGGTTGCATCAGAAAAAATTTTTTAGAACACATTCCTTGTGGAACCTGAAAAATCTATGTATTTATTAAATTCACACATATTTCTTAGAAGTGCAAATAAAATCAACTGTACGGTTGTGAACATATAAGGCCAGAAGGCTAAATTGTATTGCCAAATCACGGAAGAAAAGTGAACACTGCTTCCAACAGCACCTTAATACATCCTATCTGTTGGGTTTCTTTCCCCAGTTTTGAAGTAGCTTCAATAACCTAATCTACCTCTTTTGCCACGGTAACATTCCCTGTATATGCTGTCAAATGTGTTGCCTGGAAGGAACATCTCTGGTGTCACTGTGACTCTTTGGGACTTCTCTAACCTAATGCAAAATTGCTCTGCAGAGAGAGCAAGACTAATCTGAAATAAAGTCCCACACAAGAAATACAAAACCAGCAGCCCTGCGCTGTGAGAAACTTGCAGAAGGGTGCAAGAAGAGGGCAAACATAACAGCACACTTTACAAGGGGTCCAATGCTCAGGGTGCTAGTTGGAGCCACAGGTTGCTGTTTTTCCTACACTGATTTGTCTGATCTTATTCTGAGCTCTTTTTGAACTTCTGAGCCACAGCAGGTGAGGGCTGGACTCACTGGACAATCAACCTGGTTGTGGTGGTTTCACATGAGTCCTTTCTGGCTGCTGTGGGTGACGCTACATCTCCTCTTTGCCTGCTACATCTCCCCTTTGCCCAGTACCTGCCACCTCCAGCCCTCTCACCCACTACGTTTTCATAACAGCAAATAAATTCTCATTCCCTGTGTCTTTCTGTTGCCTGGTCTGACAGTTCTTTATGTTGTTCCTCCCAGGAGAGATTGCTTGGATTTACTTACCTGCTCCACAAAATTCTTTCTGAGACAGGGCACCAGAAGGGAAGCTATGCTTCCAGAGACAGTGGGCATCAAAACTGACTAAGAAATGATACAACTTATATTTTTGGCTTTTCTATTGCTTTCTTAACATTCTTAGCATTTGATTTACTTGTTTGACCAGAAATGAGCTAAGCTAATATTTTCACAGGTCTATCTGTTACAGCTACAAGACTCCTTTTACAAGTGGTCACGCTTCCTTCAGAGTCCACTACAGTGTTTGTGAAACAAGAGCATGCTTCCTCTGTGCCCACTACTTAGCATTTTTCACCACTGAGTTTTTCTGCCATTACATGAGATTCTCCTGCAAGGACTTCTTGGCTAATTGCTTTCCCTATTTTGAATAACACTGAAAAAAAATGTTGTTAGATTTCCTTCCCCTTCCCAGATCTCTTATGACTGCACCAAAATGCATGGGTTGCAGTGTTGGAAAGACTGATAATCTATCTTTATTCCCTATTCCCTATCCACAGTCTGTGAGATTCCCTTTTCTTGTCTCCCTACGCATCTTAAGGTGCTTTTTAAAGCTTTTGATGAGAGATACTGCCAAACATGTTCTGAAAAAACAAGGAGTCTGTATCAACAGGCTCTCCCTTGTCCACTAGATGATCCTCTGCTTCAAAGGATCCATAAGTCATGAGGTCCTCCTATGAGCACCACACTTCCCCATTGTGGCCTATATGTTCTTGTGTTTGTCTATGAGATTTTTCACATTTTTTTCATGATGTCTATAACCCTGTTTCATATAGGTATCAGGCTGCTGGGGGTGTAGATACCCAGACCTCTTCTAAAGACAGACCTCCCAGCAAGGGACATTCCACCCATGATCAGAAGAAGACTTTATACACAATAATGCACTTACCTTAAAAGCCAAAATGATACTTATGAAAAGGAGGATAATCACAACCAGACACGTAGGGTTCACAGACATAATCTCTTCCTTGTAGGGAAAATTGTTGGGCTGCATAAGCAAAAATAAGCAACACACTGTGAGTCAATTGCACAAGTCATTGAAGAGCCATTCAACTAGTGCATTCAATAATTAACAGCTTACAAATCCTTCTGTGATCTACGAAATCGGGAGCTCTCCCCACCAGCAACCAGTTTCAGTAAGTGTGGCTACAACAGGCATTGTGAAGACTCAGACGCCAAAGGCTCCCTGGAGGGCTGAGGGATTTGCTTTCTGCCTTGGATGTGGTGTGGGCTCTCTTTTCTTCGGTGCACACTGGGTTTGTATCTGACACAAACTAGGAGAAGTCTGAGAACCTTGCAGCAGGAAATCTTCCATCATGGGAAATGGCAAGCAAATCTTATACTTACTGAGTAACCATTACACTGGCACTGGTTGCCAAAGAGCAGTAGCAGCTCTTTCCAGAAAGTCAAAGCAGGAAAAACTGGACAGCATAATCCTTTCACCTAAATATTTTATGACATTTTAAAATACACTGAGTCTATTCTGCTCCATCTTATTTAGGCTAAATTTGGACTACTTCTCTGAGAGCCGTGTCACGATTTCAAGTTGAAATGTGCCCCAGGCCCTTCTGTTACTGCATACATGAAATAGAGGTGACAAAATGAATCTTCCTGCTCAGCACAGGTTCTAGTGATTTACAGTTGTGAAACACTTTAGGATCAGTGACCGAAAAACAGCCTCTAAAAATGTTACTGTATTTTTTATTGCTTAAAAACTCCACGCCCTTTAAAATGAATGTTCCAACTAGTTCTAAAATATTGCAAGACACAAGTTCCTGTTTCAGTTAGAATAAACCATTGTTCATAGACAGAGCTGCTCTCCACAAAAGATAGCTCCACTGCAACAGTAGCTCATTATATCTGAATGCAAGAGTTCCTTCCACACAACTCCCTTTTCCCTTACAGGTCTAATTACTTAACCAGGCCAGCTCTGCATCCTTGTCAGGACAATTAACTAGACCAAGCTATAACTGTATTCTTGGCAATGATGGTGTAAATCCAGAGTAACCCCTTAATAACCCTTATTCCAGCACTCAGCCCAGTGCATCAGGAAATTATCTTTTTTTGGACAGCTGCTACTGAGAATAGCTCTTTATTTAGCGCTTCCATGAACTGTTCAGAGTGGTTAACATCAACAGCAGCTGTAACCATTTGCAGATAAATGTTACATAAGCACATTTTCCGCTTCTTGACAGCAATGTTTCTGTCCCTCTACTGAATTCCATGGCTGAAGTTTTTATCATGTTATCTTCTTTATTGAGGTACAGTTTTTGTAGGGAACTAGCTTGCTATAATTCAGTAAGTTACTACTTTTTTTTTTTTCCCCACAAAAGGTTATTCTACATATAGTGGATGCAGTCACCCAGAGACCAAGAAAGCAAGACTATATGCCAAGAAACAAGGCACTAAAAATTAAACAAAAACCTTATATGCATAAAATTTAAGTATTAATGCCCCAACCTGCCCTCCTGCGTGCAGGAGGGAGACTCTAAGTTAGAAAGTTAGAAAGTCTGGTCAGTCAAGGACAGTTACAGTAAAAACTGTACCCAAATGATTTTTTCAGTACTGATCTACCATTAAAAATATAGTCAAAATAGTTTGTGAATGTAATAAAAAATTCCTATTAAGACTTTGGTTCTGCTACACACTGGTTTTTGGGACCCAGTCACTGGTCAAAGACTGGATGCTATGTTCTTGGCCATAACCTAATGGCCTGTTTCTAGACATCAGCTCAAATAGGATTTGCATGGGGGCAAGAGGAGGGCAGGAAAATGACCAAGAAAGTTCCCACTACCTTTAAAAGCAGGAACATCTGGAGCCATGAACCCTGGTCAAGTTTGGTGCAGGATGTGCTGCTCAGCAGTGCCTGGCCTTCCCTTAAGTCAGCACCAGTGTTTCAGCACATAATTCAGCAAAGCCAGGAGAGCGCATGAGGAACAAATACTGTGGTTTGTCCTCTTCAGGCTCAGCTTTCTGAGTCTCTGTCCTGAAGAGATGCGAGGTGTAAGCAGCCCCAGTGAGGCAGTGGGTGCTGCACCCATGCCGTGCAGATGCCAGAGCTGCCTGTGAGATTTTGGTGCAGGGTGTGAAAACTGAAGTCAGTCCCTTCCAGAGCTTCCAGGCTTTCTGTATGGGAGACAAAGCCTTCAGGGTAATGGATAGCCCAGGAGCATTGGATCAGCATGGAAGAAATCCCTTTGTCTTTTTTTGCTAACTGGGCTGGGCCAGCCTAAGAGAAGTCTGATATTAAGTCACAACTACAAACCCCTTTAGTGCTGTAGGAAAACCAATTTACAAAACCTGCAGCTTTTGGCAAAGAAGCAGGAAAGATTGTAGGAAGCGTCTCAACTGGCTCCAGTCTCACCTGGTACATGGAACTGGTGCCATCAGGCAACGCTTGGGGTCCCATCCCATGGCTGCAACTGTTTCCAAAATCTCATTAATTCCTGCAGAAAGCAGGTACCAAGAGTGGTTTAGATGAACCAAACCATTGGCCTTCACTGACTATGGTGATGAACTTAAACACTGATATGGATGCGTGAGGTGGGACAAGAAATTCTGCTCCTGTGCTGGGAGTTTGCTCTCCTGTGGGAAGACCAGTAGCTGAAATCGTGCTGCTGGGAAGGTTCCAGGCACCAGGCTCAGTGCTGCAACTTCTGGAAAAAGATCAGTGTCAAATGTTGTGCAAGGTTTGATGAAGCTGAGACTGAAATACATCTGCGTGGGAAAAATCAAGCCTATCGCTGGAAATACAGGAGTGATTTTGCAGCAGAACATGATGAAATTTTCTATACAAACAAAAGGTAGTTGTAATGGTGTTGCACTGCCATGCTAAAGTCATAATTAAAGTGTCATTTATAACCTTGTCACAGACAGGGAGAGGGCTGTGTGCATAATAATATACCTGACACACTTCTAATTTAAAAAAATTACTGCTTATTCATATCAAAGCCCTATTAAACACTTAAAAAGACTCTAAAACATGCATGGAAAGTACATTTCTACTGCACTGGTATTGTACAAACGCACAAGAAGAATAAAATGACAAAGCTTAAGCCGTTTCTCATTCCCTCAGCCTGCTTGCATAACCTTTCGTAACTTCCTTCCCCTTGGACCACAAAAAATCCCCTTTAAAATATGGTGCAGATTGTCATTCCAAGTTACAATCCTCCAAGTATCAAAATCTTACAAAATTGAAAGAAAACAGCAATGTGTCTGTAGAATTTGCAAAGCTCTGCTATGAAGTTAGTGGTACTTCTTTGGAATTACAAAATGGCATTAAAAATGTCAGAAAGGATATTTTGGTTTTAAGCTTTAGTTTATAGGAAAAATTTCTTTAGGTTAATCTCTTTTATGTTCTCTAGGCGTTTCTCCATGGATTTAAAAGCATGACTGATGCCACCTGAACTGTCAGGCAGCAGCATTGCAGGCAGTCCCACAGTTAAGCTACTTAATACACTTCGGAATTTTGTTTAGATGAACTGTCATAGTCTGGTACTTTGATTAAAAAAAAATTTGCATAACTAAGTTGCAGACCATCCTGTTCTGCACCTCTGCTTCAATCCATTTCATATATGAGAAGATGAAGTGTTTAATTTGACAGCTTTAAAATGCCCATATATCAAAGATTTAGTGGGGTTAAAAGAAAGAAATGTGCTTTAGGTTAAACTACTTTAGACCTCTGCTTAGACCAAGAACTAAAATGATTTTTATTTTACACATGTTGGATTTGCTGTATGCAAAAGTTTTTCCTTTTTAAATGACAAGGACAATGACCAAGACATCCAGTGTAACTCTTAGAAACTTTGATCACATGATCACCATCAAAGTTACCAAATGCAAAATTTGTAACATTTACTTATTTTACATGACCCTTCATGTTAAGATGCTCTTGCCATCTATGGCAATTAAGTAGCACACCAGTGCGCAGTTGGGTATCTAAAGGCAACAGAAAGTTTCCAAAGACACTGTGCCTAGGAAAGAAGCAGCCAGTATAGACTGATGTTACCAAACACCTTGTGGACATAATTGCAACATTTTCAGCTATGGCCCTGCCCAGCTTATTGATATGTACTCACCATCTTGCTAAAAATACATGGAGAATTTCACAGTAGCTGTAACTCATCACTGACAGACAGACTGAAATCTGGCAGATGTGCACCAAAGTAACTATATAATGATCCCAGATACTACTGAAGGGAAGTAGAAACGGTTAAAGACACAGGATTTTCATCACCTTGGAGCAAACAGAAAGTTCTTCTGAGACTGCTAAATGTATCCCGTTACCTAATGCACAGTTTCTTCCAGATTCAATTCAGTAACGAATTTGAAGAACAATTGGTATTTTTCATTTACCTTATGGAATTGTGCCCCCTAAAATATCATTCCCCAAATGCAAAGCAGTTTTAGAGGAACAGAAACTGTAAGGATGCCAGGAAGAAGCACAATCCTGATTTCCTGCCTACCCTGGCAGACCACTGCAAAGGGATTGAGGGCAAGACAACTCCAAGGCTTATTTGCAAACGATCAGGAGGGATCACACCCAAATGGCGCTGCATTTATGATGTAATTGCTTGCATTTAGTTTCATCTTGTCCCATGTTTGAGTATCTGATAACAGTGGATGTACCCTTCACATCTCCCCTTTGCTTTTTCCCGCTCAGACAGAGTGTATTTACTCTGAACCAAATATAACAACCTTATGCCAACTGATGTAGCCCTTCCAGGTAAAGGTACATGGGGTTCCAGTTGAACCATTTGTACTTGGGACCACGACTAAGACACAGGAGGCATAATCAGCTTCAAAGCAGATGCAGAACAGCTTCAAAACTTTGTTAAACAGGTGGCATTAACTGTTCAAAATTCATCACAGCTCTTGGTAGTTTTTCCCCATCACTAATCTCCAATACGAATGACAAAATACACACTAATCCTTTTTTTTAAATGAATTTAACTTGGACTAGCTTCCAGCTGCTCATTAGCATTATGCCTCACATCTAATTTAAACAGCCTGCTAATACCTCATTATTTTGCATGTGAAACCTCTGATGGCACTACCTCTTGGTCCTCTTTCTCATAAATGAAGCAGGAAAAGCTGATTGTCTCTCATCATACTACAATATATCCAGCTTTTATATTTTTTTGAGGAAATTTTCTGCATGTTCTCTGACTTTTAAGCATCATTTTTTACAATCAGACTCCATAAATAAATGGAGAAAACCCACATTACCAACAGAGAAGGGAAGTCTCCTCTCTATTACTATTAATTGCTCTTTTTTCTGTCCACAAATCCCAAGAGCAATTTTTGCAAACAGCAAAACAACCCAGGGACTCTACTTTTGGCTCTTAAATCCCTAGGCTGCTTACAGGGTCACTGCACCCCAGGCACAGTTGTCAAACTGTATGCTCATCTATATTGTTCAGGCTTTTACATTTCTTTGCATTTATCTCTGTAGCACACATCAGTGGCTGAACTCAAGTTCTCAGGCAGTCTAGCTCAGTGTCAGCCACGGGTTTTATTAGAAGTGAATTTGCTGGGAAAAGTCACAGGTACTGCCACTGGGAAATGGCGAGATGTGCTCACTCAGGGCAGTGCAGGGTAGGGTCTCCCAGAGAATGACACAGAAGAGCCAGATTATACTCCTGTTCACAACCTCCCACCAAAGGACTCGATCCCTCTAGAAAATGAGCCTGGAGAAGCTCTCCCAAGGCTGACATTAGCTTTTGTGAAGTGCCTCTTGGATTCCAACATTATTAATGGAAGTTAGGAGGAGCATGACATCTACTGCTGATTCCTGAAGACCTTCCTCTACCCAAAATAGAAACTCACTGGCAGATGGTCGGCTTGACCACGACCCTTTGCAGTCTGCCAGCTAACCTCTCCTAGTCCATGTGATACATCCTGTATTGATCTAGTGCTTTATCGTTGCTCTGAGCATCATGGTGTGAAGTCAAACATCTCAAGAAAGTCCATTATGCCCCTGCCCATCATTATTGATGAAGTCAGTAATCTTGTCAGTGAAGGAAAATGAGTTTGCCTGCAGGACTGATTTTCCATGAAACTGTGCTGGCAGTCATTAATCACTTTTCTCTGGTCTAATCCTTTATCAATGGACGGCCCTCTCAGCCCCAGCCCTTCTGCTATTATTCTGCTTGGTAGCAATGTCAGGCTAATCAGCCTATAATTATCCTGGAAATCCCCCTTGCCCTTTTGAGCACTGACAGTTTAGCGCTCCTGAAGTCCTGGGGCATTTCATTACCAGTCCAGAATATGATTTACAACAGCAAGACAAGGATGTGTGCAACCAAAGATTCTAACACTCCAGAGCAGCAGCACAGACCACAGATCCCTTCCAAGGCCTGCTCCTTCTATTTCTGCTACAGAAGGGCCTATTATTATTTTATCTGCAAGGAAATACAGGGATGTTTTAGCACACATTTTGAGAGGAACAGCTGCTCTTTGCCCTTCTAGTGAGTCAGCTCCAAATGCAGCACCAGATTTTCAGCAGAAGAACAGAAGCTTTTAAGTGCACGTTTCCCAGCCTGCTTTTGTCCCTGTCTTGTTCTTGCACAGTGACCAAGACTGACAAAATCCTGGTGACAACTCATGCTCTGGGAAGTGGGGGGAGCTCCTGCAGCCACACAGATGCTTGTGCTGCCAGAAGAGCAGGGCTGGCACCGATGCAGCAGCAAGGGTCTGTAGGCAAAGGACAGGCAGGAGGGCTCCAGCAGCAGCAGTGCCAGCTTTAGCACTCACTGAACCATGGCTGTAATTTGCTCTTTTCCACTCGTATTTCTGAGAACCTTTTAATTTATTACTCTACTTCTCTTCCAGCACACCATCAGCTGTGAATGCAGGTGGGTGCTAAATAAGATGAAGGATAACAGCCTCCTGATGCATCCCAGCTCTCACTGGCATGACACATTGCCTCTTACTGCAAATTTGTGCAGCTACTTATCTGCCTGCTGTTTCTCATTACCTGTTATTTATACCGGCCAGCTTTCCATCCACACAACAAAGTTCACAGCCAAGCTAATCTGTATTCAGGTTCTCAAGGCAGATTTTCAGAGACATTTGCAGCACTGGCTTCTCCAGAGCTCTGTGACTCCACGTGAACCCTGCTGGACATGGGACATGGTCCTGTGATGAGACAGAGGCTGGTGGGCTCTTGTCTTTGCTGTAGGGGGTTGTGATCATATCGTGTATACTTAGGCAACACTGGCCATAGATGTCTGGCCAAAGCAGAACAAGAAGGGAGCCTCTAAAATGTCCCTAGGACAGAATCCAAAATATTTTCTAGCAAAACCAAACCTACAATCAATCAAACTCCTGCCTAATAAAACGTGTTATAGCTACCAAAAAAATTAAAAGGAGCAACAAAATATCCTTGAAATAGCACCAAAAATAAGCCACTGATATGAACACAATAACTCTTACTGTAAAAGCAATTATTTATCATCTATGTCTTGCAATATGAGTCTCACTCCAAATGAATGGTGCTGAGAGCTTTCATGTCATTGCAAAACTTCAGAGCTTTTCACAAATATTGTAGTAAGTTAATAATGTAGCCTTGCAAGGATGTTGAATTCAGACTGGCAAGGACTGAGAGAACTTCTCAAGGACTGCATGAGAAGAATACTACTAGCTAAAAATACAGGACAAAAACTGCACCTTAGAGAGGTTTTTTCCCCCAAAACCCCCAAAGGCTTGTGAACATCAAGTGATTTACCAGTTGACGGAGGTAGTCCTGAATT
Organism: Corvus brachyrhynchos; assembly: GCF_000691975.1. NCBI lineage: Eukaryota > Metazoa > Chordata > Aves > Passeriformes > Corvidae > Corvus > Corvus brachyrhynchos. The sequence continues at coordinate 3,574,369 of NW_008237244.1, forward strand.
GTGCTGGGATAGACGAGTACACTGATGGCAACCAACGTGTTGAGAGCAAAGTCAAAGATCTGGTAACAGAAGAAAGGGATGATCCAAGCCGCATGTTGCTAAAAATGAAATAAATTAGAAAACCATCAGCCATAAGTTAAAATAGAGGCATATATGTCTTTCTACAGGAATCTAAGGAATATTTGACATTATGCAGTAATAAATCAGCTAAAAGAAATATGACATTCAGCCAAAGGGTTGGCCAAGGCAGTTTGGCCACTGAACTGCAGAAATATGTCCAGTGCAACTCCCACAACTCGTTACATTAGGACATTTAGAAACCACACGATACTTGTCCTTTCTAATTAACAGGATTAATGTTGGGACAAACCACAGGCTTGGGAGGTGAATGGGAAAAAATTCCCTTAATTTTGATAGGTACAAGATTCAGTTCTCTGAATTCACCATTTGCCCAGAGCTTACTCATATTTGAAACTGCAGACAATCAACACAATGGGGCAGTCCCGCTGCCTGCAGCAGGGGCCCTGGGGTACCACTGATCTAAGCAATCAGTTCTGTTGCCTCTTCAATTTCTTTTTTTTCCCTCTCTCAGTTTCAGCTAAACAAGTAAAGAAGCAATTGTCAGAAAACAGTTTTCTTAATTTTGTTTCTATGGAATTGTGTAGTTCACTCTATTCCTGTCTTCACTGAATAAAATGAATTACCTTATATGCGCCATACGTAGCCATTGCACAGATCAGAATCATAAGGAGAGAAATTGCGGTGGCAATGCACATATCTGGAAAAGACACATCAATGATTGCAGATAAATTCAGAGCTTGGTTCAGTTATTTTGCCATCTCCCTTGTGCAGAGCATCTCAAAGGGCAGGGTGGGAGCTGGGTGGAGACTGGGACAGGTGCATTGTTCAGCCATTGCTGAAGGAAATCTCTGGCTTTTGTGGGGAGCCTCCTAAATACAAGAAGCAAAGACAGTGCTTCTGTCTGTGCAAGCCTGCAGCATTACACTGTGTTTACACTTACACTAACACTGTGCAAACCACTACAGCCTCCATAGGGCTGTGGAGATGAATGGTCTAATTTTTCTAAGGATTTTCAAAACTCAGAAGCAGCTTTGACAAAACTTTACTTTTACAAGATCTTACTGGTGATGCTGACATCTGTAGTCAGAATGTGTCTGCTTTTCTGCACTACAGATTGTTTCTTCACCAACAGCTGCTGCATACCATTGCTCATATATCTCTACATTGGAAAAAGAGCAAAACTGGCAGATAAAGGCATCTGTCTTGGGGTGACTTCCTGATGTGTATCCCCTATCGCTGCTCTATGCCCAGAAATTAATTACCACAGAAATAACATCTTGAAAATTTTCATTTCAACCAAGAATACTACAGAGATATATTTATTAATGAAAATGTGTAAGTGTCAGGAAAGGTAAAGCTGTAAAGGAAGAAAAATATTTTTAAGGTTTTGACTGGAGTAATTATAGGACTCCTATCCTTTTCTTCTACTGCTGATCAGCTTTCAATTAACTTTTCATTAGATTTAAGAAGTTCTTAAGCCATGAACAGTTGGAAGGAGATCCTGAGGGAAAAAATTACATAAGTTTGGTCTTTCCATATGCACCTCCCTAGATATCATTACAGACCACTGTCAGGAGATCAGAAGTGAATTTCTGAACCTGACCTTACAGTGAGTTTGGAAGTGCAATGGAACATAGCGCCTATTTTTCTGAGGTTAAGTCAGTGCACAAAGAGGATAGAGGATGTGAGGTAAGCAGGACATGGCTTCAGAGATGCCACCTCTGTTGGTATTGGTGAGGTACCTGCTGTTCACATTGTTGTCACCAGGTGTGTTTAAACTCCCTGCCTTGATAAGGCACGTGGAGGACCCAAGATGCACAAACACATGACAGTGTTCAGGATGTTCATTACCGTGACTTTGGAAGCATTCAAAGTGTAAAGATGACTTCATTTGATCACAGAGTTGCCACAACTTCTAACTCCAGCACATGATAAGGAGCATCCCACAGCATGGGACAAGCCCTCAACTCCCTGGATGCATCACAGTCAGGTTCTGTGTAGGTGCCCTGGAGCCTTCACCCAAGTCTCTGACAGATCCTGATCTGGTAGCTGTGAACAGGTCTCACCTGCCACCACCAGGAAGCAGTGCAGGCTCACCCAGGTCATGGCTGAAGAGGAAGGACAGGCACTGAGTCTTGTCTGTCATTATTTCCAGCCTACCAGTGTGATCATCCATGCAGAAGACAAAAGACCCAGTCCCTGATCCTCCTGTGCCTGAGGGAACCCAAACCTTGCCCTAGATGGCACTAGTCCAGATTTCTGCTGGCCCTTGATGCAGAGAAGAACCTGAGACTTGTGAAGCTGGTGGAAAAATGAGCAAGAGGAGACTGCTGCTGGCAGGTGAGGACATCTCCAGAGGTGCTTATGTTCTCTGTCTCCTTGGGCACTGTACCTACCCAGTACCCAGACCTTCAGCCTAGTCTCTCCTTTTCCAGAACACTGCCTGTGCCCTGGGTTTCAGGACTCTTGTTCTCTCTCTTTTGTCCCCAAACTTTGTCCTTCTGAGTGTGTAAGGACTCAAATGCCACAGAAGAAGTCCTATGGCAGGCTACTTCCTAATTGAATGGATTAAATTTGAAGGATAAAGCAATGTGTCCTCTCACTGGAAGGAGCACATTCAAACCACTGTAGTCTCTAGTCTGATGAGGCCCTGGAGCACAGATGTCCTTTCTCACAGTATAAATGCTCGAATCTTTGTCTTATTGTCAAAATAAGCAGGTCTCACCCAGGAGAGGGGCCTGCACTCAGCAGTGGGTTTAGCTGCACCCTGGTGCTCACTGCTTCCTTCACAGTGGCATCCCGCAACTCAGCTCATGGGTGCTACAAAATGCCATCAGGAGGCAGCTGGGCTCCCTGCTTATCATTCAGGAGGGGATGACATCTCAGTGCATCCCAAACTGCTCTGCAAAGACACCTCCTTCTCCTCTTAGAATGAGCAGAGAATCCAGACAACCAGTGCAGGTATTTGAGCTGCATTACCTTGACCGTTTCTAGGGTTTTAGGAGCTGTAAAGGCTGTGTTGTGCCTGTTGGAAGTGATCTGAATTCTGCCCTCAAGAGAAAGAAGCATCCACAAAATATACCTCTACTAATAAAAGGTACTGCAGCCACTTCAGACACTTCTGGTTGTGTGGCCGTTTACTCTGGCTGCCTACATACATCCTGTGAAATCAAAATTATTTTTAATAGACCAGGTACAACTGAGGTAATGAAAGAAAAGGAGAAAAGTGAAAATGGCTGCTGTAGCCACTAACCTCAACTGAATCTCTTGTAAAAGAGACTCTTGGATCAATATTTTTATTCTGACCATCAGTTTGGAGGCACCGCTTATGCATTTATTCTTGATCTCAGCCACATAATTCCTGCATCCAGGGGAAAGCTGCTGTCATTTACATTTGCAGCAGATGCAGCAGTCACAGGTTCCACTTTGCTGGTGACTGCAGCAGTACTGGTTCAGAGCCAGAGCCCAGCAAATTGTGATGAACTTGACATTGAAGCTCTGGTCTGACACACTCATGTTCCCTGTCTCCAGTGTCTCCCTAGCTGTGCTCCACCATGCCAAGTCCTAGTTGGCTCAAGCTAGTTCTTTCTCATTTAAGGCTTCATTGGGTTTTTTGAGCTGTGTCAGCTTCAATTAATCAGAATGAAACTAGAAATGCAGCACATTAAATGGGAAACTGACAGGGGTGTGTGATTTTTTTTTTTCCAGCCATGCTGTGCTTTCTGTGGCATTCATGGCTAGAAGGGCTGTATTTGGACCACTGAAAGGGTTATCCAGCCTATTGCCCTAGATGGCTTTTTGAGTTTTCTCCTTGGATTTAAAGAAACCAGTTGAGTTTTTAATTCTTATACCTTGCAGTGACATCCTACTTTCCTGCCTCTTTAGAGAGCAGATGCTGCTGGGGCTGGGCAGAGCTCCTGGCATGGGGTGCTTGTGTGCACAGCAAGCTGCAGTTGGAGCTCCCTCGAATCCACCTCAAAAGTATTTACTTGCTTTCCCCTCCCCTCTTGCAGAGGCAGCTGATGGTGGGTGCTGCAGGAACAGGGAGGGGCAGCCAGCAAGGCCAGTCCCTGAGCCAGGACTTGTGTGGAGTGATGAAGACCTTATATCCTCAACACCTGCCCCAGCCCTGGAGTTAATCGCTGGCTCACAGCTTTGACAGCAGGGGCCAGAAAGCTGCTGATCAGCAGCCTGCAATCCTCAGGCAATTTCTCCCACTCTCCCAGCCTTATTTATCCAACAGCCTCCTGACTGCCAGCTAAGGATTACTGCCTTGCTGTCTCCTCCAGGCCGCTTGCGCAAGCTCGATGCCCCTGCTGCCGTGCAGCCTCCTGGGTCACAACCTGCACAGCAGCAGCATTTTCTCCCTGGGGAAAGAGGCCAATGAGAAGCAAAGAGTACCCTGCACCTTCGAGCCCAGCACATTTACTCCAGAGTATAAAACTAGACTGAAAGATGCCACCCTGAATATCCTTGGCTGGGCAGGGATCTAGTTTTCTGCCCCTCCCTATATTTGGGACTCATACTACATGGGTGGTGTTGATGGAGTGGAATGCACCTACTCCCCCACTTCCATTTATCCCCTAGCAGAAGTCCAAGCCTGCTGTCTGTAAATTTCTTTATTAAAAATTTTCTATTTGAATTAGTATTTTTAAGTCCTGGGCGCATGTCATATACAGCAGAGAGATCATCACATTATTCTCCCCTGCCTTGAGATCTCTGCTTGTCCTGTCTGCCCATCCCAGGGAAGGGACACAAGCAGATTTTGACCTATGTTGGTGACATCAGCGTCAAAGTTCCCCTCAGTTTCTGTAGGGCACACAGTGGATTTCATTCCTCATTGTCGTGTGGCCTGTGAAGTATCACACACATCTCTGACACTGTGACAGCAGTAAATAAAACCAAGCAACACCCACTGCTTGTTTGGGCTGTTGACATGCCAGGATGATGGTCTGTGTGTCTGAAGAAGCTGAGCAGAAGGCTCAGGCAAAACCCTCTAGGAAGTCAAAATGAATTACAGGGCTTTTCCATCTCCTGCTCTGAGATTATTAGTCTTTTAACAGCAGCAGTAGTACATTGAGCAGCTCACACATTTCTAATTTTCCCTAGTCCAGCTTCTAAACTCCCTCAGGAAATAATAAAAAGAAAGATGAGACTAAATGGGCTCAGATGAATATCCAGCCCAGGAGGAAGCCCAGCATTTTACCCAGCTCCCAGATGTACATCTTGGAGAGCCACACAAACCACACACACTGGTGTCTTCCAGTACCTCCATCTGCCACATGGCTAAGTCTTGGCAGACTTTCTTCCCCCTTGTTTCCTTTCCTAGAATAGAAGGGAAAATAAACAGCCTAGAACTTTTTCTAAGTGTTCAGGTAAATTCTTTCACTGCCTAATCAAACAGGCATTTTGGAGCCTCTGGTAATGCCCTTGGAACCACAATAAATCCCGGAATTAGAACCAGTGTTGCACTGGTATTTTCAAGCAGTTTGCATTAGACTGGCTGTGACTCTGCAGGTGGCAGGAATTTTTCCCACTGCTGGAACAGAAAATTGATAATCCTCCATAAACCAGGCACAGCTAGAAATAAATCTGAATACAAATACTGGGGGAATCCTGGTTTCTTTGAAGTCAAGGGAAACCTGTCATTAACTTCATTTCAGTACTGTGACTCAGCTGATAAGTTTATTTCCAGATGATGTTTTCAGATCTTTTATGAGGGATCCTCTTAGAGGAGAGAGAGAAAGGGAGTGAAAAATTTTACAAGTAAAGGCTGTGTCTGCCTTTTTTTGTTGTTTGCTACTGATAGGACCATAAACAGTAATGAGAATAATGGCTATTAGTGTTTACATCATTATTATTTGTCAACAGAAGTACATAAAGATAACAACATTGGGACCTTCTTCAGCATAAAAAATTATGTATCTTCCTGTATTTCATATACATGGTTTCAGTGCATGCAGCTAACCTGAAAAACATTTCTTAAAAAAAGACAAATAAAAGTAGAAAAAGGTAAGAGTATGTGGAAGTTTGTCTGATGCTTTATCTCCTAATAAAACATTTCATTGCATTTGAACAAATATAGTCATACTTAAAGAAAATAAGAGAGAAATTATCTCCTGCAAGTTATTTTCAGTAACTATAAAAGTCAGTAGCTTGATTCAACTGCCTTTACTCAGTAAGGCACCAAACCAGAGGGAGTCAAAGAATAAAAGGAGACATTAATTCAAGTGTTCATTCGTAATTTAACTGCCTGTGAAATGTTCCCTTTACCAAATGGAAATGAGGTCGCTTGGCCCATAAGCCATCCTTTCATAGTCTTGCAGGGTTCACTTCAGAAGCCTTGATAAAAATATACAGAAAACACAATTTTCAAGTGTAGATGGAAATCCCCAACGTACTTCATCTGACAGCTATTGCATTACAAAACAGAATTACAATTTTAAAGCCTTGGGCACTGGCAGGCCTCTGATGTCAGCTATATAAAACCACACTGACAGACAGTCATTACCAAGGTTAATCTCTGAGAATTAGGACAAGGCAGTCAGTTTTAATATGTCAGAATCAGCTAGGAGCCCATCTGTATCTACTATGGTCCTTACTTTCTTAAATCCAGTTATATAAAAAGATTTTTAGTCGGAAGTTGTAGGTGGTTTTTCAATGAAGACACAATAAAGTAGCTATCACTCCTTATCATTAATTCAATGTAGACCCTCCAGGGATATTTGCATTAAAGAATTTGTGGAAATAAGCATCCCTTAAATGATACCCAGCAGTTCTGACACAACAAAGGGCAATTATTTTTCTCATGTGTGGGGCTATTGCTTCTATGGATATTTTTATTGACTTCAGTAGGAATGAGGAAAGGACTTAGAGCTTTAGCTGGGGATGGGGGAGATTCTGAGCAGAAAGACACCAGTGTGATTAGCAATAGACCTTGTTTCAGAGTATTATGAGAGAAGTTGAATGTAGCCATCTTGCGAGCAGATATGAAAATAAACAGACATTTTCATCAAAATCACATTGAGGGAAAACTTTACTACATATGAATTAAACAGTTAATTCAACAAACATCACCAAATAATTTGAAAAAGTTATTGAACAAGGAAACATTTGCAAAGGACGGGAGGTTTTGTAGGAGACATTAATGACCTATCTTACCCTTCCCTGAAATTGAAGATTTTCTACGATGCCTTTCAGTAAGAGAAGGAACGGCTCTATGACTATACAGCTGATATTTATACTTGCATTGGTTTGTGCAAGTCATGCCACATGCACATGGGGGTGCATAAATACATCCAACATGAATGAACGCACTCAGCTGTATAAACAGCAGTGTGGGTTCCTGTGCATGTATGCTCTGGGACATGGTGCTGGGAGGTGCAGAGGCTCCATATCTCCCTCTGTCCTGCAAAATTCCCCTGGGGCTTTCAGCACCATGCTCAGTGATACATCTCCCTGTCAAGGGTTGGCTCTGCTCCTGCCAAGCCAGGACACAGCAGAGCAGACGGATTGATTACTAATAGGTAGGTGGCAGATAAGGTTACTACTAGGACACGTGTTTGAACTGTGCCATGACACCCTTCACAATAAAAATGCATCTGTAAGAAACAAAGGTGAAGCAATAGTTAAAAGGACGGTAATTATTGAAATGATAGGACAGTTACATAAATGCTGGAGCAATGAGTGCTAGTAATTAGGGAGTTTATACTTACTGGCATCATCCATAAATTCAAAATCACCCCCTAATTCAGCACTAGTCAGATGGTACTGGTCAGGATCAGTCAGGGCACTCAGCAGAATCAGCAAGACCACTGAATTTATAATCTACAGAGAGGAAAAAGGGAAAAGGATCAGTGAAAGCAATCCATGAAAAACCTCTGGGCAGCACATACCCACCATGTTTCACACCATCTATGACAGAGACTGTTTACCAACTGCACAACTGCAGTATTTAACTAACACTGCAATTAATTTCTCTAAGTTGGTGTAAATAGGACTTAACTTCTTCCCTAAGCGGCGGCATGAAAATAAACATAATGTAGATTACCTCTTTTCATTCTGACTCTATTCCACACCAGGAAAGTTACTGCTGCTCTTTCAGACTATAAAACATGTTAGAACATCCACCAGTCATTTTGAGATTATTACATATGGGTGCTATAATCAAGAACTATCACCATGGCAGAACCAGAACTGGGGACAGGCCCTATAAAATTGCTAGATGATCACAGAGGAACTCAATTGCTGGAAAAGGCTGTTTTAAGAGGCCATGAGTGAGGAGCTGGTTCAGGTGAGCTGCTAAATGAGGAGGCCTGGGGGGATGGGAAGAGGTGGCAATGTGAGCCCAGTGTCTGATCCTCACATTCCTAAGTCATATGGCACAGAGGGACATTCACAGCCACCAAGGCCTTGGCTATGAAATGCAGTAAGTGATTACATGCCAAGAATATAGTATTGAATGATTCAGGAGAAGCGGATTGCCAAGTATCAGCAATGAGCGGATCAGAGAGGTAGCCAAGAGCTGTATTTTAAAACAAATCTGAACAAAATGCTCATATCACTTTGAAGTGAAGAGAGCTAATTGCAGAAAAGAAGATTGCTCAGCATGAAACAATGCAGCCAGGCCAAAAGCTTATTCTACAGAACTAGGAAGATAACTGGTGAACAAGAAAATGCAAAGAAGAAAGCTGAAAACAGTATGCTTGAAAAGATGGATTTTTATTGCTTTGGTTATCACTTCAAAGTCATTCTACTCAGATCACAGGTTACTAACAGAAACAAGAAGGTGTAGAAACACAGGTTATTTCAAGACATAACAGGCTAGAGAATTTCTCAGGTAAGATAAATGCTTTTTGATAGGGAAATTCCATTAAGTTTAGCTGATACCAGATCTTTTAGCAATCTTTGAAAACTGTTGAGAATAGATTGAGTTCACAAGACAAGGAAAGAGCAAGCACAGTTTATGCATTTTCAAAGCAGGAAGGTCATGTAATCAATTTCTGGCTAGACTGTAATATTTAAGAACAAAATAAGAACAGAAAATCAAGCAGTCTTCCCATTAGCACTTCAAATTTGTATGGCTACAAGTAACAATCACCATGGGCTTGTCAAGGACAAACTGTAAGTAATTTATCTCATTTTCCTTCTCTGACAGACTAAGAGGCCTTATGGACAGGGCAGAAGCAGTATATACCATCTCTGCACCTTAGCACGCCTTTTGACATTATGAGATTCTCATAAATGAGCGAGGAAAAGCTGGTTTGGTTGAAAGTGCAGGAAGGCGAATGCACTGCCAGCTGGATAGCTGGACTGAAAGAACAGCTGTCATGGATTTAAGGATTCACAGCCAGCACAGAAGATATATTGATTAGGGTTTTCCAGGACCATTGAGAGACTTGTTATTTCAAGTCACTTGTGACTTCTACCTTTCTCTAATTTGCAGACAATACCAAATTGTAAGCACTTTGGGAGATAAAAGTACTTTGACCAGCTAGAGCAGAATTTAGACAACAGAACACAATTCAGTACCAAAAAGCATAGAGAATTACATTTGTGAAGAACTTCAGAAGAACATGAAGCAAAATAACTGAGTAGGTGACAACTGCTCAGAAAAGAGTCTGATATTGAATTAACTGAACGTGACTCCATGGAATCCCATAAGCTCATCTTTGTGGCTACATGGTGGTGGGCAGTACTGCAGAAACCTGGGTATTAGATGCATGAACCATCCTCCCACTTGCCTTCCATGGGCCCCTGCAAAAAGGATTCAAAGTCCTTCTAAAATGTACAAGGAAAAACCCTGGGGAGGATCCTGAATCAGAACAGAGGGTAGTCAGACATCTGGAATGTAGGACAGATAGGGAAATAACGGGGGTTGCTTAGCAAGGAAGAGGTAGGGGGATGTGCTCTCAGTCTTTTATGAGCAGAAAGGCGGGGGAAAAGAACACAGCAACAGAACTTCCTCCAGATCCACGGGGTAAACAGATCTGAATTACAGCAAAAGAAACATTAGGTTAGACAGCATGCTGAATCATAAGAAGCAAATAGAGATTGTCTGGAGGGGGTTAGAGATCTTCATTACTGCATTTTTACATAGAGCAGCTAAACAGATTTGTGTTGGGAATGCTGTAGCATGGTCTTGTCTTGGCTTTCTCTTGTCTTTGAAGACATCAGATGACTGTCAAAATTCAAAGTTACATTCCATAAATCCTGCTGGGTTTTAAGATTATGCATAGCATATATCACAATCTGTTTCTTGTTTTATACTCCTTTGTAGGAAGCTAGAAAACATAAGCCAGTACTAAATATGTTACCTAAAAAGAGTACTCAAAATAACCAAGCAATCAGAAACCATAAACACATAGAGTGTTACTATTTTAAAGACTTTTTTTTTGTACAGATATAGCCAGGAAAATTCATAAAATACTGACCTATGCACTCTAATTTCTCCTTCTGGATATGTCCTGATTCAGATTATGTGATTGTCAGCATTGCCTTAAATTCTCATATAAGACATAAACTGTGTTTGCCTGATCTGAAGTCTGCTGCAGTCAGTAAGAATCTCCCTAATACTCTTTAGTGCATCACTTTTCTGTTCTATCAGTTTTTTCTCTTGAGATCCTCACAATCATCTGAGCACTTTCCAGCTGTGCTTTCAGCAGTGCAAGTGAAATACACCATGTGTTTGTTTGCTCCCTCTTTCTCTCAGAAATGTGTGCACAGTTGGGTGTACTGTGTTCATTCGGGTTTTCCTTTTGTTTTGAAAGTGATGTGACTGCTGAATTTTGAAAAATGCTTTAATGCATAAATTCAGTGTGTCTAAAAACTTAATTGATGTAATGTTTTCCAAGGACATGTGATCAAGGACAAGAGCATAAAAAATTATTCCCTGTTGGTATGCGCAATTGGTATGAGAATTGAAATCTCCATTCTAGGAAAAGCAAAGGAGATTTCTGTGCTCTCTTGATAGGGCCAAAATTTCCTTCAAGATGTTTTACATTACTTCAGCAACAAATAGTGTAACAACCAATTAGCAATGCTTAGAAAGCATTTTAATTATGCAAAGTTTCAGTGAGGAGCTGAGCCCTATACCTTCCCAATGAGACACATTGCCCTCCTTTTACAGATGGAGAAACTGAAACATGTCCACGGCCATCCAGCAGTGATGTTGCAGCAGGATGCTCTCCCTGGAATGGGGCAAAGTAACTTGAACAGTGTCCTATTTGCAAAGCTATCAGTGGTAGATGAAAAAGGGGAATTAGCGCTGCCTTTGGTATTGAATAATGCTGAAGCCAAGTCTGACTCAATCCTGAAGTTAAGCATTCTGATAGTGAGATGGAAATGTGGTAGACCTGGTAAAATACCTGGACAAAGGAACAAACACGTGACACTGCTGATAATTTATCTAAAGCTGCTGAGCTGACACAGCTGGCCTGGAGACATAGTGGCAGTCAGTCAATCACCCAGACCCAGATTTGAACAGCAGGGCTTTCTACCATACCCCTTCATGGAGTGCATGTGTAGAGATTTCTCCCTTGAGTGAGAATGCCCTTCAAGGTTACCTCTCAAGGCTGACTGAAAAACTGGCCCATTGTCTTTGATACGGGTAACACTAATCAGGTAATAATTAAGTATCATTGACTGAAAGAAACTGGCCCATTGTCTTTGATACGGGTGAGTAACACTAATCAGGTAATAATTAAGTATCATTAATAATTTTTTTTGCTAGCTTTAATACAATTGCTTCAATGTTGCTTCACAGTGCACTATAATAGTTATTATAGCTCCTATACTGCATAGTAAAAAATTCTGATTAAGATAGTTTTGTCTAATCATTACAATAATAAAAAATCATATCTATTTATTTAAATATATCTGGTTTGCTGTCCTTTATCCTGTGGGACAAAGTTGTGTAAAGGTTCAGTTATATAATCCTTTAGACATAAAGTGTTGACAAAGTCTGGGGTTAAGACTCAATCCAGCTACACCCAGACTCTTCTACGAGGAGTTTAAAAAACAAGGGGATCCTTTCTGCATCCTGTGACTCAACAGGAGGGCTTCTTTAATAAACTTTATCTGAGGCTCCCACTCTGCCTGTGACAAGTTTTCAATAAGAATAAAACGCAAGACTTTGCACTATCAAGTCAGAACGGTGGCCACTGGGTCCTACAGCTGATTGCAGCCACAGTGCTACACAGGGTTCAGAAGAGGAGCTCCATGGACACTAACAGGCCTTACTTGACCTGCACAGCCCCACCCTGGGCCTCTCCATACCCCTGCCCATGGCCCAGGACCCCATCCAGGTCAGCCTGGGGTCATCAGTCTCTGTCCCAGTGGTACAACACAATGCCAGTCCCCAGCCATGCTTCCTGGGTGGACCCTGTAAATGCATGTTGCAGCTTGTCTCCAGCTGTGTCCCTGGTCCCAGCCCTCTTTGCTTCTGGTTGGCCCCCCTGGTTTACCACCTGCCCTGTTGGGGCTGTTGGTGAACCCCATGATTAGCCCCAGTTCTGCTCCTGGCTCAGTCCCTGCAGGATGGTGTTCAGAGTGCCCTAACACCAGACTGGACAACAGAAAGTCCTAAACATTCTCAACTGTCCTCTTATTCTGATATGGAAATAAAATAATTATTTTATAAATATCCCGAAATCTTACTTCTCTGGCAGCCAGATGGAGTACATCCACTTTTTAATCAGTGAAGGGGAGGAAAATAACTGCTTTACAGAGACCGCAGAATGTATGAAGCCAAGGGGAAAGAGGAAACATTATGGAAGAGACATCCAGATATTGGAGCAGTAACTGGATTTCCTGCTGTGGGCTTACAAAACATAATTTCAGATTTGAGTAGAAGATACTTTAAACAGCAACAACTGTGTGAGGGAAGGTGCATGCAGGCATGAGCAAGAGAGGCAGCAGGTGATGAGACTGGAATGGGCACCACCAGCCACTGGTGCTGCTTCCACCTGCACTGTGACAAAGAACCAGCAGCTTATGCACAATATGGGGGCTGTTCAGATAGAGAGAATGTCCAGTGTTTAGGACGCAAGGACACAACCTCATGTCTTCCACAGGCAGCATCCAGCAATTAGAAACTATATAATGCAATAGAATTTCAGACTTCTACCATCAATGAGTCGCCTTTTTCCCATGTCATTTGCTCCAGAGGTCAGCAGTGAATTGTGGTGACTCAGTGGGATAAAATGCAGGGGAGAGGAGTCAGAAAACACTGCAGCAACAGGTGATCAGAAAAAAAGAATATCTCTATAATTTCAGACCTTTTGTAGAAGTGCAGCTGCATGGTATCTATCCCAGCTTATCTAAAATAAAATTAGTTCCAGTAGCTCCTAAGAGCATGCCATTAACAGCGATCTACTGATGATCCCTAACTCAAGCAGAGAGAGAAATGCTTTTGCCAGCAACTTACATAAATGTCTGTAAACACTGAAAGAATTGCCAGGAGTTACAATGGCTTAATTTTTCCATCTTTCTCCATCTTACGGTCAAGAGTCAAAATAAAATATCTTTGATAAAGGAGTTTAGAAGAGGGAATATTAAGCTCACTTTAAATCATTACACTGCATTAAAAATAAAGTGATGTTTCTGTTGAAGTCTACAGGGCCCCCTCTAGAAATATTCTACTACAGTTCTCCCAAGACTTTCTAATGCAGTGAGGAGAGATATCTCTATTAACAGGAAAAAGGAAGAATCCTCCCCAGCTTTATTTCTATAGAGGGTTCAATTTATAACTGACTCCACGCATGCAGCAGTCTGAGCGTTATGTGTGGTGAAAGACGTTCGTACAGTTTTAATTCTGTGACTGTTTTCAGCCTCACTGAACTCAAGAGATAGGCACTTAAGCACACTGCTTAAATCTCAGCACTGGGGGAGAACTAACTCTCTGCCTGTGCCCTTTTTTACAGCTCCAGAGAGCTGGCTCCTTGACACTGTGAAGCCCAGTAATAGGTAGGAACTGGCACATGAAGTTCTAGCAGATTTTTTATTTCCCACAAAAGTGGCATGGTTTAGTCTGTTGTCCTCTACAGAGATACTATTGAAGCAAATTGCCAAGGACAGTAATTTTACTAGTAAGAAACCCTAAAGTAAATCTTAGTAAAACCCTCTCCTCTGTTTGTCTCCAAAAAACTCAAGGCAATTTTATGAGTCTAGATACCTGTTCCCTACAGAAACAACAGAAACAAAACACCAGTCTTAAATGACTTTTGCTCCTTGAAATTAAACAGAAGAGTATTTTCTAGCATTTGGATATTTGAAGTCAGTATCACTATCAGAAAAAATAAGAATGTATGGAAAATGTCTACTTAAGTATGTCAATGTCTTTAATTCTCCCCATCTACCTTTGCCTTCTCACTAGGCATGTTCTTTGCATTTTTTCTTCATTTTTTCTTCAGGCATAGAAGATATTAAGAAAAGCAAGAACATTTTGTTCATCAAAAGGACAAAAGAACTCTACAAAGGAAAAAAAAAAATCAGGTTCAGGATTTAACTCAATAGCTCAGAGTAGATTTGCACTATCTGGGGTTGGGGTGCCTTTCCCAAACATCCCTGTTAGTGCAGATAATGAATTAAGGTTTATTGCCCCATATAGGAAGATTTTTCTATCTGTTCTCTGTCTCCCCCTGTTAGGCAAAGTGTTGTGTTTGTTGTGTTCATTGGGGGCTTCTTCTGGATTCTGACTAAAGAATAAACAAGGAGGAAGTTTTAAAAATGAAGGTTTTAAGCTGAGTGCTGTGAAGAGCAGGCAAACAGCACCTGAAAAAAACAAGAAACAAGATGTTCCCTCTGTGTACCCAAGCTTCTTGTCAAGTCTCATGGCAATGATTCAATCAGTTTCCCTCTGAGGGCACCACAGCCACTAGCTTGAACTCCAGGAATGAAGGAGCAGGAGAACCCTGGCTTTTTCTACTGTGTAAGCCTTCTGCCTCATGCTAATGAAAAGGTTTCAGCTTTACAGTGCTCAGGGACAAGCTGCAGATGTGTCAGTGATGCACAAGGTAGCAAACCCAGACACACTCAATTATCTTTTCATCCAATGAAACAAAACAGCCTGAAGGGAAATGGAAAGAGGGACACTTGAACTTGGGTTAAAAGGGAGTCCTTCACTCCTTTGACCAGTGAAACTCATTATCAGGCATTATTACTGAAGCCAAAACGTTGAAGGAATTCAGAAAAGGATGAGCTATTTATTAAGGAAATGCAAGTGTTTAGTCATATCACAAAAGATCTTAAAAACAAAATACAAGCCTTCCTGCTTCAGGTGATTGCCCAACCTTAAAATTATAGGAGAATAAAAGAAAATGTTGTCCCTGCACAAGTTGTTCTTTCTCCCTGTGTGGTTTCTCAAAGCATGGTTCTGGCTGCTGTCTGAAATACTGCACTGGAATAGAGAGAGCATTAGTCAGGTCAAAAAGTAGCAATTAGGTTTTCATATTCTTTAATTTTGAGAAGACAGGGAGAAGACAGTCTGCAATTCCTGTCATTATTTTTCCATATTACTTATGAGAAGTCAAGGAATCATCCAGTCAGGCTCAGAGTAGCATACTACGAAGTCCATATTATAGAGAGCATATAATATACATATATATATATATATAGAAAGCTGCATAAAATATTTCAATCAGACTTTATACACAATTTCAGCTTTGATTGCTATGACACTAAACACTGAACTTTAATGACTATGCTGATTAAATTGATATAGGAAGTCCAGAATAATTTACCAGCACTCTTCTATACAAATGACTCAACTACTGCCTACTGCCAGCCTTTTAACAGGCTTAAAACCCAAACCACAAGAGGTCTGTTATTAATGAAATATGGTAATGATTAAATTTATTTTAAAAAAATAGATGGACAGATTGTGCAATACGCACATGAGAAGTTTCTGCCTCCCTAGAGAAGAGTTTAATTTGTTATATACTTGTGAGAGACTGAAATTTTATATGGTTCATGGCTTAACCATAGTTATGAAGGACTTTTTGCCCATTATGGCCAAACTGTATAAAGAAGCTGCAACCACCAAAACCCACCCCTCCCTAAAGATGCCTCCCGAGGGGAACTTAACACTGTGAGTTAAGCTAAGGGAATGTGAGATAAGATAAAGGTAACACTATTGTTCAATCACCTCAGGCGTGGGGAGAAGGAAACAAGGCTTAGGGAAAAGAATGCATCCACAAGAAAGCCAGACCCAGCAGCTGTCCTGAAAATCAGCTCTGGCTGGGTTTGGGGTGGGGGAGGCCATAGCCCACAGAGTCATCTGCTGAGGGCAGGATTGCACAGACTACCCCCCCAACCAACTCAGGAGGAGGAGAGTTTTGGATGGCATAACCTCAGGTCAGAGACAGTGAACACCCATCCTCCCTTACACAAACCGGCCCAGCTGCGAAACCCCCAACCCCACAGGCCACACCCACAGGAGGTTCATGGGAGAAGCAGCTGAGGGGGTGCCATAATCCATCAAAGACCCCCAAGGCCCCTCCAGACTCATTCCTGAGGCCTTGCAGCAGAGCACTGCACGTGATTCAAAGTGACGCAAATGCTCCAAAGTCTGTTGCAAGAGACTCTGTCAAACTTGTTCCCCGCAGGGAAGGTACCTGGGCATTCCCACCTGGCCTGAGCGCATATTTTGTGGGACTCTCACCACCAAGAAGACCAGAAGAACAGGATCAATCGGACACCGTCAGGATCCATGAGTGATGATATTTTCTGCTTAATCTGTCTGTCGCTCTCTTCTCCCCCGTCCCCTTTTCTATTTCTTTCTATCTCTTTTTACCTCCCATTTGCTGTTACATAAAATCCATACTATTGACTTTGGCATATGGTCTCGTTTGCACCTTAACTTGGGCAGAGGCATCTCATTCATAATTTTAATAACTGGATTGTAACATTATTTAATCTTAGTCCTGTCCTGGTTTAAAGAAATAAGTTATTTGTGTACAAATTTATCAGTGGAGTCTTTGTTACTTTTCCATTGTATTTAAAGAAAATTTAACCTGTATCTAAGGAAAGTCTTGAAAATGATTGCTGA
Source organism: Corvus brachyrhynchos (assembly GCF_000691975.1). Taxonomy (NCBI): domain Eukaryota; kingdom Metazoa; phylum Chordata; class Aves; order Passeriformes; family Corvidae; genus Corvus; species Corvus brachyrhynchos. The sequence continues at coordinate 3,591,497 of NW_008237244.1, forward strand.
GGTCTTCTGCCCAGCAAGACCTCTAGGGAAATATTAATGGGGAAATATAATCACATATACCCATGTTCAAACTGTATCATTGCCAGATCAACTGACAATTCCTCCTAAAGGTCATCTTGGTTCAGGATGCAGTGGAGAACTAGCAAAGAAATGGTATGCAATAAAAACTTATTAGAAAAAGGGTTGTTCAGCTGGTCAGTTGGGATTTGTTTGGTCTCTGCATTTGTCCTTGACAAAAATCCATGTTTGAGCCTTGCAGGTGACTGTGAAAGGCTGAGGGCAGACCTGCTAAAATGTGACTGGGATATGCATTGTGGCAGCTCGCACAGATCTGGACTTGTGACAGAGGATGGGCCAGGCAACACGGCTGTAGCTGATTACCTTGGCTGGACTGCCAAGGTATCCACTGGCCCTGGCCAGCACATGGAGTGTCTTACCCACAGCAGCCTACAACAGCGCTGTCTGTGCTCAGAGTCCCCTCCAGCCTCTTTGGACATGTGCCACTGCACTGGTGAGAGGACTGTGCTCCAGTTTTGAGAGCAAGCCACATGTGACCACTTCAGTAAAAAAACAGCCAAAAAACCAACACCAAAACACACCAAACCATTGATCCATTACTCTTATGTAGCCCCCACAAGCAATATCCACAGAAGCCATACAAGTGAGTGCACCCTTGAAGCACTCTGCAACCCAAGGCCGGGATTTAGTTATGCAAGGAAGTGGAAGGATGGTACAATACAGATAATTACCGAAATAGTAAAGAACACAATCACATGTATCCTGTCTGTCTGGCCACAGCTGTTTTACTGTTAGGAAATGCATCTCTCCAAGGTGAAAATCTCCCACAAACCTGTGGTTCTGCCAAAAGTATTTGTCCTGTCTGTTTTAAGTAGCTTAATATATCTCTGGATAGAACAAGACCTTGCTCAGCACACACCAGCAACAAAATGAAAAATAGTCACAGCACTCTCAAAACCCCTTTCAAGGCTGAGTACCAGGATGACAGTAGTTTGAGCTGACTGCAGACACCTGAAAAAGAGCTGACCCACAGGAGGTCCAGGAACAGTGTGCTAGGCTCAAGTCCATATTAATTCTTCAGTGATGCCTCCCTGGCAGATTCATTTCACATCGACCAGGAACACTCTCTCACACCTTCAGACACAAGTGTGCATTTTTGCTTCTTATTCTGCTGTTTGGAGATTTGGGGCTTTAAACCTCCAGCCGTGCTGGAGAACAGCACAGAAATTACCCTGCACGTTTTCAAGCCTCAGCCACTTTAAACTTTCAGAGTTTTACAGTCAAAGCATAAGCCTCACAATAAAACAAGAGAAAAAGAAAGCAATCAAGGAAATTAATTCCTGGCTATTTTGCAACATCCGTTCCATATGTCCAAGAATATATAAGACTAATTGCATTTTCACTGACGTCAGTCTAATCAACGATCAGTTTAGGAAGCTTAATGTGTTCTCCTCTGGCTCACTAGGAGATACATATTAACCTTCAACAGAACTTCCAAACACATTTTACTTGATTAATATAATACCTCCTCTCCTTTCTATAAATATATTCATGATTTTTTGTATAAAAACCCAAATGTAATTATAGCATACTGAACTCTTAATGGGATTCTTTCCTTCAACAATAATTTATATAAACTTTGCTCCTCTTACAACCAACCATCTGTTTTCTCACTGGAGGGAATTTATTATCCAACTGAATGCCTTAGTAAGAAAAAAAAGGTATTTTACAAAGGTTTGCAATTTCTGAGTTGATAATTGTATTGATTAGATGAGACAACTGTGCCATTATTGAGACAACTGATGCAGATTATCAGCTGCATTGCAATGATTACACACTCTGTGAAATATCCTACTGTGGTATTTGGGGATATAAGAAAAACTGCCTGTTAGGGGATTAGAGCTTAAAGACATTTTCATAAATCCTTGTGTTGTGTTACAGACTAATAAACAGTTCAGTAAGTGCAAGGGCTGCCCAAAAGACACAAGAAATTTTATCCCTCCAGTGACTTACAAGGTTTTTGCAAGAAAAAACATTTTAAATAAATGTTTTAATGTCATACTGATGTATGACAGAGTCTGAGACAGACTAATAAAATGATGCTTCTACTTCTCTCTGCAGCACAGGAAACACACAAATCTGGCTATTTTCACCTAGAAGAGAAATCACAGGTAACTTGGGATACGAACCCATCCTTTGCTCAGATAAACTTTCTGGCCTGTTCAGGGATGGATTCTGTCACACAGAGGTGAGTGATTAGGGTCTTTGCAAGCTATCTTATTGATTGTGCAATTTAAATTCCTCCCATACGTTCCTTTATTTTGTAATTCAACTGAAGAGGGCCTGAAGTATGCATTGGAGAAAGGAGCTAAGATAAGATCTGGCACTGCAGAAACCAACCGACTCTTGTGCATAGCAGGGAAGAATTCCTTAAGGAGTCTCCTGATGCCATTCTTTAAGCTATTAACTGTTAATGTTATTTAACAATGTATCTCTACAGGAGTTACAATCAGAATGTGGTTATTGAGAAGGTCGTTCACATAAGATCATTTTTTTCATGATAATAATAATTATTGGTCTTTATTCTTTGCTATGACACACCTAGAATGCATACATGTGCTTTCAGTTTGTTAAGAAAATGCCATACAGGCCCCGAGCAGATATTTGTGTGCAGAATCAGTCATTTTTTCTCCCTAGTCTTGAAGATAATGAAATGGATGTGATCCAGTCCAAAAGCACATACCCTGAACCTCCTCTGACTCCAGTCTCAGTTGGATATTCAACATGTACATCAATCATCAGGGAAGCTTTTGAAAGTTAGATTCATATTTTTCTTTATTCATAATGAATTCCGAGTTTTCTCTCCACTCTCCTCTACAAGCAAGCATGTGCACAGGAAGAGTCTAATGAGTTACTGGGGAATGTTACTACTTTTTTTCCACAATCTTGTCTTTCATCTTATGAAGGGAAGTACAGACAACAGGAAAACTAATGATCATTTTATAGACATAGCACTTGGGACATAAATATTTAATCAATTCAGCCATTTCTATTAGAAGAATTGGGAATCTCAAGTAATTTCACATTATGACACCTTCACTTGCTAGTGGAGAAATTTCTCGTGCTGCTGACACTACATCTCCTACCAAGGGGTGGGAATTATTAGGATGTCACTGGCACTACCCAGCTCTTTTCCCTGAATATACAGCCCAGGTCTGGGCCACGGAGGGGCAACCACCTGGGGAATCCACAGCAGGCCCCATTCTGCCAGACTTCTTTCCCCAGTGCCACCAGTACTGGACTGTCACTGGAGGTGGTAAAGCTCCTGCTGCCCGCAGGATAATCTGACCCAACCCCCAGCCATATCACACTGGCACAACACAAGAAGCGACATCCCTGGATGATATGAAGGAACTGGGCCTTCAGTGAGCTGGCTACTATGACCCTTCATGCAGACATGACGTTGAAAATCCTTTATTTTTAGCCCACATCATTCCATATAAAAACAAAGCAAGCTAATTTTCTAAGTAAAACACAAGGCCTCATATTTGTATTCACTAAAATTCCCACAACCTGGCACTGAGATAACACATCAGGCTTTATAATCATGCAATTATGCCCTTTTCACAACTTCAGTCCTTTTTTCAGTTTTCAGAATCTCCTGATTCTCACAGGTTTGAAAATAATTAAGAACTTCTTAGAATTTATTTTCCCTAAAAGGGCCTCTACACCCTCTTCAAGGGACCCTCACTTACAACAGTTTGCTGATGTGAGTAGTCTCAGCCAGTGTAAAGGTTGCAGGAGTGCAGACGGAGCAGCTTGGAAGGATCCAGTGTAGGGATATTTTGTTTACATGAGCAGTCACTGCTGATCTCTACCCCCTGCCAAGTAAGCCAAGATTACTGAAATCTCCTAGCTGGTATTTAAGCACATTGCCACACATGCTGTTTTGCATGAGGCTTGAAAAAGACCAGGACATAAATATGGCCTAGTCACAAAATACATATCTTCATTCTCCTTTTGACATCAGATCCAGTGCACTCTACTGATCTTGTCAGGGTGTTCAACCTTAAATCAGTGAGACCACAGCATGCTGTGCTCTTCTTTTGCTTACAATGTAAGTCTACTACCAGTACATTTTTTCATCATTAGGATTCAATCCTTTTATTTAAAAATTACTGGGACAGAGACAGATATTAGACATGCTTTCGACAGTATATTCAGAAAAATCCAGAACTGGAATGTCACAACTAGCAATTCATGCTGAGCTTTCCACAAATAGCAGCTCAAACATTTAAGCTACCCTAGCTAAAAACTTCGGCTTGCTCTATTTATGTTCTTACCATACATCCTTCACAGAGAGCCACACAACTCGATAACTTGTGGTTATAAAAGGTTCTCAGCCTTCCATTAGTTTTTATTTTTAGCCCCTCAGTGTGAGGACCTCAGGGAGTGCAGAGGGAGGGCAGCAGCTCCCCAGGCGTGGCAATGGCTCCTGGGGTTCCCAGGGGACTGTGAGACCAGGGGAGGAGCGGCCTGAGCCCAGGGCACTGCTGCACTGAGGCAGGTAGCAGGAGGCACTGGGGACACAGAGCTCAAAAACAAAGGCTCTTTCTTTGTTTATTTGTTTGAACTGATACCTTAAAATTTCATCTTCTCCTCACCAAAGTCCATCAGAAATAATCAGAATTCCTGTTATCCTAGATGGTGTCAGTGGGTCCTCAGGGTGTGCAGAAATCCCACCGCCACTGCCAGGAGAGTGGAAAATCCTTCCATGACACTGTCAGCTTATCTGATGCTGTTCCTTCTTTGTGTTTCAGACAAGGAAAGTGGAGTCCATTTCCTCAGGAAGAAGACACACTGTGTTTATAAATGCTGTCACTGACAGGGGTGTTGTTATTCTGACTCACCAGCACTGACTGGGTCACCCAGAAACAGAAATGCCAGCTTTGCCCCGGACTCCAGCACCCACTGGAGATCAGAACTGAAGTTGGCTCATTTCAGCACTGCCACTGCCCTGAACAGCACAGTGACAAAACTAAGCTGTTGGAAGTGACTTTCTAATTTCACGTGTTTTGGGTTTTTTTTTGTTTTTTTTTTTTTTTAATACAACACTTGCAAGACTTTTGTGCCCCAAAATGTTTCTGCATTACTATTGTGACCTCTGATTTCATGTTATAATACAGAGAAGTGTAAAGTCCATCTCAGACAGATAAAACCCCAAAAATTAATAACCAGCCAAACCAAACTGGTCCTCAGCTTTGAAATAAGTATTAACCCCCAGGCAGCCATATTACTGCCATTTTAATCCTCAGCATAATGTTTCTATTTAACACTGCAGCACCCCCTTGTTAAGCTTTTCTCCCCAAGGCAACACACCAGTTCCTGAAGCGTGGGCTATTCTGCAACCTAATTAGATATTCTGTTTAGGAAATTTCCCCTGGCTACTCCAACCTATACAAGTTACTTTTTTCACTGAAGTACCTCAGTGCTCAGTGACAGTATGTACAGTGCATTATGTATGCTACACTGCAATATCACGCAGCAGTGTGTTGTATTATTCTAGATGTAGTACCAATGGCTCTACCAGGAAGAAACTACTGAAACACAAGAACTATAGAAACATTAGTATTCTGAGATCCATTATGTTCTAAAATAGAGCAAAGTTAAATATTTATTTACCAGCTATTGATACGTTATGAGACCATTGCAAGTGTCTGTGGCTGCTCTGCCTGTGTTGGAAAAGCACACTGTTCCTGCCCCTTACTTTTGTGGGAAAGCGTCCTCAACAGCAGCACTGATGACTCCATGTAAACCCAGCTTCCCACTCTCTCCACTATTTGTAGGACCCCAAACACCCAGTCAAAACATTAAAACTGAAGATCCCCCCAGCTTATTGCTGGGTGGGTGGAATGTTGAGACACAGCACTGATGCTGTGCCAGCACTGCTCAGCAGTAGCCAAAACACTGGTGTGTTATCAACACCTTTTCAGCTCCCAGTGCACATCATGGCACTGTGAGGGTTGCTATGGGAAGATGCATTCCATCTCAGACACTATTTTTCCACATTTACTCAGACATTAAATTTTGCCTCCTGAAATTATACTAACTCAAAACTGGTTCAACATGTGAAAATGTTGTGTTAAAAGTCTGCCGAAACTTTTAAGCTACTGTTTTTAGCTTCTTTAGCTGCATCTACTACTGAAGCATTGTATTCATGGTCACAGAACTAATAAAACTTACACTTCACAGGCAGTGAGAAATGAAAAAGCAACAAGGAAACTATTCATTCTCTAGGCTGATGGATTTCCTCAAGTACTTTCCTCTAAAGAATAATGGCAAAGAAAATACAGAATACATGTTGGTCTGGCAAAAAATCAGAGGGGGCTTTTGTTTGAACTTCGAGGTAATGCTCATAGGTCACATGTGGTTTGGAGTAATGCAATCACCCAAAATGCATGCAGAAAAAAAAAATGCCACTAGGACAACATCTTTTTTTATGTAAACCCTCAATAGGACATTGTAACCAAACCATAACTGTTCTTCCGAGCCAAAAAAAATCTATTTGTATATGACTTTGTCAACCACACCTTCCAACCAGGGCCATTCATTCAAGGAGCTACTCCTTCCTTACTTATTGTTTCCTAACATAATAAGTGATCAAAAAGGTTTAGCATTTATTATCTACATGCATCTAAATATCTATTCTTACTGATTAAATTTAAAATTCAAATACTTGCAATAGAGAAGAAAGCACAGAAAGAAATGTGTATCGTATCAGTTTGAAGTAATTTAGAAATCCACCATGAAAAAGTTATGAAAGCAAAAGAAGCAAGAGGTGTAAATCAGGAAATACCTGCTCATAGGAAAGGAAATTTCAAAACAGATTTTGCAGTAAAATACTATGTGAAATTGGCCCACTGGTATTTAAATGTTAATAACAGATTAGATAACAGTCTAAAAAGCTATCAGGCTTTTCTTTGTATCCAAGCCCAGGTGATGCACTTCCCTCTCCTTTGAATAACTTTAGGTCTGCTGAACCAGCTAAAATATCTGTATCCCTGTCTCTGTGGAGCCAATGTGAAAAGGCTTCATTCAGCTGAAGGCAGAAAGAAATAATAAGCACCCTAGAAGAAATGTTCAAAAGCTTTCAGGTCATATTACAACTTACCAAAACTTCACTGCAGCCAGGCAAAGAGAGGCATCTTTTTCAATACTGTCAGTATTGTAGATACTACAGGCAGTGGATGTTGCCATTAACCATATTTTATTAAACCAGGACCAAGAAATGGTTCAACTAATGCACAATTTTCTCAGTGGTGAAATATGTATTTTACAGGACATAGAACATTTTATATGATTTCTAGGATATAAATGTCAAGCTAGCTTTTTTATTACACTGGCTGAATTTATTTAATGAGTTGTCCTATAGTGGAGGCCAGCCCTGCATTTTTCACTTGCTTCTGCAGGGAATTTCAGTAGTTAGCAAATGAGCCCGGGTCTAATCTGCTTCCGTCTGCAATCATTTGAAAAATGATGCTTGGTAAACAGCTCTGAACAGCCTTGCCATCAAACGGAGACTTAAATATTGATTCCTCACACCAACAGGAGGCTGAGAAGGCTGCGCCCGCAGCGAGGGACATGCTTACCAGGTACCAGACGCCGAGGATGATGGTGCCGGTGCGGACATGGCAGCAGAGGCAGCAGCTGTTAGAGTAGAAGCGCGCCCAGGGCGAGCTCAGCATCTCCGCGGCTCCTCGGGGCTCCGGCTCCACTGATTCCTCACACCAACAGGAGGCTGAGAAGGCTGAGAAGTGCATCTACGTTACGTACAGCAAAAAAAGATTTCTTTTTATTCTGCAAACCCCGCGACTATGGCTGGCCCAGCTCTGGGAAAACTGCTTTTCCTACATTGCAAGCGATGGAGAAGCAATTGTCTGAGAGGAACGGAGGGCTTAATGTGGCTCCTCCTCACCGAGTCTTTCCCCAGGCCAAATAACTGGGTGCCAAGCAGCCTTTGGTTACTGATGGTAACCCTGGAGCCTCCAGGGTCAATTCCTCACTCACGTCCTGTAATCCTGGAAGAGGAAAGATGTCTTTCTAGTACCTGCGAACAGACGCATGGAAGGTTTCAGCTCCCTACCACGCCGCCCAAAACACTACTGCCGAACGATTACCTGCCACACAGGGGACAGCAGCGACAAGAACACCCGACTGCTTCATGAAGCAGCGACCAGAGATGATAAAACATGACTTTCTGCGCGGTATGGCCAGGGGCCGGGCAGCCTTACTGGAACTAATGCACCGGCGGGGCCCGTGTGC
>NW_008237244.1:3600609-3602137 GCF_000691975.1 Corvus brachyrhynchos
GCGCGCCCCCCGCCGCGCTGGCTGCGCTTGGAATGAGCCCGGTGAGGGCGAACTGGCTCGGCGCTTCCTTGGCAAAGCTTGTAGTTCGTCTCGCAGTTCTTGAGTGGCAGAAATAAACTCTATTTCTCTATAAGGAAAGATATTATCGGAGGAGGTAATGGAATGCTTTGAATTTACCCCAAGTTCTGAAGCTGTGAACATTTGTTTTCTTTCACAGTGCCCTCCTAATCCGCTCCCAAAGTTGCTGCTGTTGGGGTGGCTGGAATTTCCTCGTGTAACTGATATAAAAGGTAACATTAAGATCACTGCCGCTACCCGTAGTTAGTGCCCTGATGGTGGGAGGACACACAGCATTAGGAGGAAGGACCCCGTCCTGCGTATTCAAGCACTGATGCAGATTTGAGCTAAACTTCCTACCAAGCAGCTGACTTTTCATGTTTTATTATTTGAGGCTTGCACTGTCCTCTAGATGAAATAATGAAGAAAATCCTGTCAGGATGTCTGTATGTCTACCCTGACCCTAAGCATAATTTATTTACTGCCATCCATCTTGGCTTGCTACCAAATTCCACAATTTATCATCAAAATATAACATTGAAAAGTACTCCAATGCTTCCCTATATGGTTGCTTTGGGGCTCTTCATTATTTCATACATACATCTGCACAGAACAGGAACTTCAAGATAAAAGCTCACTTGGCACAGAGGAACATTGCTAACTATGCTTTATCCCTACTTGTAAAGCCACTATAGTAAATTAAATTAAAAATACTTTAAGTAGGAACTTTACATAACCTCTGTTGTTAGTTTGTCCTTATAAAACTTTCAGGGGGTTGGCAGGGATTTTGTGTATGAAAAGAAAAGCCACTTGGCACTGAATTTATAATTTTGACTGGATTCTATGCACAAGCCAAGTATTTTCAAGATTCATATTCAAATATGAAAGTAAAATTCTTGTAAAATGAAACATCAGTATAGACAAAACAAATATTCAGCTGGCCAAAGGAAAATCACAACCCGTGAGGTCTGGACTATCTCGACGTAGCCCTGAGAGACCTTGTCCTTTAGTACCAGAGAGTAGGAAATTTAACGATGAAACCTTTGCATAGGCATACCTTGTGGAAGGTAAGAGCATTTGCTTCATGAGGTCTATTGACCAAGGACTTGACCTTTTCAAAGCAAAGGTGGCAATAAATTAAGGGGGATTCCATAAACAAGGGCACACATATGCAAACCTGGTGGAAAAGAGACAAGGGAGACAATGATAAAACCCAAAGTCTCAGGTTACTGATTGATGGGCCATTGAGGAGCTTTCGACAGGGTCATTTGGAGTTTGTAACTGATAAGAAGGGGCAAACAAGAAGAACGGGAGGGTTTGGGATATTTGAAGGGGAGTCTACAAAACTTTGGAAGGAATAATTAGAGGAAGGGGATTGTGAATGTGAAAAGCGAGGTTCACTCTCCTGTGAGAATTTAAAGGGTTAAATATAAAGACAGTAAGAGACACACAAAATAAAGCAAAGGGATAA
>NW_008237244.1:3602362-3636316 GCF_000691975.1 Corvus brachyrhynchos
TGCCCCAGACAGTCAGGGCTGATTGCTCCTTTGGCCTCTTTGCCCCCCGGGCGGAGCGGTGATAGCGGCTCTGGGGCCCCCTGGCCCCCCCATTCTCCGGGCGGAGCAGCCTTTGGGCCTCTTTGTTCCCTGGACAAAGTGTTGATCAGCAGCTTCTCGGGCCTCATCCTCTGGTCGCTTGGAGGTTATCTTACTTGCTCACACTTGCTAACATTCTTGCTAAAAAGAGGGAAAACTACATCCACACAGCAAAAGCATTTCTAACATTATATAATACCTACCTTAATACTTGCGAGAAGCCAGTATTATATGTTTGTAACATGAAGGAGCAAAGGGGAGGGAATAATTAGAGGCGGGGGATCAGGAAGGAGCACAGGGAGGATCAGACAGAAAGGTGTATAAAAGAGGTCAGTCCTGTGCAGAGTCTGGCCAAACACTGCCTGCTCACTATCTCTCTATGTAGTTTCCACTCTCCACACTGGGCAGGGGGGGCTGTAAGGAGCAAGTGCCAGCTGCTGGGGGGATCAGTGAGTGATCAGAGGGTGGGTGGGTGTTATTCACTTGCAAGCATCAAGCTGGACCAGCTGGTCTGTCTGTACTTGGGTCTTCTGTGAGTCCTTCATGTAGGACACACAAATAAAAGCAGCACCTTGTCTGTGGCCATCTGTGCAGCTGTCCCTGCTGGGGTCCTGTGCCTGCAAACGGGAAAGCAGCAGCTGCATCCCTCAGCCTGGGATGGGCACAACAAGCTGGGCTTTAGCAGCTGGGCAGGAGGAACTCCAGGTTCTGGAGCTGTGAGAGGCAGTTGCTGCTTACGATATTCTCCAGCACAGCCCTTGTCTCTGTAAGGAGAAATTAACTGCATGTCTGCTTTTGCTTATAATTTCCCATCAATGGCTTTAACCTCCATATTCTCAGAAGAAAAAGGAAGAAAGAATGAGCAGGAAACACTAATCACTTCAGAGCAGCTTCCTGTATAATTATCAATTTCCATTCAAAAGGCCTGATGGAAAGATCAGGAAACGTCAGGCTTCATGTCACGCTCCTGATTTATAACTAGCTGTATTTGGTTTGGTTTGCTTGGCAAGATTTTGGTAGTAGGGAGGCTTCAGAGCCTGAGAATTGCCACAGATACCGACCCTCCTCAACCACAGCCTCTGTAAGTAAAACTTCCATGTCTCGCACTTTGCCTTACAAAACAAGAAATGGCAAGCACTTGTTACAGAGGTGCCTGTGAATCCAGAATACCTGATCTTACACCCTGATGGTGGAAGATCATTTAAGATGCAACAGGGGCAACTTCTGAACTGGATGACACCTGAGTTTTTCAAGGTTCCCAGAGGTAAAACAGATACTCAAGATTGTCATCTTTATTCATCAAAATTTGAACAAGGCTGGTATCAGTGTCTTGCTCAGCAAGCGAGACAAACTCAAGAGAATCAACAGCTTCCTTACAAGCACTTGTTTTTGCTGTGCTGAAAAAGTAGATAATCTTTCCAGTGGGATCCATATCGTAGGAAGTTTTTCCAAGAGAGCATTCAATGCTGAAATTAAACACTGCACAGGGTCAAGGGCTGACACACCCTTGCTCAGCCGCTGGTCAGCGTGAAGGCTGTGGGATGTATCCAGAAAAAAAATGCAGGCTCATGGCTCCTGCCTCCCTCTCCTTACCACAGTGGAGCTGTAAATCACTAAATCCAGTTCATACAGCCACTCATTCCCCACAGCACACCCTGAGAGCTCTGCTAGCCAGCTGGGAAGGGACACAGCCCAACTTTGCTGCATTGCCAACTGTTCTCTGTGCTGCAAGCTGTTAAACAAAACCCAGTATAGTCTGTGCCCTGCTTCTGCTCCTGTATTCCCCATGTCTCCCCCCGATCTTCTCACTGCAGGGACAACTTCTACCTCCTGCCCAGCGATGCTCTGGTCCATTCAGCATTTTCTTGTGCTTTCTAGTGCTCACTAAAATTGGTTACTGGTACTTCCCAACCCTTTGAATTCCTGTCTGAACAAGATTGCTGGAAGGGGACAGTTGGCTTCCAAACTGTCTGTGATTCCCACCTTCTGTCTGTACTCACAGCCCACAGAAGTGGTGCCGCATAGTTCAACGGGCTTTGAATAATTCAATTACGTTGTTGCCCAGCATTGCCTACAGCACATGAACAAAAGGGCAGCTCAAGGGAATCACATCTTCTGCTTGCAGGATTAGCCACGTGCTCCAGAGTGAACAAAGGCATTGTTAATTGTTTTGTATTTGGCTAAATTAAGACAAGAAAATGGTTAAACATTGTCGAGAAACCAAGGTCTGGGAATTGTCCTCAGGCACAGGAAGATGACAACTTTGGGAAAATGACTTTCACTGTAGTAAAGAACCATTTTAAGAGTCGTTTTGTTCAGCTTGCTCCAGAATCTGTGTTTCAGGATGGCTGTAAATGATTCAAGTATTCAGAGCTATAGAAATATGTAATGCAATGAAGTTTAAAAACCACCTGAGCTTTCTAAAAGAAGAAAGCCTCCAATAAAAGTCAGACACTACCCCTCTACCACAAATATGGCCAACATGCAATCAAATAGGACTGCTGCTGTGATTCAAATTGGATTCAAGTGGTCATTCATTCCCCTGGTTTGTGTAAAAAGGATCAGAATGAGAACAGTATTTTTTCTCCAGCATGTTACAACCCAGAACACAGAGCCTGTAAAGAAAGCCATTGCAATGACACAGCTTGATGTGCAACTGCTTGCAGAGCTAGTCAAATTCTTGTGTTTCAGCACCAGTCAATGGACAACAAATGGTTGGTTGGTTTGTGTTTTGGTTTTTTTATTTCTTCTTTCTTTTAAAAGTTCTATTTAAATATTTAGAAATTGTTGAGAGAAATGCCTGGAACTTTTTAGCTCACTGCTAGGATGTTTTGTCATGATTTGTCTTATAGAATATAGTGATTATAATATCTTAGAAAATTGATATACTTACATATTTTCATTCCCAATAGTAAAGTGTATTTGTTACTCTAGCTTCTTTGGGCCACAGCTTCATAATTCTACTTTAAAGTTGCTGGTTTTAAGAAACACGTCATTAAAATATTTTGATATGTTGCCCTGCCAAGAGCTCAAATGTCCTCCGAGGAAAAGCTTGCTTTACTGCATCCTTCTTTTTCCCCTTTTCTGACTTGAAAGCCTCTCAGTTTTACTCTGAAGATATAGGACTCACAAGAAGGCTAGTGAATTCTAGCGTACACTGAGATTCAGATTATTTTTTCTTCCAACCTTATCATTCATTCCAGCCTCACAGATAAATTTTAACATTTTGGATGTGAAGAAATCACCAGTAACATTTGCAAGATACCTCAAAAATAGGCTGGGAAAATAGATTGGCAATTTGGTAACATGTTCTTGAAGATTTTCCTCAGATACAATTTACTTTCCATGGGCTGCACTCTCCTCAGAGGTGTATCTGTTCCAACATGGAGTTCCTGCTTCCAAAAGTACATGGCTCTTTTGTGTCCACTCCCATTCTCCTCTCCCTTGCCCGTGCTGTTCTTTCTTAAGCACTTTTGCACAGGGCTGCCAGAGGCTCACGTTTTGCCTTGCAGGAGATGTTTACACTGGAGTTACAGCCTGGTTCTGCCAGTACCTTAACAACAAAGAACTCTCTCCTTTTGCCTTGGGAAGTCTGTAAATTTCTGTAATAGCTTTAGTTCTCCTGGCTTTTCCCCTGCTGGCTCAGCATGCCTGAAGATACTGAGAAGTGGAGACATCACCACTAATTGCAACTGTTATCAATGACATTGGTAGGTGCAGGGGTCCTGTATCCAACTGAAACTCATCATCTCTTCCTCCACCAGGCTAATGAGCCCTTTAGCACCTCATATCCTAGTAATTTCTACTCCACATAAACTCTTCTCCGAGTCTTTTTGATAAATTAATTTTCTGCTCCTCAGACACTGCTTTCAGTCCTTTAAGTATGTTTATTGCTTCTCTCACAGTGTGGGGATCTAGACAGTTTTGTACAAGCCTTTAAAACTGCAGGCATCAGATATAACAGTATTCATTTAATCAATGGATGCAGTATTGGGATTGTATTCCCACTCCTCTTCGCTCCTCAGATTAAAACATCCCCAGATTTACACTTGGCCTTTTACTACACCGACCCAGTGGAAGGTCATGCTTGGAGTTTTTTTGGTCTTTTGGCCTGAATCCTTATGCTGGACACCGTATTAAACTGACTGGGACATTTTATCCATAATCTGTAGCCAATTATAGAACATAAAGTACACCACACAAGGATGAGACAGGGCTGTTGGATAAATTGGTTGTTGTGTTGCCAGCAGTCTCGCTGCTTGCCAGATTGCTTGAGCAAAGGAAATCTCAGTGACAGTTTTTAATACTGTGTTGAGTTTGCAGTCAGAGAGGTCACAGGTCTTTGATTGATAGGAGAGGCAAACCTTCTAAGAAAAGCTAATATACATCAAATAGCATTTACTTCCTTTTAGTTCCATTAGTTAGATTAGTTAATGTTTAATTTATGGATTCATTTGAGTATGGCTCAACACTGGGAATGTTGCCAGATTTAATTCCCTTCTTCATTATGCGATTATGGGTTTTCCCGTCTCTTTTTAAAAAATCACTTTTTTTTTCTTTTAATATAAAAGAATGTAGATATTCTCCCCCCTCCCCCGATTTGATCATCAAGCATGTTTTGTTTACATACTTGTTTGGATTTTTGTTGGTTATATCTAGTAGAAGTCATGATCATTTTGTCTTCTATCAACAATCTCAGTGTAGTGATAAATTGTGTTTTGTTTTATTTTTTTGAGAACCAATACTGATTTTAAGTGCAGTCAAGAGGAATTAAGACAACACATCTTCCATAACTGTAATTTATTACTGCCTGTAACTTACACAGCAAACACTTCCCAGTTTCAGATTTTCAGATGCCAGTCAGGTTTCAAGCAGTAACTCACCACTTTACCTGGGGACCTGCCTAGACTTTCCCCCAGGTGCACTTTCTTCTTTAGTGTATTAAGCCAAACGTGCCAAAATCTGGAGCTTCGAGCCACCACCAACTTTAAAGCAGCGAAAAGCATCAGCCTCATTACTTTGAATATCTGTGGAATTATCCCTCTTTTCCTGCTCTCTTCCAAGTCTGCTGGACTCTTGAGCAAACTCCAGGACATGCTATCCAGTTCTCCACAGTGTTCACTGCAGACAGAGGTTTGCCTCTGGAACATTATGGAAACTTCCAGTCTCACATGTATTGTTTTCTATGCTAAAAAAACACTTAACTTTCTCACAGTGTCACATCCTCTGCTTGTTTACCCATCCACAGCTTATTATGGAGTCACCAATGGAGATCAATTGCTTTCCAGCCAAGCCTGCAGAGCATGCCATAGGAGCTGGTTCTCCTATATTTTCTACTGTGAAAATATCAGCTGGGTTTGTCCCCTTCAGCTGTCTGTCCTCAATCCCCTTGATGATTGATTTGCTGAGCTTATGATAGCAACTCAAACACAGCCAATATGTGCCTTTTTCTGCAGAGGCAGACTGCAAGTACTGTACACGCAGTGTAACCTTTCATATACGCTCTAAGTAATTACAGGTCTGTGGTATGTCCTTCATGAAGTGGAGAGATACAGCACTGATGGTATTACTACTTCAAGAGCAAGGGAAACACTTTTGTACAGTGCTGATGGTGCAGAAAGTTTAATTGTATTAAGTTTATTCCAATTTATGAACCTATTGTATGTATTAGGAAATGCAGCTAGGAAATCTAGATTTAAAGCTACATAAGATGGAGCCACCAGTACCATGTGTATGTGTGTGGAGGATGAGACTGCAGCTAATACTGTATATTTTATATTGTTTCTTCTAAAGAAAAAAAAGATCAAGGCTGCCAATATTCCCCTAATTATAAGAACCAAAAATACTCTTGGCTTCTCTTCATTACATTGTCCAAAATGTCCTCCTAAGATATCTAATGCCAGAGGTAACACTGATTGTTTAAGTCATATCTCTAATATTAATTTTTTGTATGGTAAATCACATAATAAATACCAATATAATTCTACTGTAATAGCATTACTTGCCAGCTGATCTCCAAGTGCAGTATAAATATTACTTCAAAAGCATGTCTCACAGTCACACTGCTTTCTGCTGTGTTCCAATATAGGTTATCAATGTATATTACTATACTGTGACTGTAAAGCGTTTTATAGGCATGCTCATCGGGACATGTTTGATTATAGCCTTAGGCAACTTTGGGAAATCCTGACTGAGCCAGCATTGCAGAGATGTCCCAAATCACAGTGGTATTCAGTAATCAATAAGTAAAGGCACAGAGAAAGTGTAATTGCAGTCAAGACACAATTGTAACTCATCATCTCCACTGTAACTCATTTGGTGTCAAACACCTGTGTATAAACCTTTGGAATACCAGAGGTTTAGTATTAGCATTCAGAAACCCCATCTCTGCAGACCAAAATGATACACATTTGTCACTTTGGAGAGAACTTTCTTTTAATTTTTAATGGAAAAATCACTGATCACCAACACTACATTCTCCAAACCCAAACGTGGTTTGAAAATGCAAATCTGCACATTCTTCCTGTTCCCTTTTGATGTTTAATATATATGAGCCTTTAAACCACTTAACTGCTACATAGCACAGCTTCGTATTTGTAAGACAGCACCCCTCACAGAGAGTTTTACCACGCTGATGCTGATGGAGACATCCTTAAAGCCCTGACAGAACACCCTGCTGATAGCTCACTTCATTTGGAGCAGGGCTGAGCTGCTGATTTCCCATAAGAAAAAAAAAAGAACTAAAATTCGCAATTGGGAATTCTTTCTTCAGTTAAACTTCAGTTAAAATATCTTCTTTGAGGTGGACTGCTCAAGAAATATTTGCAATGGTTAAGTCTAAAGTGTTTAGAGCCTCAAACTGTATCATGTGGAACACTCTGTGAAAGATAACGTGTGGTGCTCTCAGGAGATGGTAACATTATATTAAGCGTTCACATAAGAAAATGTGTTCCAGCACAATGTTCTCTGGTGGCACAAATTCCAGTGGCATACTAGTGCAAAGCCAAGATTTTTAGATGGAATTATTAATGTAAAGTGAAGCACTTGCAATCCTGGTTTCCCATATTGATCTTGCGCTGCACAACTGATGTTCTGCCTCAAAGTGAAACAGGCAAAAAGTTATTTTCTGATGTGACACACACGGCTTCTGACTAAGTTTGACCATAGTCTGGCGTTCACATGATGTGATTGCAGAAATCCAAAACACATGGCAACCTTTGGGTATGTAAAACCCTCTCAACTACCTGTGTCAGGATTTGGAGCCCTTCAATTATGCATCTCTACAAAGTATTTTTTTTATTCAAGGCAATACAAGTTAAAGTGTTTTCATCATTACAAAAACAGTCACTAAATTTGCTGTTCTGCATGCCTGCTAAGGGCTCACAGAAACAGACATGCTCCTGAAACCTCATAAAGAAGTTCCACAGTTAACAGCAGGCTGCATGAGTTGGATGACTTTGAACTGCATGTCTGTAGTACACGAATATAAAATAGCACAGTATTGATTTGCCAGCTCAATTCTATCAAGTGCTGAGCCCACTCCAGAAAAGCACTTAAATAGTTTTTACTACTAGTACTACTGTTCAGAAGTGTTCAATACCCAGGTCAAGTCCAAGTAATATTATTTTTGTTTATTAAAAAGACAGGTTCTCCTTTCAAAAAAAAAAAAAAAAAAAAAAAAAAAAAAATTAACTAATCACATTAGTTCAGAGCAGATTGCTGTTTGAACCTCCATCCCTGGAAAATGCAGAAAAGAATTCCAGCAAAAAAGGAGAAAATATTTAAAATATCCACTATGATTAAGATTTTAAAGTGTTTTAAAAACAATCAGCCAGGCATGATGGTGACAGATGGTATCTATGAAGGTGGGCCCTCACCTGTTAAAGACAACTGTGCAAGTCTCATACTTAACACCAATATTAACCCTACTCTATGCAGGCTGCAGACTTGACTTAGAGCAGAAATACCAGAGAGCCAGCTGGAGTGAGAATAGCTCTCAAGTATCGCCACAGCCCTCACCTGATTTAAGAGCCGCCTTTGTGCCTGCTGGAGGCCAGTCAGAGGGGCAGGGCAGGCACGGATGACGGTGAGCTGGCACTGCTGCTGCTGGGTGTTGGCCACTGCTCTGCGAGAGTCACCGTGCAATCTCAGATTCGGTTCTTCCTGAAGTGGCTACTCAGACCATGCAGACAAGAGTTCATGGAGAGAGAGTTTAACCTGAAAGAGTTTTAAAGCGATTGAAAGACTCTTAAATTTGCAGCCAAGCTTAAAAGCCAGTGTAACTAAGGCACAAAACTGGAACAACATACTTCAAAAGTCAAATGAAAGATGATGCTGGCATAACAGGGTTACTTGTAACAGATGACTTGAAACAGGCACCTGAGGCAGCTGCCCTGTCCTAAATTGCCCCTGACAAAACTCAGTTGGGCCAAGACTACAGCCTTTTTTATTACTGAATTTATAGGTTTTATTCTACCTCACATTATCACTGATGGATTACAGTCTTCTTTAATTCAGAAACCACATGGTGGTGCTTATGAAAAGGATACTATTTAACATTGCAGTAACCTAAAGCAGTAGATTCTTTGAAGAACACATGGGCCTGTCAAAGCCTCAAACTTCTGGAGAAAATCACCTTGATAGCTGTAGAATTTGGTTGACAGAAATACAATTCTTGAGATGCATTTTATGTGTATCACAGGAAAAAACCCAAACCACTTATGGAAAGACAGGTAGCAAGCAGTCACGTAGAATTTTATAGTAGTCAGTTTTCTGTTCGTAATTCTACTGCACTCAATACAGTAGTGTAACTGGCCAGCCTTACGGCATTTGGTCGTGCCATTGCTTTTTTTCTTAAGGTACAGTACAAGAAACATCTGATCCAACCTTTCTTGGCAAAAGCACAGTTGAGATAAGACAGCCCAGCAGTGTGTTCAGCCAAATGTCAAAAATCTCTAGTGTTGGGGAAATCCACAACTTCCCTGGGGAGATTATTCCAATGGCTGATTGTTCTCATTGTGAAAAATTTTCCTCATGTGTCCAATTGGAACCTCCTCAGGAATAACTTGTACCCATTATCCCTTGCCTCTTCCATGTGACTTCTTGTAAAAAGGGAGTCTCCATCTTCACTTTAAATAGTGGAGCATGGTGATGAGGTCTCCCCTAAGTCTTCTTAGGCTTCTTAGGCTGAACAAACCCAGTTCTCTCAGCCTTTGCGGTTATAAGGTCTCCCCTAAGTCTTCTTAGGCTTCTTAGGCTGAACAAACCCAGTTCTCTCAGCCTTTGCCCCTGGGACAGGCTTCCCGGTCTGTGGCTCTTCTCTGGACCTTCTCCAGCCTGTCCACATCTTTTCTGCACAGCAGGGACCAAAACTGAACACAGTATTCCAGCGTGGCCTGATGAGCACTGAGCAGAGTGGGATAATGACTTCTTGATCTCTGTTGGTGATGCCCCTGTGGATGCAGCCCAACATCCCGTTGGCTTTCTGTGCCAGCACAGCACTGTTTGCTCCTATTGATCTGATTGTCCACCTGGATCCCCAGATCCCTTCCACAGAGATGCTCCCCAGCTGGGTAGATCCCGGCCCGTGCTGCACACCTGGGTTATGTTTTCCCTTATGGGTGCAAGACCTTACGCTTGCCCTTGCTGGGCTTCATCAGATTCTTGCTAGCCACTCTCCAGCCTACCCAAATCTTCCTGCAGGATGGCTCTCTCTTCCACAGTGTCCACTTTCCTACTCAGTTCGGTATCATTGGGAAACTTCATCAAGTGGTACACTTGATCCCGTCTTCCTGATCACTTACGAAGATATTAAACAGAGCTGGGCCCAGGATCGATCCCTGGGGGGACCCCACCCGTGCCACGCTGACCATTTGAAAAGGAGCCATTGACCAGCACCCTCTGGGTGCCGCCTCTCAGCCAGGTCCCACCACTACACAGAGCACTCATCCACACCACAGCCCATCTGTTTCTCCAGGAGGAGGCTGTGGGAAACCATACTGAAAGCCTTGGAGAAATCCAGGCAGGCAATGTCCACTGCCCACTCCACATCGACAAAGCAGGTTACTTTGTCACAGAAAGTGGTCAGGGTTGTCAAGCTCAAATTGTCCTTAGTCAATCTGTGTTGGCTTTTCCCAATCCCATGTGTCATCTGACTTGTGATAGCTTCCAGAAGGATTTGTTCCATAGTTTTCTCAGGGACTGAAGCAAGACCGATGGGGCTGAAATTCCCTGGATCCTCCTTTAAGCCTTTCTTGTGGATGGGGGTACATTATCCTTTTTCAGTCTTTTGACATTCCATGAAGTCCACAAATTTCCAAGGATTATGGAGAGCAGCCTTGCAACATCAGCTCCTGTAATAACTGACCCCCCACTCTTCCTTCACTGACACTGCTGGACCTGTGTTTGCAGCAGCCTGGGTTTTTGGTCCCAAGGCCAGGGGCCCAGCACTGCTGGTGCAGACAGAGGTGAAGGAAGTGTTGAGAACCTCTGCCTTTTCAGCATTGCCAGTGACTAATTCTCCTGTCCTGTTTATCAACAGGACAGTATTTGCCTTCTGTTTCTGCTTGTTTCTGCACCTAAAGAACCCTATCTTCTATTTTTTGACACAATTTGAGCTTTTTCTTTTCTAACTGCATTTTTGCACACCCTGGCAATGTCCACATAGTTCTCAGTGAGTATTTATCCACATTTCCATCTCTGGTATGCTTTGCTTTTGAGCAGACTCAGAAGCTTGCAGTTAAGCCAAGGGGGCTCTTGCTCCTCCTACATCCCTTATCTCTAAAGAGGAGGAACTGATTTTGTGCTTTCAGAAGAGCATTCTTGAAAAAGTCCCAGCACGCCTTAGGTTCTTTACCCTCCATGGAAGCTTTCCCTGGAATCTGTCCCTTCTCAAAAAAACTTAACACTGCAGTAATTTCAGCCATGGCTGCAGGTATTTTACACATTTACTAGCAGCCTCTGTGAACAGGTGAAAACGTGAGGTTACCGATCTTTCACAGTGCCTTGAAGACTTCTGAAAGCAGAAGCAGAGCTTGCACATGTCCTTAGATACATGTGCAGCCCCTCAGCAGCAGAGGGACAGCAGTCGATACAGCTCCTACTTGGCACTGGTCTCCTGGGTGCCATGCCTCTTCAAAAGACATATTAAAGCCTGGCTGCCTGAGAGTGAGTCCAAGTTACAGAATCACAATAGAGACGAATTCTCTCCCATCCCAAGCTTTGTTTGCAGACATAGCTAAAGGCATGACTTTATTTGTTAGCTACATAGGTAAGGTTGGCCAAGGAAATGGAAGTTATGAACTGCATTAAAATACTGAGCCAAGTTAAGGGATCACTTAATGCTACAAATAAGGCAAAAAATGTGTTTGGTTTTAGCTGCAGATGTTCCTAAGCATGTTTTTTTCAAGAGTATTGTATGAAATCCTGAAACCATGAGCTTCATGTTAAGAGTTTTAAATGCACTTTTCAGAATACACCAACATTAAGGACAACACAGTCTCAGTTAAGAAGCCAGTCTTCAGCGAACCAGAAACCTTCAGCTTGGTACAAACAGCCAGAAATTCAAAAGAGCAGAAGTTCAACAGTTCCCTCAACTGAAGGGACCCACTACAGAGGTCAGTTTTAGTAATTCAGTAATTCCCACCCCCCACCCATGAAAAAACAGAAATCATCCCACCTTGCTCCCAACGTCCATCCAAACTAACAGCAGCTCTGTTAGTCCCGCAGCGAGCAAAATCCATTGTGTTGCCACATTACCTTCAAGTTAAGAACTATCAGTCACACCAGTAAAATATTTTTAGCAGAATATTTTAAGAAGCAATTAAATTTTCAGGATTTTTTCCCTTCCAGCTACAGCAGAACAATGAAGAAATCTTTCAGTACTGGCCTGAAAAAACAGAACTGCTCATTTTTAATCAGTGGTCACACTGAACACTGAGAAGACTCACAGGTACAAGTGTCTGTGAGAGACCTGCAATTTTTAACAGCTGATATCTTGACTGGCAACCTAGTTTAGTTAAAGGCACAACTATGATTAATAACAGACGAAAATCTGCTTAAACCATGTACTCTGATGTGTGCACTTTTCAAAAGCCTCATTCGCAGGAAAATCCCATGGCTAGGAACTATTAATAGGGCAGTTTCAAATGAGATACAATTCAGTTACAACACAACAGTACTAGCAATATTTCTATAAATTTTGAAATGCTTTTAATATGTACATTCTTTCTTAGTAAATATTAAAGGTAGTGCTCTTCACTTGCACTTTTTTCTTTAGACTTTTAAAAGGGCATCAGAAATACAGTTTTCACCCCCCTCCAAACCAATGCACAGTTACCTTTGTAACAAGCACACATGAATTCTGTACACCTTTCCCTCCCCACAAAAGAAATAAAAATATGCCATGACTATCCAATTACACATCATCACAAGTTTAAATTACACATACAAATAATTCCAGAGTATTTAGAAAAAAACAACATATTGGATTTATGAAACCATTCCATGCATTCAACAACAACAGAAAAAAAACCCAAAGAAAAAAGAAAAAAAATGATTTAAGTTTCTTTAAATGGTGTTTTTTGCTCTATCCAAGTACCAAAGCCTGGATTCAGTGTATCATTAAGACTAACCACTGCTTGAATCATAGAAACATGACAGTACATAGATAACCAAGTTTCTATTTATAGACAATATGATATAGTTACTACCTCTTTAATGAATGTCAAATAAAGCAAGTTTTGCTTTCTAAGACATTGAAACTGCACATGAAGAAAACAGTAAGAGGTGCTGCTAAATAGGTAACAACATTTTGAAAGGAAGGCTATGTATTTAATATGACCCTGCTTCCCAGTAGCAGTTAGTTAGCAGGGTTCCTACGTTTTAGCTAGTTTGTTTCTTTTTCCAGAATGACAAGCTATTTGACTAACCCAGAAATATCACCAATTTCATTTTTAAGAGGAAAAAAAAAGAATTTATGCAGTGAAAGTCCTTGGGGGCAGTCTCTTTCATTACATAAAATCTTTGTATTTTCTATGAAGAGGCTCTTAGCATAACACACAGGTTGAAAACAGATTTCGGACATACATTAAAAACCTGAATTCAAAGGTTATTTTTCAACCTTTACAATGAAGACAAGTAAAATTATAATATTATTTACATGCAAAGGACTCTGCATGATTTCATAATATCCTATTTTCCATGTTTACCTCCAGATACTCATTGAAAAGCTGTAGTTCAGTTCTAAATTTATTTTACATGAATCATGACAAATATCACTCTGAAACATTACTCCCTCCCAGTAAATAAATCAATACTGTCAATATGCTCAATTTATTTTAACAAATCAATTTAGAGTGTCACATTCCTGATATACAGGAGTTAATACCTGTGCAAGTTAGTATCCATTTATTAGGAAAGCTCTCCATTAGCAGGTGCATTTTCAGTACAATTAAACCCAGCTTGCTGCATTATCTGCTCTTGCTTTGCAATAGTGTCCAACTGCAGTTGAGTACAGTAAGAGCATGATTGTTGATGAGTACCACGGGTTATAGCTGTTAACAATTCTGTTTGTGCCACAAAACCGGAAGTCAATCATTTGAAAAGAATCCTGACTCTTTAACTGAACTTACCAGGTGATGTTAATTACCATCCTTATCAAACCAATTTTCATAAAGGCTATTTACAGTGTACATGGCTGAGCATGTACCTTACAGACACAAACACATCTCCAGTTCAATACCACGTCATTACAGTGCCTGAAAATGACAACACATCTTCAATGCCATTTCAATTAACAGTTTCAAGTGGGAAATGGTCTTTATTTTACAACTGCTTTACTTGCATAATTTTTTTTTTTTAATATAAAAACACTAACTCCTGTCCAGAAGTCTAGACACATTCGACATACTACAGGTTAAGGCAGTAAAAAAATGTGTTCCTGATAACTGTTTTTGACAATGTCAATTAAAGCTGTCTGAAGCTACTCCAGTTCTCCAACATATCTCTGAAATCCAAATAATTTATGAGTGAAAAAATCACTTTGCTTTGTTCAGAGTTTTAGTAATACAGACAACAGAATTGGGTATGGCAAGTTAACAAGTGTTAGGGGAAGGAAATGTTTAATTTTAGTTCATTCCATGAGTTTAAAAGTTGAAAGAATACAGGTTTTAGATAGGATTCTGAATCAACCAAGAACCGTAGGGAATGAAGAAGCAAACCAATTTTATGCACATTACTGCATTCTTAAAAATATACTGTTATCTTCAATAATTCAAGTAAGGTAATAGACATTATAAAAAATAACTTCATGAACCATACTCAAGTCTCAAATCACATTCTCAAACTTTTAACCTAAAGCAGTTTTATTGTGTTAACTTCATATAATAAACCGTGAAGGTCTGACTGTACAAATGGTTAATGATTTGCACTTGTGATTCCTGCAATAGCTAGCAGATTTGCTAACCAATTTACTGTAAAGATATGGCAGATTATGTATTTAATCAAAGCACTTTGATTTAGGCATGAAACAAATTCAAATGGTTGACATTCTGTGCTTCTAATGCATCACTCATAAGAGAGGCAAGAAACACCCACTATTGTACAGACGATTATTTTTACAGAAAACCCTTCCTTGAAATTAATCTTTTATCTGCAGCTGTAGATGAGAGTATAATCTGTTGTAAACAGGGCACTGTGTTGTAAAACCAGTTTTTTTTAAATTAAGATCTCTCTCCAAAAGTTGGAAAAACAGACTCTTCAGAATGTCTTTCAAATGTAGCATGTTCAGTTTGCTATATCATAAAGTTACTTTCATTTGATTCCTTTTTAAAGATGTTTGTGTTCACAGCAGTTCTGTTTTTAAAAATTGTTTGAAATTTATATAAAATTCTGTACATGTTCACAAATTATTGCATAAACAGCATAATCTTCATGACAATATTCAGCAACACATGTCCATCTCAGGAAATTCACGTTTCCCTTCTTGCTTTTTTCTTCTTTTTAACTTGTTTGGGGGATTCCCAGCTTTCTTCAGACTTTGCTAAAAACCAAAAATAATTATAGTGTTAGGACTGAGAACATTTACACAGAATTTACTTTAAAAATCCTGGATAATACACGCTGTATTATTACGAAGTGATTCAGAATAATCAAGGAGAAGTTCTATTCACCTGCTTCTCCCAAATAATTTAATTTGAAATGCCTCTAAAACCAACACTTGCCAATTTCATCCTACTTTTTCACCCCACAAACACAAAGAGTGATACACATCAAAGGTCATTCATTTTGCAAATGTTACTATTTATTCTAGAGTCATTGTTATTTTCTGGCCTACTAGAAAAAATGTACACATACACAATTGACATTAAATGCTCACTTTTACCAGATTACAGTTATTAACCACTACATACGTGACATGTCAGAAGAATATTTTTAAAAGTAATGAACTATGTAAAGATGTGGTTACATGGAATCCATAATCCAATAGAGAAGCACTATGTTCTTAATAAAACAGACTGCCTTAAAACAGGCTGGCTGCCCGAAGTGATAGAACACGCAAAGTATTGTATATACTGAACCTAAGAGATGTTCTTTCAATTGCTGAGGCATGAATCAATCACAAAAGATTTCATATTTTAGAACCAGAACAAAAAGTCGTAAGTTGATGCATTGCCTTGAAAGATTCCATTGTTTCATGTATTCAAAACCAAGAAGCCAATTAATGCAGCTGAATGAGACTTTATAAAGTCATCATGTTTTCTTCTGCAGTCATTAAAAACTCATTTAGTACTTCAACACTTAGCCAGCAGCTTATTACAGATTGTCAGTATTTATTAATTTTGTTAAAGAATCTGAACTAAAACAACTTTTTTTTTTTTTTCAAGCAATGTCTTTCATATCCTGACTTCCCTTCTAAATTTCCTGTTTTACTGTGTGAGTACTTTTGCAAGTACTCAAATGCTTGTGAGTACAAACACTTTTGTCAAGTGCAACAGAGGGTACATTTGATGTTTTTGGGCACAGCATATTTTCAAAAAACAATATACCTGCAGCAGTTAAGCCTGATCTATGTGCCGGCAGAATACAAAAAGGAGTCCATCACCCAAAACCTTTCTACTCCTAAATAAGCAACTGTTTTCCTCTACGATTACATGGAAGCATATGGAAAAAGATGCTAATGAGCTAAATTGAGAAATCAAAAGACCTCAGTGGGCTGAAAATAGAATTTTTTGTATTTTTTCCCAAACTTCTGGTAGCTAAATATTCCGTCAACTGCAATGTCAGTAACCATCTGCTCTCCACTGAAGACTTGCAAGCAGCCCTTTGAAACAATGTTGGCAGAACTCCTTAGTCACAGCATGGAACTCCAGTCCCAATGGTGATGAGTACATTCAAATGTCTGTTAAGGACTGGACAAGCCCAACAGACATTTTCAGTGATCCAAGCATATGAAGCCAATTTTTCCTCACAATGAAAATAAATATATCAAGGTGCTTTTAACTTTAAGGAAGTTAAAAATATGGCAAGATGTATAAGTAAGAGAAGTATCTGATATAGCACTTCAAACTCAAACCCCAGGGCAAAGCATTCTGACTATGCTCTATGGGGAAAAAGTACATCCTGAATTCACAGAAATAAAACTGTACTGAGAGATACTTACTCTGTGGAGGAGGCACACTGTTTTGCTTAATATTGGGACTAGAAACATCTGTCTCTTGCAGCATCTGTGGCACTTGGGAAGCAATCTTGTCAGAATTGCTTTCTGATACAATTACAGATGGCTCAGTGGAAACAGCAAGCGAAGGAGCCTCCTCAGACTATTTGAGAAACAAAAAAAAAAAGTTTCCAAAAGTTTTGTTAAGTAATACAAAAGTAAAAACTCTTATATGGTGTTATTTTGGCAATATACTTAGCAGCTGCTGAGAAGACGGCATTGAAAAATTGAACCAGTATTAAAATCCTTAAAAATTTTAAACTGAGCCTGTAATACTATGACTGCCATCTAGTGCCAAAATTTTTAATTGCATACAAGCAAAGATAAATGACACAAATTAATTCTTAAAATACAGCACATGCAAAGAAACCGCTCTATAAATCACCAAGACCCTAAAAAGATTCTAGAGTATTCAACAGAGATGTAAAACAGTGACACATATGCATTTGGTTGCAAGGCAAGCAGGCAAGTTACACAGGACCAAACAGGTAACTCAAAATCCAAACAAATCAAACAAAAAGCATCTCCAGTCATTCCTAGAAACTGCTCAAAACACTCTGCTTATAGTAGAACAATAAATATTGGCGAGAGCAGTCAGCAAGTATTTCAATGGAAATTACTGCAGAAATAACTGCCAAGTAAAAAGGTACTTGCAGTATTTTTCAATTATCTAGTCAATTTTGAAGGTTCCCACAATAGAGATGCTGGTGAGTAGCACTTACTGTAATTAAAATTACAGCAAAACAGAAAACAAACCATTTTGACATTCCAATAGGGAAGTTAGAACATAAAAACCTTAAGATCCCGCAGCAAGTCACCAAATGACAAAAGGCTTCAAAAATGAATGCATTAGAACACAGTGTCTCAGCCAAGCAATAAACCCCAAACTAAAAGATGTTATTAAGAAATCATAGCTGCAGTTGTGTCACAACAGCCAAGAACCTGGAACTATGAAAACCAGATAGTGAAGTCTACATCCCTGGATACAGATGTACAAGTCACCAGTTTGTACTGCTTCCATCACTATAATGTAAGCATCTCAAAAATTCAGTCAGAACATTCAAGAGAGCAAAAAGATACAAATTTCTTCTTTAATCATATCATACTAAGAAAGAAATTAAACAGCTTTAATTGAAAAAACCCAACACATGAATTTAAAGGACAGCAGTTCTCTAACCTTTCATGAATAGTTTGCTGTGCCCTTACACATCAACTGAAACAAGTTTAGTATCTATAATTGCAGTTATTTCTCTCAATCTACTGAAAAATCAGTAATCTCAAATATTTTTTTATACATCAACCATGCTGATAAAATGAACTCCCATCTTACAGGAATTCCAAGCTTAGCTGATTCCAGTGTTGTCTAATAGTTAGCAATCATCAGCTACATAGGTAAGTGAAACTGGCAAACTGAAATGTGATTTCTAAAATAAAAGGAGGACATAACGCTTCTAGTGCAAGGTAATCAATTCAGGTTAACTATTGGTATCATAGTTTTGTTAGGACAGTCACACTTCACCAGCAGGTAAAGCAACTCAATTAAGATTTTAACAGGTCAGCTGTCTCAGGTTCACTAAGAAACATGTTGCAGCTTGCACATTACAGCATGCACTATTACTGCAAATGTAACGATACAAATACATACAGCACTATCTGGACATTTTTCCAAATACTTCTGTCTAAATTTTGGATACAGGAAAGCGGGTAGTGATGTCAAACACTAAAAATTGGGTACTACGCTTTGCTAGGATATTCTCTGCTAACAAATTCATTCAGAAAGGAGGCCTGGAACAATGAATACAGCCTATTTCATAATATAAAGTTATATACATAATTCCATGATTCAGTAATGAAGTAGTGACTTGTCAAACTGTTACTTCTCTTTCCAAGTATCTCTCTTCATTTAAAACTCGTGCCTGCTGATAACATGCAAAAGGTTTCAATGCAGGCCAATGTGTAGCAGACATCATCACCAGATAGTGTGACGTGAAACACAAGGTTAGAGCTGTTTCTGATATTTATGAGGATATACTGATAATAACTTGTTCGTACTCAGTTTATTTTTCCCTATACTTCATTCTCATGTTTTGGAGCATTTGCTTAAGACTAGATTACCTGTCTTGGAAACTCAAGTCATCCATTTCACACATCAGTCACAGACTGTTTCTAAAACTTTTTACAACAGCCAAGTCAAACAATATTCGAAGGCATCTTTGCATGCGTGAAATTACAATGAAGCCAAATCTGTTGTCAAGGAGATTTGATAAAGACTGACAGACCATCTGCACTGCCAGATACAACAATTCACAAGTTGTCCTTTATCAACTCCAGTTCCAGAGAATGTTAGTAATAGTTTTGTTTGCCCTTTGCCCCCCACACCAAGTTTAAAACAGAATATGTCTTGTTTCACCAAGAAACAAGTGTGTTACCACTTACACAGCTATACATAGACATGTATACAAACAGACTGAATTTAAGATTCAAGAGTAACAGAAACCCTCAAGCCCCTCAAAAATGGTGCAGTGTAGGTCTACATAAGATGCTGATGCCATCAAATCACCTAGGAAGTTGAGTATGACTATAAACAGTAAAGCACTGAGCAAATTCTACTGAAGCTGAGCTTGTATTTTGGCAGTGCTGGCAACTTGTGAGGGAAAAAAAAAATTTAACTGCAAATATTTTTCAAATCAATTTACATTTCCGAACAGCAAAAGCTATAGTCTTCTAGGACGCACCATTACACCTTTTTCTAGAAGTCAAAAAACCCCCACCTTGATGTCACAATCCAAGTTTTCTGTCTACACATATTCAACTAAAGCCTCTAAAATAAAACAACGTATTTGCTTTTAAGTTTTTTAAGAAAACCTCACACTGCCAGGAATAAAGCCACTTGCATACACAGGCAGATGTCTTTTCAAATACAGCTTCAAAAAAACCACCACAAAAACCACCAATACACTAGTCAGATAGAATGGGCAGCTGTTGCCAACTTTGATTAAAGGCTGAACTGATCTAAACTAATCAGTTATAGGCAAAACCTGTAGTAAAGCTCTACTTTGATGTAGGGCATTTAAAGCAAGTCTTAAGTATGTCTGAATGAGCTTTTCAAGACATTCCCAACACACTTCTGTACTTTTTATTTGGCAACCTGCAGCCTCTTGTGAAAGATTTCATTCTAATGCTTTCATTTGACTCTTAATACCTCAGTATTTTTATGAAACTAATGCTCAGCAATTAAAAATTAAAACTCAGTATTCTGACATATACTCTCTGGTACCAAATTGCTGTGTCACTAGTATTGTTCACTCTTCACGGAAATAAAAAACAAAAATCAAAGCCACTAGAAATACTAAATATTCTACACCTTCCTAGAATGTGATGCATTGTAGGGTAGCAGTACCTAAGAAAGCTGCAATTTGGAGAAAGACTGAAAGAGAATTTGTAGAATATGTTTCAACTGTGAGCTGAAGCAAACAGTTTGTGAATTGGTTCAAATAAAACCTTTTCTTATTCAGTCATTAAGCTCAGTACAGCTATCAAAAATCAATTTCAGACTGCATTTAACTCAGAATATATTTAGTAGCACTTCACTCTGTTGCAACATAACAGCAGAATATGCTACCAGTCTTGTGCTCAAACCTGTTAGTTCTTAGGTTTCTACATTTCGAAGTTTTAAACCATTGCTTGAATATTCAAACAAGAAAGTAACTTGCCAGTAAAGAAACTGGCTACCGATTTGGAAGATAGTGCTTTTCAGAGTAGACATACTTTTTAAAACTTGAAACTGACGTCTACCTAAAATTCAACTGCTCAATTACCTTTATATTCATAAACATACAGCCTGAAAGAGTATTCTTACCGTAATATTATCTACACAAATTAATGTTTCAAACTACTTGAGCACTTCTAAATCAAATTGTAACATATATCAAATTTGGCATCCCTACCTTAGCTGGTTCACTAGTACTTATGGTCTTCAAAGAAAAAGCTCTTTCCTGCTGTGGTTGAACTTTTGAGGTATCCACCTGAAATTCCTCTCCAGCTTCTCTATCCAGTTCTTCAGCATCCTACAAAAAGGGGAGTGGGGAAAAAAAAGAAGAGTCTCTGTCAAGTTCTGACTCTTCTGCCCTGTGAATGAATTTTGTTGCCATAATCAGCTTCCATAACTAAGAAAATCTATCATAAAGAACAACTGAAGTAGTGGGCTCATACCAGCCTATGCTAACACTCACAGTTTATAGAACAACATAACAAAAAAATACCCACAGAACCCAATAAAGCCCAGAAAGCAGGACTTTTCATGTAATTTACTAACAAAAATCCCAATCTCAGAATGAACTGCACTTCACACTCCTGTTAAATTATAAGAATATGAATTTAAACTGAATTAACTCTAAACACTTTGCAAAAGTATCACAACGACACTTGACTGCTCTCGATTCTGCGCTTTGTTACAAGTTTTAAAATGCAAGCTCTGTATATTAACCTGTATAGTTTTCTATCACTATTATGCTTTAATATTTTTGCAACCCAGTTTTGTCTGCCATAATGCTTGTAAAATAAACCTCAGTAGAGAAACTGAAAATATATCCAAAGTATCCAAGAGTCTCAACCTTTACTCCTTAGACCATATAATAGTGGAAACTTTTAATTTTAAATATAGAGTTGGAGTAGTTACACTTGTTTGTGGCACTAGAAGAATCCTGTGGTAGTGAAGAGGTCCCTGAGTTTAAACTGGAAACATTGTTCCTTCACTTATTACCACTGGAATCTTATGAAAATGTAGTCACAGCCCAAGTCTGTTGATTCTTGACAGGAAGGAACACATACTGGCTTACTCCAAGGTCCTCAGTTAGTTTCTACTGCCTTGACAAATACTGAAGTCAACAAATGAGAGTGAACGTTTAAGTATAATCAATGAGAAAGATGAAGATGTTTAAATGAACATGTTCCATTTTCAGAGGATAAATATACAAATTTTAAATGAGTTTGAAATAGCACTGGTAAGTTAAATGACTAAACTGTTATAACAAGGGTAACTTCTGTGATGTATTAGCAGTTCAGTCAGCTCCTAGGAAGCAAAATTCCCAATTTTACATAAAAATTTAATACAGATAAAGTCTTATGTGTAAACTGATGACTTCACAGACTGATGGACTGAAAGAAAAAGTAACAAAATTGGAACGGTTGGAGACCAATGACTAGAATAAACAAATCTGATTACATTAATATAGGAAGTAGGACTCTACTTGACATACATAATTTCAAAGACAGCTCACAAGCAATGGAAAAAGAAATTCAGAATGCCCTCACTGACCTTAAAATTCATGTAGGACACTCACAAACACCTGTTAACCACAACCTATTAACCTTAACTTACACTTAAGAGTCACAGCAGAGAGCAGAATGGATTTCAATTACAAAAAAGCTGCAGCCCTAGTGTTCCCAGATTGAATTTGCCTCTAAAGAAACAAGAGAAATCAGCAGAAGCTCCACCTCCAAACAGACAATTTGAAAATAAAATTTCATCTAACAGGAATTCAATGTTTTAGAATTCTTAATAAACTGAAAATGTGATAACCATAAAAGCAAATCCAAAGCAAGTATGACTGAAGTTTTTGCTTTCCCTCCCCAATTCATCTAGTCAGATTCCACGGAACATTGGTTATTTTGTAAAGAATGTAAACTATGAATGGCTGTCACTATAAGCACAAGCAGGATGCATTCTAATCATCAGCTATTAAAAGCTTTCTCCCATTAGGAAAGTACTTGTTTTCATCTATTCAAACATGATTCAATTGCCATGTGAAGTGCAATCTGCTGTTGCTATTTTTACAAATCTTTTTCAATGTAATTCTTCAAAAGCTATTCAAGTAGCACAGAAAACTCCAACCATCCTCAGTTTGAAAATATTCTTTCCCTCATTGAAATCTGACTCTCAGAGTAGCCCCATCAACTGAGTTTGAAGGATTAGGACTTACTATTTCACATAAATCAAATTAAAACAGTACTTCAGAAAACTATTATATTCTCACACAATTGTACTTGAAGACAGCTTAAGAGAAAACTTCAATTTCTTTCATTTTCCTAACTAGCTATATTCACCAAGACAGCTGTCTTTCAAAGGGCATGAGGAGAAGGATTCCCATGCAGAGCAGAGATCCTCCTGGAAGCATCCCTACAGTACAGAATCCTGATTTGATAGAAAATAAATAATTCAGGATACATACTTTCCATGTATTTCATGCTGTTCATAATAAATCCAGCAAAACCACAAGTTATCCCATGTTCGACTTGTGAAGACAACAAATTAAGGAAATACCAGTAAAATAAGAATTTAACTCTTGAGAAACAAGAGTAGACAATCCAAATCTGTAAAGAAATTAATTTCCCAAAAATAATTTTTGTTCAAGATGCTAATATTCAAAGATAAGGCAATTTTATGAATTCCTTGCAAGTGCCTTTTAAACCATCCAGATTTTACCTGTGCAGGAGAGTTAGCTTCTTCACCCTGCTTCTTCTTTTTCTTCTTCTTTTTCTTGGATTTGCCACCTGTAGAACTCTGAAGAATTTGCTCTGCTTTTTCTCTTTCATTATCTGAAATCTTCATACAGGAACAGAAGGTATTTAGCATTTAAAATGACAATGAAACATACCTTCTATAGACTAAACAAATTAATAGCTATAAGAAATTGCATATACAAGTGTAAATGAACAGTCTTATCTGTTCAGTTCATTTTAGAAAGACCACATTCTTTACATGCTATCTGGTAATACAAGTAGAGGAGATGGGAATGGAAGAGGCAACAGAGCACCAGGCACTAGTGGAATGGAAATGCTGTTTTTCATACTGAGAATTAAATACTGTCAAGAAGTATTTATAAAAACAGATCTAAATCCTCTAAGTCTATACTGACAAGGTGATTCTTGTAATTATGGCAAGACAGAAAGGTTTAACATGGAGCTAAGTGACTTCTCTCTTCTCAGTAACATTCAGCGTTTTCTTTCTCTGTGTACAGAGCAAACAATTGTGCTACTCTTATCAGTGTAACAGCGATGAGAGATTACCTTTATCATTACCCTTTAAGTTACTTTAACAAATGGCAGTGGTAAGGACAAAGTCTTGCAGCTAAGGACAAAATACCACCTTTTACCTTCTGAGTATCAGATCTCTCTTCACGCTGAGGAACAGAAGCAATTTTTTCTTCATCTACCCAGTTTCCCCACTCTTCTGCTGGTGCATTCCAATCAGAGCTTGGATCAGCTGAAGAAAGTCCATCTACAAAGATTAAAAGGTTTTTTCAGGAATATTGCCTTACTCTACAGGTGCTCTTTTCCAATTTAAAAATGTAAAAAACCCCCGATGCATAACCCACTTCTTGATCTCAAGATATAAATACTAATTTCCTGTACTTCTGGGAAAAAAAAGATGAAGAAAGACTTCATCAATAAGTGGAGGACTTTGTAAAGTAATGAGTACGACAGTGATTTTACGGAGCCTAATCACGGCAGCAGCTAGCTAGATGCAATTGCTTCAAGATATTTTTCTAAACTGTGTGAAGAGATACAAATTTAAGAGTTGCTCTCCATCTTAAACTGTTCTCTAGATTTTCTTCCTAGTTTGTGAAAAAATTAGGATGAACTGTAACACAGATCAATCTTACCTTAGTAAGATTCCATTACAAGTGATATATCTTAAACTGTAAATCTTACTGACTCAAGAGTCATCCTATAACACTGGCATTTTTAATTTTTTTAATAATCTTTTTTTCTTAAGTCCATACTGTATTTTACTATTGTTCATTTATGATGGAATGACAGGCTTAGAGTCAGATAAAAATTAAAAATATCTGAAAGGAATAACTAAGCCTAAGACTTTCTTAGTAGAAAGTTACAACAAGCTGATTTTAAAAGAGAACACGTTGTAAAAGATTGCATTTTCATTTCACATTTATATTAACATCACAAATATTTCTCCCGCCCGCCCCCGATCCCCAGTCTATACCAAACTGAAGAACCAAACTTGGTCTGCCAACTATGGTGAGATTCAATTTAAACAACTGAAAATAAAGTCAAAATAAAAAGCAGTAACAAACCCAATTAAATTTACTGGCAAAAATTATGAAGCCAAAAATACACTAAGATCTTAAGATTAGTTGGAATATTTAGAACAATTAGAAACTTTCCTAATAAAAATATTATCTTAATTACAACTATTCCAGATGCTAAAATTTAGTGATTTGAAAAAAAAAAAAAAATTACTCAACACTTTTCAGTTTATTTACTGCCTTCTCATTAGTTGCTTAAGAAAAAAAAAAATCTATTCTTAGTAATAATAAAATTTAGTAGTATTTGTACATCCACTTAATTTCCTTGTCCTGATCCTGAAAAAGCAGTAAGGTGTATCTGTGTATCTCACTGGATAAACTTGCATTTGCCCACTTCTGTTAGTGTACCATAGTTGACAACTATGACGAAATTCTATTAACAGATGCCACAGCCGTAAACATTCTACGCTCAGTTATGTGAATCAATTATGCTTTGGATAAAATGTAAAACCAATGACTTTCAAATGGTTAACTGAAATGTGCTTCCCTTATCCTTAAACAGAAAAAACACAAAAGGTAAGTTTAAAAATTATCTGGTATCAGAGCAGTCATGCCAACAGTGGTGAAGTCAAGGCCTACATCAATCTCTTCCACTTTTGCAGTCATTTAACTGCAAGAAGTGGTTCTTAGAGAGAAGGTAGCATGCATGGCTGCTTTTGTCAACTTCTGGAACAATTTTTCAGGTCAATGCCCTAATGAGATGCACTACACATTTTTATAAACAGGGAGGAGAAAGTGGGGAGTAAACACCAACTTTACTGTAACTCCCAAGCAATTTCAGTTATTTCTATCCTGTACATGCTTCCTAGATATGTAAGAACTTCCTACAATTCCTCATTTGCTAAATGAGAAAAGTTAGATTAAATACAAGAGTCTGATGTCACCTTAACTTTTCAGTAAGGTACAAACATGTAGAAACAAACTCTGACTCAAATTCAATTTACTAAATACATATTTTGCTGACTTGCAGTAGATTTTTCTCATCACTTGCAGCAAGACGGTTTTATTACAAAGATTTTTCCAGCAAAAGCCAGAATTACCTTAAAATGCATGAGCTTTCTCACTTCTGAGTTTGAATATCCAAATATTTTTCCTAAAATTTAACCATTTTCTATCAGAATTTGTCAAAATACTTCTAATTCCTTTGAACTGTCCGTTAGTTTTACAGAAGTCAAACATTCCAGGTTTTTTCTCAGATACCCACCACTGCCTAATACAAGTAGCTAGTATAAATAACTACACTTCAATAGTAATTAACAACATTTTGTTAATGAACATTTTAGAGGAACATACTTAACCCAGACCATTCATCATCAACAGGGGGTTGAGCATGACTTAAATCCCACTGAAAATCAGAAGTACCAGCCTGAGAAACTGATTCACTGTTGGATCCTGAAAGGGAATAAATAAAATTGTACTTGTAAGTTGGCAAGCTTCCTGAAGTTTTCTTGGGGAAACAAATCCAATCAAAGTAGGAAAGGAAGACAAGAGGCTCAAAGAAAAATGTCAGATTCTAAGGACTGCAGAGGACAGGAAAACTAGTAGGCTCTTGTGCATGAGGTATATTCAGAAAACAAGGAAGCTGAAGAAGAAAGACAAAATAAAGTCATGAGAAGAACATAGAAAGAGATAAAGGTGAGTAAAAGCAGTCTCCTCAAACTGAAAAACACATTTTATGGGTAATAAAATTGTTACTCTGTATCAATAAGATCTCTTACAGGGAGAAATTTAAAAGAAAAGATCACTTGAAAGAAACCTCTTTAATTACATTGCAGATCAAACAATTAAATTATACATTACTAAGAATCCAATTCTCATTTAAAGCAAAAGTTTTCAAGAACATAAAAGCAGCAGGATGAACAACAGTAAGGCCGATACCATCATGATAGCAGAAGGTGGTACACATCTAACATAACTGTTTTCAGAAAAATATACAACAAACAAAACCATTTCATAAAAAAGTAAACCAAACAAAAGCTTAATTGTAAGCATGAAATAAATTAATATTTTACTATATGATAAGACTTCTGAAATTCAGTTTGAATAGTTCTGGGTCTCTATTTTACATACACCTCTGCAAAAGATACCTCAGACGACAGAAACATGGACATGTTCTGATTTCTTTTGCAGTCACTTTGCATTACAATGTTGTTGGCTAAGGTGCATCAAAGACAACAATACACTTCACTTTTTCATATTTCTCTTGAAGTCGAAATGGTGGCATTACAGCTGAATCTTAGCTCAGTCTGCCATTCTACTTTATTTAATAAACTTTCCTAAGTTTTAGTTTAGAGACTGAACTTGGATTCAGGTGGCTGCTTGGGATTTTTGTTTTTTTTTAATTAAAATTCTCTGTCCAATTAAGATGCTGGACACTAAGCCTGAGTTCAACAGTTAAAAGCCTGTAAACTGCAATACAAGCAAATACAGCCTAAGTGCATAAGCACTTGGTCAGCTACTTCGGAAAAGAAAACTGACATGCCAAGCTCATGGCGTAAGCAAGCAAGAGCAGAAAACCTGACATATGACCCTTTTAATGAATAATAAATCATTGTAGGACTTATGTTAGTTGTTTAACACACAGGATTTATTATGAAGCCAGGTTTGTACTCTAGCAATTTCACCCTTCAAAAAAGAAAACCCCAGAGCTCAGCATTTCCATTTGTCATACAGAAAAAAGACTCAAGACTTCAAATCCTGCCTATGGAACATATTTTCAAAGTAGTGATTCAGTTCCTTGATAGGGAAAAACTCAATCATCAAAAAACAAACCTCCCAGAAGACTGGGATAAATGGGCTTTCCTAGAAAGAAATCTTCAGATCTCTAACTTGAAACATTGCAGTGCTGAACAATCTCTTATGCCCATTGTTTAGACTTAACACACAAACAGGAAAGCTAAATAAGAAATCACTGAATCATAGAATGATTTGGGTTAGAACATACCTTAAAGATCATCTCATTCCAACCCCCTCTACTTCCAAACCTTCTAACTAATATTCTGTGAATGCTCTAGTTTTTGATTATCAACTTAAAACAGTTACTTTACTGCATAATTTCAGTGTAACAAATAGCTTTTAAAGTGTCTTCCACCTCTTTACAGCACTATTTTCAAAGAAAAGTGAGAAAATGCATATTAGTAACACTTTGCAAACTCTACTCCACCTGGTGGAATAGAAGAGAGTGGAAAAAACCTTTGGAAAGGCACACATACCAGAAACTCCAGGAGTTAATCCAAATGAGGAGAAAGAAGTAGAATTCTGTTCAGAGGTATTAATCCTTGCATCCACATTCCAAGCAGCTGTGGGGGAAGGGGAGGGAAAAAAATAAAAAGAACTTCACACACTGCTGGCAGTGTTGAAAATTTAGCTATTTAATTATGAATCAGATCAGAAAAACAGTGGCTAAACCAGCCATGATGACATTTCACACAACTGAGGGCATTAATCAGTGCTGACAGAGATGTGACTTTATGAATACATAGCCTGAAACAATTTTCAAGCTTTCCAAGATCATCTTCCCTTTACAGCCTTTTCTATATATAAACTTCTCACAAAAGAAAAGTGAATTGTTTTTTGAGCCCCGTACTATTATATCTCCCATTACTGCAGTCATTAAGTTTTGACAAGTACACGTAGATGGAACACATCTTGGAGTAAATTATATATATAGGTTAAAGAACGGAATTCAAAAATTCAGAACAAATTTTGGCAAATAGGAGATACTGCTTAAAAATGAAGACATACTTGACTGTTCAATGTAGGGCAGAAAATACGCAGAAATAGCCAGTAAAAACTACTAGCGGCTTTTATTTAGAATTACATTTACTTAATTGGGGGAGAAGGGGCTAAAAACTGGACAGGTATTCCAGATGTTGTCCAAAAAGCAGATAGTCACTACCCCACAATTTACTGACTCCTGTGTTAATGCATCCCAGCATACTATTGGTGTCCTTTGCAGCTAGGATCTACGGCTGGCTCATGTCCAACTTGGTGCCCACTAAGACTCCTTACTCACAAAGCTGCAATCCAGGCAGTCAATATCCAGGTAGGGTTGCTTCCAACCCAGATTCAGCACTTGACATTTGTCCTCACTGAACTTCCTCGGGTTCCTGTTGGCCCATTACTCCCATCAGGTTTAGGTCCTTCTGGATGGGATCCCTGACCTAGACTGTTTCAACTGATTCCTGCCTCCACATTTAAGTTTGCTGTAATCTGGAAATGGGATGTGAATGACATGGTTGCTTCCTCCAGGTCACTTACAAAGATGATAAATAGGACAGTTCTAAGTACAGCCCTGTGATATCCCCTTGTTACCAGCCTCCAGGGAGAGTAGGACTTACTAACCATTACCTTTGGCCTGACCAGTTTTTCAACTGTTCTAGTTTGGATACAACAACACTGTGAGAGACAGTGTTGAAAGCATCAGTCAAGTCATCATGAAAGACTTTCACTGCTCTCCTTCACCCCCAAAATTAGTAATTTTATGAGAAGCAAAGCAGCCTGGTCAGACATGATGTATCCTCAGTAAAAAAACCAAAAAAAAAGCTGGTCACAGTCACTAAGAACTGCCTTATTAGAATATATAGCAGAACACATCTAGCCAGAACATGAAAAAAGCCCTTTGCTTCTACTTGGCAACAGTAAAGCTTCCAAGGGTATATCAGATCCAGCCTCAGGAACTCCATTTCAAGATATGCCAGAGAAATAAAACAAGGTCTAGATTTGTGCAGATTATGGCTGGGGTAGGGTTGTGTTTTGGATTTATGCTGAAAGCAGGGTGGATAATACAGGGATATTTTTGGTTTTGCTGAGTAGTGCTCCCATAGAGTCAAGGCCTTTTCCGCTTCTTGTATCCATGGCAGCAAAGCAGCTGGGGCTTGTCTTCCCAACAAAAAGTTGGAAAGAGACACAGACTGGACAGCTGACCCCATCTGGCCAAAGGAATATTCCCTACCACGTGGCATCATACTCAGTATATAAAGTGGGTGAAGAAGGAGGAAGGGAAGGACATTTGGAGTTATGGTGTTTTGTTTTCACAAGTCACCATTACATGTGATGGAGCCCTACTCCCCTGGAGACGGCTGAGCACCTGCTTGCCCATGGGAAGTAGAGAATTATTTCCTTGCTTTGCTTGCAGGCATGGCTTTTGCTTTCCCTATTAAACTGTCCTTATGTCAACCCATGAGTTTTCCAGCTTTTATCCTTCTGATTGCCTCCCCCATCCTGCTGGTGGGAGAGTGAGCCAGTGGCTGCAAGGGGC
Organism: Corvus brachyrhynchos; assembly: GCF_000691975.1. Classification (NCBI taxonomy): domain Eukaryota; kingdom Metazoa; phylum Chordata; class Aves; order Passeriformes; family Corvidae; genus Corvus; species Corvus brachyrhynchos. The sequence continues at coordinate 3,632,523 of NW_008237244.1, forward strand.
TTGGCTGCTGGCTGGGGTTAAGACACGACAAGACTAAAGTAACACTGCTGACTACAAAGGAACACTGCCTTCCACAAGAGATGAGGATTACTTAGACTGAACAGTGGGAAGGGCCATGTTACAGCATTTAATAGTAAGTTGATGATTGTTGTCCAGAAAGAAATCATGAAATCTCTTCTCCATTATCACTGTGGGCAGCACAAGTGACAGAGGCAGAAAATTGTTCTGGATTCTAAAAAACAGTTTCTAATGAGAAAAACAGTGTAACACTAAATGTCACAAATGTTGAACAATCTTTATGCCTGGGGCCTAAAAAATGCCTGCCAAAACCGAACACAGTTGATTTGATCATGTTTGACCAACAGAACAGACTTACAACCTGGGGTTTATGACATTATTTAAAAGAAGTTACACTTTAAAATGGCTTAGTAATCATCTTCAGAACTTTATGAGAGTGATATACAACACTGCATTCCTTCACAGAAATGATTTTATGTTAGACAAACTCAAAAACCCCAGTTATAACTGTACAGAGACATAGATGCTAAGCCATCAGAACTTACAGTAAACAGAAATTCAGTTAACATTTCACTAGACCACATCAAGATTTTTTAAAATATATAAATCTAAAAATATTTCAGAGATCCACTACTAGAAAATACATTTATGTAAAAATGCTTATGTGAAGCAAGTTCTTGAAAATAGCTTACCAATGGGAGTGAACAAAGAACGCTCTTTCCAGGGCCTGCCCACCAGGGTTACACCCCAGTCCTTTCCACTCCCATTAGCATCTCCAGCATCTTGGCCCCAAGCCAATGTCTCAGTCTTCCTCTTCCCAGCTGCAGCTGAAGGAACAGATGTCCATTTCTCCTCCCCTACACCAATCTGTGAGGAGATTTTTACAGACTTCTCATTCCAGCTTCCTCCATTTACTGTATGGCTTTCACTCAATCCCGGAGAAACTTAAATAAAACAACAATGAAAGGATTATTTAAAAGAAGAACTGGATGAAGAATTAAAATATCACTTACATGCACATTCACTTAAAAAACCACCGAATGAACAGCAGCTTTGCTACACCACTGTGATATAGACAGGGCTGCTGCTCTGTCTCAGCTGATTTTCCAGTTCAGATGATATGCACCATCTGCCTACTAACTTGAAGAGTGAGGAAAAACCAGCACCAACTGCACTCTCCTTCCTCATCCTTTTCTTTATAGGGCTGATGTATTGGTGAACCAGTGCCTCTAGAATAAAAAAAGGATGCGGAAAGTGCTTTCAACACTGTCAGCTAATTTCTCTCACAGAGTTTGGTGATGACTTGTGGAAAAGCCCATGAACTAAATGGAGAATATTTTGTTTCATAACTGCATACAGCAGTTCTCCAAGCAGGATGTAGACAAAATTACCAAGTATTAGAAAATACCTCCCAAACACTACACAGGATTTACAAAGAGCATAGCTATCACATTGACCATAGAGTCCCTCGCAGTAAGAGATAAAAATCATAGTAACACTCAATTTGTAAGTAACATATTTTATGTTACACTAAGGTAAAAGACCACAACACTGCAAGAGTCTCTGTTACATGTTACCCTGATGAGAAATTACTAGCCACCGCAAGTTTAATGTATACTTTGAGAAGTCAGAAGTACAGCAGATCATAATAGAAGTTTTTAAAATTTATGTCCCTATAAAATATAGGGGCTAGTGCACCCAGCCTCACTTCCTATATATCACAAACCTTTCCCAAAGTGCTTTGTATATCAAATCCCCTTTCTCTTTTTATATATGCAGTGGAAAAACCAGAAAACCTGCTCTTTTACAAGCAGTTAAGAAATATTTGCATATTACAGGTGTAACACTTAAACAGTAAGCCAAACCCTCATGCACAAGTCAGTATCATATGCCAACAAAAACTACAGATCAAACATTTTATTTTTCAAATGAACTTGTAACTCAGACAGCATGAACATGCCCAATTCGAGCCAGCCTCACTGACACAGAATTAGTTAGGTGAGATATGCCTAGATTTTCTCAGACAAATCAATTCCAAACACAGACATCTGTAAGGTCACCACTGCTGTACAAAGAGCACTGCTCTTTCTCTACAGCACTAGCATTGCTCTTATCAGTTAACTTCCTCCTAGCATAATATGAAGTCTTAGGGAAAGGCAACAAAAGAACACTGAAGAGACAGAAACCAAACTGCAGCTGGTAGAAAAACCTTTCTGCAACTTTGCAAAAAGGCAGCTGAGGTTCTAAAGCAGGAGCTTGATTATTCTCTGTTTATTATACTACTCTCCTGTCAAAAACTTTAACTTCTAAAAGACCAGCAAGTTTTCACTGAATCACAGAAAACTTAAGATTGAAAAGGATCTCTCAAAGTCACCTAGTCCCACCTTCTGTTCAATGCACAGCAAACTTCAAAATTATACTACATTATTGAAGTTCTGGAAACCATAAAGGCTGACTGCCCAGAGATGCTTTGAACTATCTCCTGAAGGGCTTTTTTCCTCATGACCAGTCAGAATTTCTCCTTACTGAAACTTTATTATCTCTTCCTGTCCTCCCATTAGGCTTCTCTCAAGAATACAGCTCCCTTCTTCTGCGCCATGGTACAGGAAGTTTGCACGTGAAGTAACACTCTCAAAAACAGGCAGAAAGGGATTCACTTTCTGGATCGGCATGCTTTTAATAACTTATTTGTTGACTTGCTTATTTACACTAGCTACTTTTCATTAAAGCAACACAGCTAATGTTGGCTGTATGTAAGAAACAACCATCTTGATTTCATTCTGTCAAGCTAGTTCACTTCAAGCATTATTATAGCAGTATCTGTTATTAGAAAACTGCTAAGATTCACTAGTCAAATATTTTAAGTTATGTGTATGACATATGTCAAATATATTCTTTTACAAACATGCATTTATATTTAAGAACTTTCAAAGCAAATGTATCTATGCATGTCAAAGGAGTATGTAAAGAACTGAGTAACTTGTGTATATAACCTGAAACAAATGTAAACAATAATCAGGACTTGTGAGCTCTTTGCAGTTATCTACACCATGGTTTTCTTTGAGCAAATAATTCATTAACACAAATAAGTGAGTAAGTTTGAAAAGCTAGCATAAAGAATTTTTCAGCAGAGCTTAAAAATAAATGTTACTGTTCTGTATATAAAAATTTTTATAATAGATAATCTGTCTGAAAATTCTAGATACTGAATTGTATTTCCACATGTAACCGAGACTGTTTTCAACTTCTTAAGAAATAACTGCAACATAGAAGTGTAACATTTGCCTAGCCAAAAGAGCCAGATGAATAGCTAAGTTTCATATCAGTAACTGCTCAAAATCCTGCACTGACAGTTGCTGCTTTCACTTCTGTAAAATACTTCTCTAGTCACTTACGATGCCCAGTAATGAAAACTTTTTACCTTGTGGAATTGATGACTCCCCCTTTGCAGGTTTAGAGCTGTTAATCTGTGCATTTAGAAGTGCATCACCTAATTAAGAAGAGAAACCAAAGCTAGATGAAGCCTTTTCAAACAGCAACACCCGTAAAAATCTTCTAACAATCCATTACTGATATTTTAAGAAAAGAATATATTAGTACCTCACACAATCCAGAACACGTAAGAACAAAATTAAAATGCTCTATTTTTTATTATTTGTATTTATGTTGCAGACAGAATGAACTCAAAGTGACTTAAGACCCACATACCAAGTAACGGCACATTTCAAAGAACTTTAGCTACTCTCCCAGTGAATGAAGAGCAGAAATCTAAAAGA
>NW_008237244.1:3636346-3648178 GCF_000691975.1 Corvus brachyrhynchos
TACCACGAAAACACTATACAGCTGAATTCTTTTTGGATTAGTTTTGCACAAGGTGATACATAAGATACAAAAAAAGTATGATACATAAAGGATTCTGACTAGAGAGGTTACAGTAAGTTATGGTTAGCAACAGTGTATAAAGACAGTTGGAACTACCATTTCTTGAAGTTCTGTGTAAATGGACAGGGGGTAAAAGGCAACAGGAAACAACTGATGTAGTCCTCCAGGCAAGAACTATGCACTCAGTCAAGGTGCAAACGAGTGTCAATAAAACAGGAGGGTGAAGCATACAAATTTCATTAAACTGTTTCAAGGTACCAGACAGTTGTTAGGCTCAGTCTTTTTGTCACTTTGCCAGAACATCAAATTTCATTTAATAAAAGCACCTATTTCTCAGTTTTACCTGAATATGAATTCCTGTGTCTACACATGCTTTAAACCAGCCCATGCAATCTTTCTTTTCTATAACAGCAGCAGCCATATCTATTGAATCCTCAACTATAGTAATTGACTACTAAATCTCAGCCACGTGGGCCTTACCATTATGAACAGCTTTAGTACAGGATACTATTAAAAATCTCAGCCACGTGGGCCTACATTATGAACAGCTTTAGTACAGGATACTATTAAATCTACATTGGAAAAAAAACGCCTACATGTTATGCAGTGAATGATATTTAAAAAGAACTTCAGGGGCATAACCTTCCCACAAGGAAGCACTCAAAAAGTTAAGGAGTTAGTGCTGCCTGCAGCAGTGCTGAGGATGCCTTTGAAGTTTCTGGAAACAAAGGGCGAGGTCACAAAGCACAAGTGAAGGAACAGGGACATGCCTACAAAGCAGTGCAGCAACTGACAGTGCACCAGTATGGATGGAGGCCAGCGTCTTAGCCACTAACTCCAAAACACTCTCTTTAGCTTCCCCAAAAATATGGCTAAAAAAAGGGGGGAGTTTTGCACTATGAGGAAGTACTTTTTCACAGCTTGAAATAATTTCGTCAAGAGTTTCACCTGCAAATATACCTATCATACATCCAAAACAGAGTCACTATTTAAGCATTTGAGTAAAGGTATCTTTATAGGACACATTCACAGACCTATCAAGCATCATACCTTTATTTTTTCTGAGACCAACCAGAAGTGATGGTGTAGGCATCAGTTGTTCAATGGATACAGTAACTGTATTTTCTATACCCTGGAGATTTGCTTCTCCTGAGCCACCGTCATTGAGCACCTTGTCTCGCTTACGCTGCTGACGCTTTTCTCTGTTACTGATTTTTGTTTCCCAGGCTCCTAAAACATCACCCAAATGAAAACATAACTAAGTCAAAGAGGAAGGAAAGATTTTTAGCTTATACCATATCAAACGAAGTCTGAGGGCAGTTTAGCCAGTCAGCTTCAACATTAGTTTGAGAACACAAACAAATGGCCAAAGGTAAGTTTTTCTGTGATAATACTTGGCTTCACAGAGCAAAACATGAATAACATGAGCACCCTACTGTCCAAAACTTCTCAGTTTTTATAAGACTACTTTCAAAAATATCAGTTGAAGTTACTAAATACTGTTGTTTCAAAGATTAGATTCCCAGATACAATATGTGACTGTGGAGTTATGAGTTTATGTTTCTTTATGAACCAAACACAAGTAAATCTTAAACAGCGTTTAAGCCAAAATGTTTGCATTTTGTGTATGTTTGTGTTCAGTACCTTCATCAACTTCCTTTCCATCTAGACGAGATGTATCCTGAACCGTTTTGGAATCTGCCTTTGATTTCTTTTTTTTCTTTGACTAGAATAAAAAGAAAACATTATCTTAATAATTACTTACTGATCACTTGGCATAGTGATTCAGAATTCCCTCCCCCTTGCCAAATACAGGAATAAATTTAAAACAGATTTTCCTGAACAACCCTCTGTGAAAGACTTATGCAGCACAGAAATGGCAGGTGGGGGGAACATTACTTATGCTACAGAGTACAAAGCTGGGTAGAAGCAGCTGCTGGCAGCATCACCGCCACAGAGGAGTAATGAGCTGTTTTAGCAGGCAGATACCACTCTGTCAAAATTTGGTTTGTGCAGAAGTATAAAGTTACCCATGGAGAAATAAATAATGCCAGTAACTCCTTTTAAAAAAAAGGTAAAAAAAATCCAGCTTGGAAATTACTTCAAAACGTAAGGTGCAATTAGTGCCCATACATCAAAAACTTTTCCCCCCCCAAGGCTTCATCAGTTATGGCTTCTTGGATATAAGAGCTAAGCTAAACAAATAGGAACGCGCATGACTACCCCAAATAGTTTTGGCGCAACAGGTAGCAATTATAGAGTGTTGAAAAGATAGTATTGAGAAAAAAACCCCAAGATATTGGGAGAAAATATATCACAGAAAGCCTTGGAGTTCAATTTTTTGATAAGCTAAAGTGATGGCAAATTGACTTGACTACCTTCTTAGAAAGAAAATACAGTACTGAAAAGCTTTTCAACCCAGTGAAGAAAGGTGTAAGAACTACCAGATAAACATGAATGAAAAACAACAAGACTTTTAAAAGAAATATGGTTATCCACTCAAATGTTATAAGGGGAACTATTCACTTATTCACTGTCTCTGAAATAGTCTAAAAATGCTGGATGTCTTTCTGAAATACATCTGCCACAGTCAGACTAGTAATTGCCAGCTGTATACCTGAGTTCTCACTATTTGGTTTTCTAGTCCTAAATGTCCAAGAAGCATCTAACAATCCCTCTAGAATTCAGAAGAGGTAACACCTAGATTATTACCACAGCTGCTGCAGATATTCTATGGGCCCCCACAATGGCATGCAGGTCACATGCCATAGAGTTACCACGCCCCAAAAGTAATCTGTAGCTTCAATACAGGTACTGAGAGCAGTATAGCTTGTTAGTGCAGCTGAGATGATAAAAAATTCACTGTTTATATACAATGCTGCATCACCACACCTATAACATTTAGGGAACTGATTTTGAACAGTTAACTCATGGTTTAATGCACTAGGGGACCCAAACTACAGATGCACCCAAACTGAATTCTCATTTGCTCAGCAGACTACCTTTACCCACACACCAGCTAACTAACTTCTGAAAAGTCTCCAAAAGAGAAGGGCTCGTTTCAAAATCAACCTTAGAAGAATTGATTCTAAAAATATGAACAAGTCAAATTATTTGCTAGGGCAACTTATAAGGGAAGAATTAAAAAGGAAAGTGAAAATTAGCATTAAAATGAGTTTAAATTGCCTCCTGAAGCTCAAACAGAGGAAAGATTAGCAAGTTTGTACCTTTGTCTCCCATTTGCAGCCAACCTGAGACTGGAACCTGAGATCTTAAAGCTTCCATCTACAAAGCCATGACTACCCAACTGCCCTCTGGCAATAAGAGAACACCTGAAATTACCTCAAAAGCCCAGACAACAATTCAAGATGACTAGTCTTCCAAATTGTAACTTCAGTTTCCTTACATAACTAGCTCCTGTGGAAGTACTGACATCAAAATTTACAGTTCTCATGAAACCATCAAAGTTTAACAGCCGAAGAAGAAGTTTGTGATTAACAAACACTGTTTTTAAAAAAATCAAGAACGCAAATCTTGAAAATGCGTTTACTTTCCTAAACTGTGTTACGCTGTTCTGAACAACCAGAACCATCATTTTTTTATCAAATTTACTCACCACCTGCTAAACTTTGTACTGTACCAGTCGCTATCTCAATAACAAACTGACTGTAACAGCAAGAGATGTTAAAGCCAGAGCAAGCCAGCCAGTCGTTTTGCAGAAGTCTATGCACTCAGAGCGTCACCTTCTGCAACACACAAAGATGCTAGTGTTGGCTCTGCCAACATCCTAAGAGCACACGAGGAATACTGCAGGCCTGACAAAATTTTTGAAGTCTTTAACATGCATTGTATCCCATGCAAGAACAAGAGAAAAATAAACCTTTCTTCCTGATCCCTAGTTGACTAATTATTTCTAGTATTCAAGACAAAGCAGTTAAGCGCTTACAAACAGAATGGAGTATGACATTTTAACTTCCCACAGTCTCATTCACAGAGTCACTTCTTAGGTAACAGTGCCTTACACTAAACACTAAAAAATCCCCTGTACTGTGGCAAGTCACTAATTGCAGAATCATAAACCCTATGAATGGCCACAGTCCAGACATTACTCAAAGCTTCCCCTCCCACAAAGCAGAAAAACATGCATGAAATTCACAACCCTGAAGCAGCCAAGAAATACAGAAACACAGAGGATATGTGATTTTCACTGAAAGCATATGTTGAAGCACAAAAAAATAACCATGCCCTTCAGGCCATAGATTATATGTATTCATATACGTATGCACATGCACATATGACTTTAATCACAGCCATAGTCTTATACCATCCATCCCAAAGATGGTACACAAAGACACATACACAGCACCCCTCATAACCTTAGCAGGTTTATAATGTCACAAATGTAACAGATGCCCTGAGAAGCCTTACCAAATAATTAGAAGCCTGTACAGTTACCTGTAGTTCAAACAAAGTTCTTAAGTATGCTTTTAACTGAAGGGTAACAATTTACTCCTGAGGCAATAATGTTTTGCCCAGGATCTCCCAAAGTGATATGAAAGCACAATCTGAATAATCATCCATATCCACTTAGTGGTACTCATTTCCTAGAGCTGCAGCTTCAACTTCACATTTTAAAACTCAGATCACTGTGTTTGCAGTTTTAAGGTGAAGTTGAGTTTAGGATTTAAACACCTTACCTACTTGAAAACCTGCAAATAGAGTTATTCATTCAGGTTCAAGTTGTGTTATGTTCTTGGGAAAAACCCAGCAAAGTCAATCTGATATGCAAAATGTGGGGAAGAGAAAGAGGCACACAGCATGAAACTTCAAGGCAAACCTATTTCACGGAAAAGTCACTCAATTTGCAAATCACAAAAACATTTAAAACCCTACAGCAAATTAAAAGGACACAGTCTTCTAGTACTAACAGCAAAAGAAGCTATTAGAGGGTAGTCAAGTACATTTATTAAAGCTGGAATGAGCTAAAGAAATGACAATAATCATGGAATGGCTTGGGTTGGAAGGGACCTTAAAGATCATCTAGTTCCAACTCCCTGCCATGGGCAGGGACTAGACCAAGTTGTTCAAAGCCCCATCCAGCCTGGCCTTGAACACTTACTTCCAGGGATGGGGCATCCACAACCTCCCTGGGCAACCTGATCCATTGTCTCACCACCCTCACAGCCAAGTGTTTCTGAGTGTTTATACATAATAATTTATTTTTCCTCAGATAGAGTTACAACAAAAGCACTTTATTGAAGAAAATAAGTCAGAAAACAATGACAGGGGGAAAACTTCATGCATAATGTTAGCAAAAAAAATTATCAAAGGCCTATCAAGTATATCCATGTTCCCCATAAATGACAGCATATATGATAAGACAAGAAGATTAGTCCTCACAATTCAAAAAATAACACTGCTATTAGTGTGGTTACGTTTTAGGTAACACTGCAGATCAATGTTTAAAAATATATTTTTAATGTAGCTGTTTAATTTGCATAACAAAAAGCTCACACCAGACCTCAAAGCTCACGTGTCATCAAAAATCAAGAACTCTAATTACAAATGGATACATCAGGCAAAAGAAATAAGCAGACACATGGTCTTAATCCTTTGATTAGTAGTCCGCCAATCGGTAGACCATTTACAAGGCACTTAACAATGCTATCATTATGCTGCATCACCACAGAAGTCATCAAAGATGAAACACAAACTTTATTTCTGTAGGCTTAACACTATCACATGATGAACAGAGGTACCAGTGTTTAGTGGGGGGCTGGGAGTGGAGTTTGCTTGACAAACATTCTGTGATAAGGCATGTCTCAGAAGTTAAGAAAATACTACTTTAGCTCTTCCCAACTCCAAATTAGATTAGTACCCTTCACAGTAAGAAATACAACTCTTCATTCATATAAGTATTTGTGGTTTGAAATCCTGTTAGAGTTATTAGATATTGAAATGACATACATCAAACTTCAACACTTGCTTTGTACCCACAACTGACCTTTTCATTTTTCTTTTCTGTGTCCACAGGCTGCTTTATATTGTCTTTACGGACACTTTGTATTACTTCATCTTCAGATACATCAAGGAAAGACCGTCCATTAGGCTGTAAACAATAAGCATAAATAATAAAAAAAAAAAAATCAGAGAAAGCAGATGAAGCAAAGCTCAAATTACACTACTACTGAAATGCAATTACTTGTTGACTAAAAAATGCTTGTAAGATTATTGAATAAAGCAGACCAAATTGAGGATTGGTGTTCAAAGTATCTACTGCAATTATGTATTTACTAAAGACAGAAATTGAAAAGGAAAGAGAACAGGTTTTCTCATTTCATCTCACTTCTATTCAATCCGGCAATTTCACAACAAAAGGTAAATTTCTGAAATTTACCAGCTTTTAAAGTTACCTGTAGCTGTTCTGAAAGCTGATTCAGAACAGCTACAGTTGTACGTGCCATAAATTATCTAATTAAATTAACACAATTACCACTTTGTAGCAATTCAGTAACAGGACTAATTTTTAAAAGTAATTTCTTCATTGACCAAACATCAGCAATTTCTATCTATGTATATCCCTCCCAGCTCACTTCCTTCACAAGTTAAACTTCACAGTAGAACAGAAATTCAAAATCAAACATGAAGCATGACTAAGCACGACACCCCATTGTTCTTTTCAGACAGACTTGATTACAAGCGTTACACTAGTCTACCATTTCCCCCTCACACAATTAAGGAAAGAAAATTAGCATGTATTATTCAACATATAAAATTAAAACTCTGGACAATCATTAAATGAGTCTTTATCTTTGACAGCAAAGGCACACACCTCAGCCTATATATTCCCCCTACAAAAATGTAGTAATTTAAAAGTAATTTACTTTTAACAAAAAGCTATGACTGAAATTACTCTGCTTAACTGCAGAAAAGATGAAAATATGCATAAATTATACTGCTGTCAGCCATTAATTTCACTGAGTGAAAAACAATTAAGAACAGTAATTGATAAGAGTCCACACAAATGTCACTGGTTCACATGATCCGGATAAATTAATGACTGAAAACTAAATAAGCATAAATAGCTACTTCATAGTTGCTTTAATTTCTGCAATTCTTTCCAAATAAAGTTCAAGCTCTATTACCTTTAGCTATGTTTTGTTATTAAAAACCCAAAAGCTATTTTTAACTCTGCATCACACAAACCTAATTGCTTTCAACTAAAACAAAAGCCATATCACAACTTAGTGTGGCCTGTTCCTTCAAACATTAGATCTGATCCTCAATTTAACTGTTACAGGCATTTAAGCCTTGCCACATTGTATTATGCTTACAAACCACCCTAGGCATGATTTCACCAGTGTATAACATAGCATTGCTTACTGTAGTTAGCAAGCATGTTAACTTCTTCAGAGTAACTATAAATAGAAATTGAAAGATCAGGTCACCTAAACCCTCTTCTCCTGCAACGACGAGTTTTAAACTGGACTTCTCATATCTAATATGCAGTACATTTCCCTCATTATTCTGAAAAAGAAGTATATTTTACAAATCTGTGTCTAGGAACTCTCTCCAAGAAAGTTCTTCTCAACAAAGTTTTGGTATATTCCACAGGTATACCAAAGAACTGATACTCAATCTTGAAAATAACTCATTGCCAAAACTCAGTTCTTGTGCCTATTTTCTCCAGTCTGTTTAGCAGTAGAGTTAGATAATATATTTGATGCATCTAGTATTGGATGTGTATCAAAAAGTTTACAGCAAACTAACTTTTTAAATTCTGTACCTTGCTTTGTTTCTTTGCTATTACATAAATACCTTAAATTGAAAAGTACTTTCTTAATCCCTCCCAACTACTCAATAAACAGAAATTTTAATCTTTAATTAAAAAAACCTTCGGCGCTTTCTCTGAATTAGTAAACTAATTCATATCCATTAAGAACCCTCTGGAAAAATTCATCCACATGACTGTTCAAAATGCTGTCTGATCATCTGATCATGTAAACAACAACCTTAAGAAATATGTTTGAAAACTTGCACTTTGATACATTCAGGGGAGAAATGCATCCCTTAATTGTAATATCCTCCTTTTCAGTAGAAGCTTTCCACACTTATTTTCTGCCCACAGATGAATCACAGAATTTTAACCAAAACCCAAGTGACCATTTTTGGATATACCAAAGACAGCAACAGAAGCAGGAAAGAAAAAAGTCTTTCTACAGTATTCAAAATTTTTCATTTTAAAAAGACAACCACAGCCCAAAGTTTAAAACTTTATGGGTAATATATTAAACATCCATCGACAAAATTAATTAATTCAAAATTGTGCAATTTATTATTTGCCATCTTTTTCACCCTCATCTTAAAGCTTCCAGGCATGATGCGACAAGGCAGAAGTAGTGCTGTCAGTAACAGTACTGATTACTGAATGCTTTTCTTGCCTGAGGACCTTAAAATTCCAATACTTAAATAAACCTTTTTCCACACACATTCATAAGGATAGTAAGATATACTAAACGTAGAAAAGGTTTTGCTTGGACTGTCAAAATGAAAAGTACTCTTTAAGCGTGGTAGTGCAAAGGGTAACTCAGTTTCACACTTCAGACAGTATTAATGAAATTGCTATCACCTCAATCTTACCATGCAGTACTAGCCAAAGTCCTCAGTTACACTTTATAAAGATACCTCTGCTTACAATATCCTTGGCCAATGGAAGAACCTGTTTACCAATGTTTTCTGTAAGCTTTTCTTCAGAAAGAAATTAAGCAGTTTTCTCTATGAGGCCTGAAGAATCCTACAGCCCTACTTTTGCCACTGTACCATAACATATACACAAACCAACACGAGCATCAGCTGAAAGTATAAAGTCTTTACACAATCTAAGTGCAAATAAGCACTAAACTGCCATAGTCCCGAAAGTTCTTTCAAGGAGACCAAATATGAAACTTCCTCAAATGAATGCAAATACTTTTACTAGAGTATGTAGCATTTATTCTCCAGGTGTATGACAAACAATAGGAAGTACATAGTCAAAGTGGTATTTTCCACATCTACAAATAGATGGTGTGAATGGCTTTCTAAGTGGTAGCAGAGCACAGAAGATGGCTACTCTCTAGTTTCTGTGGTGTTTGGCAGATTGCACAGAAACCATGTAAGAACAGCTTCATCTTTTTCTGCTGAAGTAGGAGGGAGAGCCAGAAGGGGAAGGAATTAAATTTAAATATCAAGTTTTATGGACAGAAAAAAAAAAATCTTAATGGGGCCAAAGAACTCTGTGACAGGAGAAAAAGAGCTCTGCCTCTTCCAGGAGTTAAAACAAAAAAAGAAAAAAACAGCTTCAGGTTTACTGCACAGAATCTGATGTAAAGACACCATGACACCTTGCTCCAAGCAGCCTGAGAAAGCCAGAACAGGCTCTGTAAACTGTAATGTTAGTGAAAGCTAAACAGTTTCAGCTCAATTTTTTTCTCAGTCTGTTCACAGCAAGTAAATAAAATAGAATCTCATAGGTACTACTGTATTCAGTCAGCGCAGTGCTACTCAAAGAAACCTATTTCACTAAGAACAGGAGGTAAGTTGTACTCTACTTAAACAGGTACTGAATAAAGCCACATGCAAGAAAAAAAGCAATTAATACTCTTCCTCAGAAAAGCTACAGTAAAGAACGTTTCTGATCCTGACTGATGAGTGTTACACATCACCTGCCATACAGTGAGCTCAGTAATTCTGTATTAAAGTAACCCTACGGCTTTTAATTAGACATCTGTAGTGTGTTCTTAATGCTACAGACCAGTTGCTCTAAGCTTTCTGAAACACTCACAATGGAAATCTAGACCCTGGCACAGCAAGCCCTGTAGTAAATCTACTGGTAATAGGCTTACTCTTTTCCCCTCCCAGACCTCAGTATCAGCATCGCAGCACACAAAACCACAACATGAAAATGACCAGGCAGCAATCAGTAAGAATTTTTGTTGCATCTCTGAATTTCCAATGTTATTTTGAGAATTTTTCACATGAAAGTCAGAAAACACTGGGACATGCTAATACTGGTCTCTCTAAACTTATCTTGGAAAATGAGCACGAGGCAGGCCTACTAAACTTTGTCACTGGTATAAACTTATTTGCTCTACAGTTAATGATTCCATTTGTGCATTTTCTTTTGGAGAAAGGTAGGATTTTTTTTCATCTCACCATGGAAATAACGAATACAAAGTACTATAAAAATAACTTTCAAAATTGTAACAATACAGAATGACATCTTAAAAACTACTTTGCTCTTTTGATTACAAAAAGATTTGCTCTTACACTGCCTTAACTTTATTCTATGCCTATGTAAACCAAGCTCAATAGAGTACAATTATTTATATCCACTAAAAATGTCAGTTAGTTAAGTTTTATATAAAGTTACTAAAGTTAGCTTTTATGAAGCCCTACACTACAAAGCACTGTCACGTTAACACTGAATATCTACTTATTCACTCTATCATCTGTGGTGGCATTTTTAAATGTCTTAGGCAATGACTTGCAAGAGTTTATGCCTTGTTTTCATATTGGGGTTTAAACTAAACAAATCAAGCAAAATCTAAATAATTTCTAGGATTAGTTTTTGTTGTCAAGAAGGCATAACATATTTATTTAACACTGAACTATTTACTTCTCAAGATGGCAAAAAAAATTACATCTTTAGCATGCCATCTCCAAAATGGAGAACCTAGCTACAATGGAAAGATTCTGAATCATGTTTCCTCTTCTTGGTGCTCAGCATTCAGTCTCTTGCATCTTCCAGAAACAACTTCAGCGTTCAATGTTCAAAGACAGGCTGGTGGCATATGCAGACTTTTTTTTTTTTTCTGTTTAAGATGGTCTAGCCTTAAGTTCTCATAAAAAAACTTCCCAAACTCCTCAAATCTTAATACTGCCACAGACTCAAGTGAAGACACAAACCCATTGTCTCTCCTTTCTCTCGTCATTAGGGAAACAATTCAGATTTTATAGAGAAAGATATAATTATACGACACAGTTGTAATAGGCAGGGGACATCTGCTACACTTTCATTCCTATAATCCATTTGGACATAAATAGGATTACAAACATCCTAACAACATAAAAGCTATAGAAGCAATCCCTTCAAGCCCCAAAAACTGCGACAACTGTAACCTTTAAAAGGACAGTTGACAATTTCTGCATTCTACTAATTTTCTCATAAGTGGATGCCTACTGTCAAAGGTGGAAGGTTCCCACACCACATAGCGAAGATTTAAAAAAATTTAAATTACAGGAATGATCTTTTTTAAGGGGCTAAGACACAGACTTCCTTATTAAAGGAGATGATCCTCACTGTAACAACTAAATCAGACATATTCCTATTGAGACAAGCTCACAGCAACATTGACACTAGCATGTTCTACTGAAAATATAAAGCAAAAAGCTTACTCAAGTTTGAATCATCGCAACATTTATAAGGCTTAGAATGCTGCTTCCTATAGTTTTTACTTCCCTAGACTACAACTCCTGGCTTGAAATTCTAAGCTATGCTAAGGTCTCCACCGCTGGTTGCTAACCTTGCAAGCATTCAGTGAATAATAACAGTAATGGCAGCTTTCATATAATTTTTGTTTACAATAAAACGCTTCCAAAAAGCGAGCCGTTTCTTCATCACCCAGGACTATTAACATGTAATTTACTTGGGGCAGCGCTGCTCCTCCAGGTTTTCAAAGCAATCAAATAACCCAGACGACACGAGACGGCTCCAGAGCAGTCAGGACCCTCCCC
>NW_008237244.1:3648546-3676626 GCF_000691975.1 Corvus brachyrhynchos
TTTTAGGGAAACCCTATGATTTCCCTGCTTTTGGAGGTGCCTGCATGGCCCCCAGCAGAGCCCACAGGTTGCAGAGCCATTTGCCCACAGCCTGGCTGTGTCAGTGCAGGTGAACTTCAGAAACAGAAGCACAGAACCACCGAGGCTGGGAGAGACCTCTGGGATCACCAGGTCCAACGCTCCACCCAGCACCACCACCCCAGTCACCACTAAGCCGTGTCCTCAAGTGCCACATGCACGTATTTTTGAACACTTCCAGGGATGGTGGCTCCACCACTTTCCTGGATAGCCTGTTCCAATGCCTGACCACCCTTTCTCCTAAAAATTATGAGAAATTTTTCCTAATACCTGGTCTAAACCTCCCCCGGCACAATTTTCCCTTCAAGGCCCTGGTTTGGTCCCATTTGGGGCTATTTCACAGAATCACTGAGGTTGGAAAAGCCCTCCAAGACAATCAAGTCCCAGCTGGGACTGATCCCCACCTTGTCCCCAGCCCAGAGCACTGAGTGCCATGTCCAGTCATTCCTTGGACACCTCCAGGGATGGGGACTCCACCACCTCCCTGGGCAGCCCATTCCAATGTCTGACCACCCTTTCTGTGAAGAAATTCCTCCCGATGTCCAAAGTGAAGCTCCCCCAGCACAGCTTGAGGCGATGTCCTCTCGTCCTGTCACTGGTTTCCTAGGAGAAGAGGCCGCCCCCCCACCTGGCTACACCATCCTTTCAGGGAGTTGTAGAGAGCGATAAAATCACCCCTGAGCCTCATTTTTCTCCAAGCTAAACACCCCCAGCTCCTTCAGCCGTTCCTCACAGGACTTGTGCTCCAGACCCTTCACCAGCTCCATTGCCCTCCTCTGGACGTGCTCCAGCATCTCAATGTCTTTCCTGTACTGAGGGGCCCAGAACTGGACACAGCACTCGAGGTGCAGCTTCACCAGTGCTAAGTACAGGGTGACAGTCACTTTCGTGGTCCTGTTGACCAAGCTATTTCTGATACAGGCCAGGATGCCATTGGCCTTCTTGTCCACCTGGGCAGACACTGGCTCATGTTCAGTTGCTGTCAGCCAGCACTACCAGATCCTTTTTCGCTGGGCAGCTTTCCAGACACTGTGCCCTAAGCCTGTGGCATTGTGTGGAGTTGCTGTGACCCAGGTGCAGGACCCAGCACTCAGTCTCACTGAACCTCTTAAAATTGGCCTCGGCCCATCAATCCTGCCTGTCCAGATCCCTCTGCAGAGCCTTCTTACCCTCCAGCAGACCAACGCTCCCACACAACTTGGTTCCAGTCGCAAACTTGCTGAGGGTCAACTTGATCCCCTTGTTGAGGTCGTTGATAAAGATGTTAAACAGAACTGGACCCAGTACTGACCCCTGAGTAACACCACTAGTGACCAGCTGCCAACTGGATTTGTTCCATTCACCACCACTCTCTGGGCCTGACATCCAGCCAGTATTTCATCCAGCAACCAGTGCACTCTCCCAAGTCATCAGCAGCCAGCTTCTCCAGGAGAATGCTGTGGGAGACAGTGTCAAAGGCTTTACTAGAGTCCAGGCAGACAACATCCACAGCCTTTCTTTCCCTCATCCAATAAGTGGGTCACCTTGTCATAGAAGGAGTTCAGTTAGTCAAGGATGCTTTACCACAGACTGTTTACATCTTTCAGAAACTATCAACTGTCATTGTTGCAACTGGTTGTTGCACATTTCAGCCATCCTAACAACCCAAATAAATTATTCTGGAAATATTTTAAGACGTTTAAGATGTTGCACTCTATAGATAGAGGTGACAGAACATGATCATGTAGTTTTAGTTTTAAATCCATTAGTCAAAATATATCCCTAACAATTTTGAAAGCATCAGTCAGCTACAGTGTATGTTTTGTGTTTTGTATATATATATATATTTTTTTTTTTTTTTAAACTGAGGCCGTAAAACAGTAGATGTTGTTCATTTTAAAGGAAGCAACCGCAAGAACCTGGTGGGGCTGAGTTCCACAATCCAAGCGATTGACACGATGGTTTTCACTGTAGCACCGGGGCACCACCAAGTGGCAGTATCGTGAAGAGCCGAGCTGTCATCGGAAAAACATTTGTCTTAAAAAAGAGCAAAGGGAGCAGATCCGGACCTGGAAATAGCCAATTTCGGTTTGATTCGGAGGTAAAGTTAATCTGAAAGGAATAAATATATTTTTATTCTGAACCAATGAGACAGAGCCATAAATAGGCATACAGTTTGTAGCAAATTGAAATATTTTGAAGAAAGTTTGTCTGACTCGTTAAAACTGTTTGGAACAAATATACTACTCTGACAGTACTCATCAAATAAAACAAATGTCTTCTTTGGAACTAATTTCAACACATATTAGTCTAGTATTACTCTTCAACTGTATTAATAGATCTGATCAAAGTTACCCCAAAGACTCTTCCAGCAGTGCTATTATAAAGCATCATCTTTCTCATGCCATTCTCCCAAAGATCACAGCATAGGATTGAATGACACATTGCAAAAGAGAAAATAATGGAAAAAATAGAAAGAATGGAGATAAAGCTTTTTTTTTTTTTTTTTTTAAGAGCCATCTCTGTTGGCCCTGCAAAGATTCCTTGTTTTACCACAACAGCTATTAGACATACCTTACACAATACCTTTCCACCATATTTAAACTCCATACTTTCTGGTTGTCATGGCATGAAGAAAACCTAATCGTTTCTTTACAGTCTCAAAGTATCTGTTTCAAGTGGTTTTTATGATTATCGTGAACGACATTGAAGCCATGCGTCTTGCAGCTGTAGACATTCTTTAGACTAGAAGTCAGGTGGATACAGCAGAAGCGTCTGATCAGTTAAATAAGCAGAATCCCAACAAAACACGTTCAAGGTTGTTGTGACAAGAAATTGAAAAAATCTTGAACAATAAGCAATTTTGCTGTCTTATATGGATCATGAATGACTCTGAGTTGCTTTAAGGTGAACTCAGTACATAATTCACTGAAAATACTAAGTTATAGACTCATTATTTTTCTGGAAGGAGGGAGCAACAACAACAGAAACATCCCTGATCCAAGAATCGCCATCCTTGGCAACGGTAACAAGTTGAGGAAAAGGGAATGAGTAGTCTGCAGACAGAATTTTCATTGAGAAATTGCTCATCTAGGTCGTGACTGGGTGCCTTGAGCAAAGACTCAGCCCAGGCTGAGGAATGGGCTTAGAATTAAGGATTGGAATTAGGAGAATGAGGGTCATCATGCCTAGAGATGCACTTAGTGTGGAGCTACCAAAAGCTGCCAAAAAGGGATAAGACACGAAAAAATTCTTCCCTGAGACATTTTTCATCCAGGCAATGGCTGGACATGTTGGGGAAGGCGCAACTGATGTCTGGGATTAGGGTTACTGTTAACATTATATACCTGGTTGGGAGAGAGATAAAACCTAGAGCTACAGTTGGTGCGTGTGGGGAAGAAAAGGAGCAGCTGGAATAAGGGGTAGGCTGCAAAAATACCTCTTTCCTGAAATCTTTTTAATCTGAATTCTAGTTCAGGATCTGGGCTCAACCCATCCTTTGCATTCAGACTGAGTTAGACTTTTAACAAGGCAGAGCCTAGAGTTCCATTTTGATAAAAAGATTTGCTGTAAGAATTCTCTTATGATAACTTGTTCATCATGGCTTGGGGTCTTGGGCTGGTCTCTGCAGATACCAGGTGTTGGAGCTGCGGCTACAGTTAGGCTTAGGGACAGGAAACAGGCCAAGTTTGAATCCCCATTTGGAGTGGGACAGGAAAGAATTATTTTCAGGGAAGTTTCTCATCTGGTTAATGGTTAGGAGCTTTGGGGCTAAGTTGCAGCCTGAACCTATGGTTAGGGATCTGGTTATGTTCAGCTTTGGGAAAAAAGAGAAAGCCTAGCACTTCATTTGGTCATGGATTGCCAAAGGAAGGGACAGGGGGCAAAAATAATTGCTCCCTGAGGACACACTCACCTGGGCTATGGTCCAGTTCGCTTCAAAAAGACGCCGAAGGATTGCTGCTGTATCCTCTCCAAGGCCAGGGAAAGGAAAAAAAACCTTCTGTCTGGGCTAATAAAAAAACCCCAAGCTAGCCAAGCAAAAACTCAGACTGCATGGCACGCCAGACGCCTGGGGAGTAAGGCTTTGGAAAAGCCTTCCGAAGAGCCCCAAGGCTCCCCCCTCTCCCCAGACCCACCTTAAAGCTTCAGCAACCATTTTTGGGCATAAAGCAGATGAACAGGGAATAGACTAATCATAAAATCACCCCAAGAAAGCTGTGCTTCAATTTACATGAGGGCATGTTTATTTGAGTCATAGCTAGGAATTCAAAGTCTCATCTGACAGTGTCTGGGGTAGTTGGGGCAAAGTCCCCATGAACACATAGATTTGGGGTTGGGAGAGAGACAAAGCACAGAGCTCAGTTAGGAGAAGAGCTCAAAGGGGGTTGCTGAAGGAAGGTGTATGTTGCAAAAAAATATTGTCCCCTGAGAGCTTGTTCACCTGGGACATGGCTGGCAGACCTGGACTAATGCTCAATGGCCTTCTCTTCTCAGAGTGGTCAATGATTTCAGCAAGACTTTGAACAGTTACAGTTTTTCTGATGCAGTGCTTTGGAAGGATTTCTTTCCTAAGTGAAAAGGAAGTGTTCAGTTATATGAGTAACCCATGTCCCTCTCTGACCTTCAGAGTTCACCTTATTTTTTTTTCCTGTTGGCATGATCGGATTTTTGAGCTGAGACAGAATCCTAAATCAAAATTCACTGTTAAGGAGTAATGTGTTCTTCAAAGTCTTTCTCAATTTTACATTATTTTTCATTATAGCTCACATTCTTGGGCATAACCATATCATTCAAATATAGAAACATTCTGATCAAAATATTATACTTAATTCCCCATACGATGGATAAGTGTGTTCTCATTAAACCTTTGACATAAGTAGTGTTTAGTCATCAAAGCTAAGTTGTCGTTATGACTGATAGAGCTCATGAGTGCCTTGGGAGGTGAAGAACACTTTGGCAGACTCTTCATGTTCAAATTTCTATCAGCCCTAAACACTGAGAAAAATAAATATGCAAAGACTTGTTACCCAGCTGAGAAAAAACTCCTTGAATTAATGGAAAGCAAACACCAAATTATAGGCCTATTAACTCATATCACTGGTTGTATGAAATTGTATTAAGTGTACATTAAATATCTCCTGTAATATGTGTCTTTGGAGAGTCTTCACAGTTTTTTTTTATAAGCAAGACAGTTTACCTAATACAGCATTTTAATCAAGAGGTGATTGCTGTTCATAGAAATGGCACCAAGTTAACTTTAAATGATGTGGTTCATTTATTAGCAATCCAGGCATGAAGGTTCATTTGCACATTTAGCCTGCAACACTGCAGTCTGTGTTGCTCACTGTCCTGTGCTGTCAGTACCAGAGCTAGCAAGGGTCAGAAACTGCAGGGATGTCAGTGTAGACATATTCAAGTTCTTTTGGTTGTTCATATATGTCCTACTCTAAATAATTTTATTACAGGCTTGGACTGTTTTCTATCATTCTGTCCCAGAGGTAGGTGAAAGTATTCCAAAATACCAAAACAGCTCAGGGAAATGACAGTCACAAAGGAAAATGTCTCTCTTTCAGTGAGCTTTTAATGCAGCACAGCCGAGGCACCACAGGGAAGCCTCATCTGGTCCTGTTCTCTCTGATGGCTTATGTAGCAGGATGCTGTGAAGGTTGGGCACCCTTAGCTGTGAGGTCTACCACAGAAAAGGCCTGTTCTTGGCAGCTGTGCTCTTAGAAACCCAGAAAACCAAACTCCTTGCCTGATGTAGGAGATCATGTGTTTTCTGTCCCCTTTTTTAGTCAATGGAAAGCTGTGTAGTCCCATGGGAAGAGAAAAAACCCCACCAGTCAATCATGAAACTATGAATAATACATAGAACATATGTGAATTCAGTCAATCCTTGAGATGGTATTTTCTAACTTTTGGGTACTTGATTTTGCATCCTTAATTATTCTTAACTGAAAAATTTACATACAAGTTAGACCTTTTAGAAAATCAAATAGGAAAAAAAGTTTTCCTGATTTTGAAATCTACTTCAGAGTAACATTATTCCCATACAGAGTTAAAACCTCAGCCTCATTTAAAACTAATTGAAACCTGACTCCCTGAAAGACTGCACTATCTATAGTATATGTGCCTATGGTGCTCGATAAAACAATCCTGGGGATTGTTTCAGTTCCTGACCCTGGGGTGGCACACTCTGGCTCACGCCCACTACTTTAACTGATGAACTGTGTCCATACTGAATAGGTTGTGCCTCTGGGTTTCATTCGGGTACCATGTGATGTTCCTATGACCCTGAGAGATAACTGCTATTTTTTGGTATATTTTTTCTTAGGTCAAGCTGTTGGACACAATGTGAGGGCTGTGTTGCAGCTTGCCGGAGAGAAGATTTTGTAGAATGAGATTGAGGGTTGCGTGCTTTGCTGTGCTCTGTAAGGATCTGTGAAGATATTTCAACACATGAGGACTATGTAGGTCCAAGGAAGCCAAACCATGTCAACGGTGCTTAATGTAAAATATCCGGAGCATGCTGCCTCAGTTTTGGTTGGAAAGTTAGCTAGCATGGTCCAAACCAAGTTCAGGATGCAGATTTCCTCCTAGGCATTGGCCAAGCTCAGCCTGAAAGTCTAAAGTAGAGCATGAAATACTACTTGGATTTCTATGGAATGTGTGCATTAGCTGCCAGACCAGTGCTTTTTGGTAGTCGTGTAGTTGTTACTTAATCATTCTGTGGATTGTTTCGTTCTAACCCAGAGCACTACTATGCAAAACATTCACATTTAGAAATACAGAGTAAATTAAATTGGAGTGACCCATGTATTCCCATCCCTTGCAAGAGGCAGGGGTAATTCTGAAGTTTGATCTGGGTGCTCAGCCATGTCCAATCAGGTTTTGAAAGTCTCAAAGAATGGAGATTTTTCAGGTTCTGTAGTTTCATGTACCAGTGCTTGGCCACACTCTTGTGAAAAATATTATCTGTGTCTCCAGCTGGAATGTCCTGTGATGTGGCTTGCAGCCTCTTGTCTTTCTGCTGTGCCCATCTGAGAAGAGTCTGTGGCTGTTTTCTCTACAACTCTTCTTTAGTTAGCTGAAGATGGTAATTAATTTCCTCTTAGCCTTCTCATTTCCAGGATAACCAAAACTAAATCTTCTTGCAAGGCATATGCTCCAGCCCTGTAAGTATGATAAAATATTGAGAAAACAGTGACTTTTACACTGAGAAAATAGATCTTAGAGCCTGAAATCAGTATGTAAATAAAAAGAAAGCTCAGAACGAAACAGATACTTGGGGCTGAAAGCTAAATGTGGGACAAAGGCAAGAATTCCTTTCTGAAAAGGTAAAACCAATTTTGGCCGAAGAAAATGTGAAGCATGCTTCTCCCCCCCATTTCTCTTAGAATTATATCTTTTGCTTAGTCTTTTTCTTGTTTTAGCTATTTTTAAAAGGAGAAAATGTTATTTTTAAACAAAAATATTTATTTTACATCTTTCGGCTTTTCTGAACAGAAATATTTTATTGAAAAGAAGTTTAGCTGTTTCAATCTATATGGATTTTCCTCCCTGTTTTCCAACTACAACTTCTACTCATCAGTTTGACTCA
The DNA here is from genome assembly GCF_000691975.1 of Corvus brachyrhynchos. Taxonomy (NCBI): domain Eukaryota; kingdom Metazoa; phylum Chordata; class Aves; order Passeriformes; family Corvidae; genus Corvus; species Corvus brachyrhynchos. The sequence goes on from NW_008237244.1 coordinate 3,656,207, forward strand.
AATTCATTAGCACTTCCAGTTAGTTCCGTTTTACTATATTCACTATTAATTGATTTTTCTGTGTGTTGAGCTTTAAGAAACATTTTATAGCTTCCAAAAGGTGAAGACGCATATTTAATTTTAAAAAAAATGAAGACCTAACAAGTCCCAGGTGTTGAATTCCACATATTTTTAAAGGCGTTTCTGTGATCATGGGATCACTGGCAATCACTGATGACTGCACACTGAATTTCTGAGCAGCATCCCAACTTTCTGCCTGCAGTTGTGCTGTCTCTGTGCCATCAGAACGTCTTCCTGGACTACGGCCTTTGACCTCAAGAAAATTCTGCATGTCCCCTTGCCTTCTTTTTCTCCATTCTATTTGTAAAGGCCTTTTGAAGAAAAAAAAAATAAAAGCAGTCCTCTAACCTAAGGACTAACTTTTGTCATAATTAGGTTTATTATGTTTCATTTATGCAGACTATTCAACAATTGCTTCTCCATTTTTACTGTGTCTAAAATAGTCATTCTCTTTCCTGTATTAAAATCATTCTCTCAAATCTTCTCATGAATTGTAGGATATTTTTTGGGGAGTTCTACTCAAAAACAGTAAGAAAATATTCTCAGTACATCAGCAATCTGTGTGCATTAGGGAAGAAATAACATTTCTTTACAAGACAATGGACTTGTATTAAAATTCAGGGCAATACAGTTGTGCAGGTGCCAAAGTGCCTCCAGCAGTTACATTCAATTCCTAATTTTTTAGAGTAGTTCTATTTATGGCGACCATTTTCTCAAAGTTTTCTCTGATAAATCCTGAAATACTGCATTTCTTGCAGTATCATTTGAACAGTAATGGAGGTAGGAGATTTTTTAAAAGGCCAAAGAGTGTTCATTTATTCTGCAGGGCACAAATAACATACTGCATGCTCCTGAGTGGATGTTGGAGCTTTTCCTTTCTTGATGGCCCTGTTTCTTTTACTACCATTTCTGCAACCTCAGCTGTTTATGCTCTGACTTACCTTCCTCCTAGACCTTTCAGTTCCCTATGACCCTGCAGTGTTTTTCATTCCAGAGTTATGCCTGCACTCTTGCCCTTTTCTAATTCCACGGTCCCTGTAATTAATTCTCGGATACTTCTTGTTATTAAAGATATAATGCTATAATATACAATATAACTGAATAAAAACCAATATAATAGAGTGTAAAAGTTTGCTAGCCTTTACTAGAGTTAGTGCATGTGCATGTTATATCTTGTTTTTATCCTATCTGTGTCATCATAAATTGTCAGACTTGCTACAGAGTTGCCTTAAGCTGATGAAGAATTGGTGATGCTGGTTGGGAAAAACATGAGCTGAGCCTCTTGTTTATCTTGTACCTGGCTGGAGTAAGGCCGAACAACTGAACGATGTTTAGAGCAAAGTGGAGGCCTCACTGCCCAATGTTGTTCTAGTGAAGCACAGAAGAGCACCCATGCTTCCAGACCACCCATTGGCTTCACTCCCCCTTTCACCACGTGAAACATGACCTGCTACCAATAGGGTCCTTTAAGGAGATAAGTATGCATGAAAAAACTCTTTGGTGAGTGTCAGACAGCCTTTACTGCTTCTTTTGTAGGTGGAGGAGGACCAAAGTGTTTATTTTACTCTTTGTATCAACTATGAATTCTGAGCAAAAATAGCCAAGACTGTCATTGAGTGCTGTTTGCTTATTAACTTTCACCCCCTAAGCATGCAAATGAGAAGAGAACATGCCTTACATGTGTTGTCACAGTAACCAAACCTCCACCTGTAACATGCAATTGTTCCCTCCTTTTGATGGGCTAAAAGTTATTGTATAAAAGAAGAGGGGCTTGGGGCAGAAAAAGAAAGAGAAAAAGATAAGAGAGGGGGAAAACCACTTCCGCTTGTTTGGGATCAGTCAATGGACTGTGTCTCTCCTCGTTCCCAAAAGGAAGCATTTAGATGAGCAGCTGTATTGGAGCAGTCTCAGGAATATTTATTTACATATATATATATACACACATATTTATAATAGATCTCTGTTACCATACCTTCAGTCTCTACACACATTAACTCTCTGCAGTTAGTGCACTTACCACGATCAGTCCAGAGCCTGTTTTCCTGTTTCTTCAATAAACCACATTTGTGACTCTGGATCATGTAAGTTCTTACTGAACTTGGCCAGAGCTCTGGTATCAGAGTGGTAAATCACACTGTTCCTGAATCCATGCTCACATGCATTCATATTGAACATGATCAGACTCCTACTGTCAAAATTGCCCTACGTGTGAACCTGTGCTCATCAAAGTTCTTATTAAACATGGCCACTCTTAGAGTGCTGAACTGGTTATAATCATAAATTAAGACCAGCCACACCCAGCCTCCCTGATCTCTGAAGACCAGCTGGAACACAAAGGGTTTATATTCTGCCAAATTTCTATACTCTTAATGGAACAAGTGCAAACTGTTCAGGGCAAGTCAATATCTTTTTTGATACATCATTTAAATTTTTTTTTGGTGGGATTAGGTACACTGGCATCCCCTTTATGTGTCCTTTGGGACACCTCTGGAACATTGCTTTTTGTTACTGTTGTAACAAAAAAGTGATATTTTAAGGACCCAAACATTGAATGGATCAGGCTGGCTGAGAAAAGGAAGAAAGAGGCTCCATCTGCTATATGAGTTAGAGAAGAATGACATCCTGAAATAAGGAAAAAAATTGACTTAGCGTACTCCATTTTTGGCTCTTTAGAGATCTCATATCAGTCTTGGCTGCTAGGAAGTACTTGGCACATTTCCATCCTGATTAAATTGTCGGTCTAGACTGATAACTATCCAAACCTCAATAAAATTACAGCAGAAATGCAGCTTTTGGAACTGTCTTCTGAAGAAGTAGAGAACTAGAGTAGTTTAATCCTCATGAGAGGGGAGAAGATGTTGTGGTACTGGAGAAGGACCTATCAGGAGAATGAAGAGTAGTGAGAGACTTGCAGTGTTGGAAAATTGTCTGGGATAGCTTAAAAAGAAAACTTTGATCTGGTCCCTTGTGCACCCTTTACCAGCCATGGTAGCAATCCACTAGGGTGTAAGGGGAAAGCGAGAGCTGCATTAAGAGTAATAATGACATGAAAATGGCTTATTTCCTTTTATTACCAAGATTCCTAATCAATTAAGTGATGTTTTAACAAGAAGTAACTGATTAGGAACACTGGATGTGGTTGTTAAGATGCTGCAGCAAAACATTAGAAAATCAGATTTCCAAACTTGCATCCATTTAATGAATTTTGTCTTCTGTAAGACTGTCAGCAGATTTATCCAGCACTGAAAAATGATGTGGGTCACCTAGAAAGCTTTAGACTGTGGAGTCAAGTAGAAAAACCAGGTGAGCAGCACCCAGAGAAAAAAGACCAAGTGTTGGACTGGTGTAGTTTACCACACCTTCCTTGCATTAATCCCCTCAGTCAGAAGCTACCAAAAATAATAGCAGGACTTCACACTTCTTTTTGTTTTCTGAGGAATGTGCTGAACACATTTCCATTTTTACTCAGTACTAACAATCTGACAGTGTTGAAAATGTAGTCTTTAGATAAAATTCATGTTAGACTTGCACATCTTGAACATTAGGTGTTGCTGAACATTCCTTCCAAGCGCACAATTTAAAAAGGAACAAAAAGTGGGCTACAATTTAACTACTTAAATAAACTTTGGATCATCTAAGTTCTTCAACTGCTTATTTTTTGTATTGTTCCTTGAGTTCCATTGAGAAACCAAATAATATATGTACTCTACAGACAGAAAAAAAAAGACAGTTTCTGTCCACGAGACCATAATTCCTTTATGAATCTTGGTAGATATCTCCTATCCACTCTACTTGGTTCAGAAATATTTATTGAGCATATAGTCCTTGGTCATGTTATCTTTGGTCCCAAGCACAATATACACAAATCTTGAACCTGTGCACATGCAGTCAGTTCTCTACACAGGTACTTGGTGCCCTCTTCCAGAAATATTTTTGCCGTGCCCTTACCCCTTTTGTGCCTCTCTTCCAACTTTAGCATTCTGGTGGCTTTGAATATTTGGCCTTATTGTAACAAGCGGGAGGAGTTTAAAACTAAGATGGACTACCCAGAGACCAAGGAATTGAAATGCTTCTTAATGCAGAGAGAGGCATAAAGACTTGCCAAAACCATGAAATCATGCCAAGAAGAAAAATGTCACAAATGGTCCCACTGAACTCAATATGGTTTTTTGTATTGGCATGTGCCTGTGAATTTAAGCTCAAACATCCAGAAACTGGGCTACAGAGTGGCAGCAGCAAGGTCCAAGTGAGTCTCAAAAGGTTTTTTTTAGCTCTACCTCAATGTTACCAGCTAAGGGATAGGGGGGGAGAAATTTTGTGCATGGGGAATAAATATACATCACCTGACATTTGAAGTGTATGTGTGTAATTTTGATTCTGTTTTCCTGACACGAGTCCAGGAGAGTGAAATAATTTTTTGATCCTACAAAAAAAAAAAAAAAAAAAAGAAAGAAAAAAAGAGTATTTTCAAGATGTCATTATTTTTCTTTCTGGTTTTGTTCCTCCTGACACTAATTAGCTGCAGCACATAAGTCAGAGCTGCTATTGCACAGCACAGCTTTTTCTGGGTACTAGGCAGCAATACCACAGGACTCTGCACTCACATGAACCCAAGACAGGAACAGGCATGGGTGGACTGAAAAAGAAGAAAATAGCTTAGAACTTAGAGGAGGTTTAAAAAACTCTTGTTCTGACCACTTTGGAAAGGTTTGATGCCCAGGAACCTCAGCCACCAGAGAGCAATGGAAGCCTTGAAGTGCACACATCACCCGCATAGTTTAAAAGACTCCCTTGTCTGTCACTGAATGACATGGGTTGTTCTTTTGTATTTGCTCTGAATCCAGTGTAAAGAGACTAAAGATCAGTTGTGGTAGTAAGGCTCTCTTAAAAGTACATGAATTATACTCCAGATACAAATATTTTAAATATTTTAAGAATTTGAAATATTTGAAATATTTGAAACCTTCTTTTATTCTTTTTTTTTTTCTGTTAGTTGGCAAAACACATTTTACAGGGCATTAGATATTTTATATGCAGCTTTTTAGGGAGCAATGGATACCTATCTATTCTAAATCCACTCATCCATAATATTATACACATGACTAAGTTTCCTTTAATCTCATGTGCATTCTTCCTCTTACTCTCATGGAGATGAGCATTTTCACTACAGTCTTCAGTGGATAGGGGCATTATGAAGTGTGTCTGCGTTACTTTCTCCCCATTCCTCAGTTGCATGAGAAAATGACATCTCTTTATTGCTGAAGTGACAAAATAACTTATATTCTAACCATGGTTATGAAAATCCAAAAATAATTAATTACTAACTGTCTTTCAGCAGAGTGCCCCAAGACCAATGTGGTCTTCAAAAATAATGAGTAAACTGATGGGAACTCTTGAGATTTGGTTTCTCAACAGAGTAAATGTATGGCCAGGGACTGAGTGGGATCTTCATATTAACCAGTGCAAGAAATGCAGCAACTTCCAATCAGCCTGTGACCACTGCCAGCTGCCCGCAGCTCTGCCCATGCATCTTGTCCTCTCCAGCCTGGGGTTCTCAAAGTACTGGCACCCCAAATGTGGGTTTATACTTTTCAGCTCTCTTCATACCAGAAGAAACATGAAAATACTTGAGGTTCATTTTTTAAAGCAGCATGCAAGAATGAGGATGGCACCTCTACAACAGTTTGAGATGGCAAGATCACCGTCTCCTCCTTCATACCTGCTTCCCACTCTGTTAAGGAAACATAACCTGAGCGAAATATATGCATACACACACATATACAGCCCTCCTAAGGGCTGTGGATATACTTGGAAATAGCCAAGTTAAAAACAGACTGTCTTTGATAGGTAGTATGTTTACTGAATAAAATTCTTCATTCACCTCTGTAAAAAGCTCATTTTGGCCAGCAAAGAATCAGTTTCCTTTACTACACTAATAGTAAATGCATCATCAGAGCAGCTGAGTGAATGAAACATGAGGAAAAGATAATGTGTAATGACATCAAGGAGGGATACCCAGTCTATAGCCCATGCCTTAGGAAGTCCACTGAGACACATGTTCTATATTGACCAAGGAGTCTTGAAATAAATGATGGCTGAGAATACTCAGTCTGACAGACTTCTCAAACCAGTACTAATCTCTGATCCAACTAAACCCCAGCTCTACTCACACCCTATCTCCTAGACTGGCCCCCTTTCATTCCTCAACTTATGTTTTCATGCTTGTCTTACCCATACTTTTTCTTCTTTCCTGACTCTTCATCTAGTCTTTCTTCCTCTGTTGGGATTTGGTTAGAGGATCAGGGACATGGATTATTGATAAAATTATGGGATCAATAAAAGAACTGTAGCAAGAGCCTGCAAGCAAAAGGCCTGTGTGAGAGACTCTCCATGAGAAAATTCTTGTGTGAGAACCAAGCCTGAGAAACAAAGAAGGGAGTTTGAAGCGATACAGCTGTGCAGATAAGACCCAGAGAGGGGAGGTGAACTCTGAATTCTTTTAATCATAACATAACTGTAGAAGCTTGCCAATGTAAGTCCAATTAGGTAGAAGCAGAAATTTGCTTTGATAAGTTTTAAGCCACTTAAGAGTTAACAAGCTGGTATACTATATAAGTGCCTTTGATTGCTAATAAATGGAGTTTGCTCTTATCAACCACATTGCTTTTGGACTGCAATTTCTCCCCCCGCCCGAGCCACCGGGCCTTTTTTCAGTTCCAACGTTCCTCAGCTTCCCCATTCATCATGATTTTCAATCTTCTCCTTTAGGTTTGTCATCTGCTCTCGGCTACTTGTTCTAATGTCTTTTCCTAGACATTTCCCCCTATTTCCACCATATCTGATCACTAATTAAATCCATCTCCCTTTCATATCTCCTTTCTGCCAACCTGTTTGGTCACTCTCACACTCCTCTAGTTCTTCATCTCAATCCCATCTTGAATTAGGTCTAAGGTAACCACACCAACCTTTTCTTTTCTTTTGATTGTCTCCATCCCACTGCTTTCAGGACTGTGGCAACCCATCCCAGCTTTCCTCTCTCATGCTGTTACTTCTGCACCACCCCCCACCCCACCCCACCCCACCCCACCCCACTGCACCGCACCGCACCACACCACGCCACACCACTTCACTCTGCACCATACCACCCACAACTACCATAGCACTTCTGTCCTGGCCAGCTCCCCTTTTTTTTCTGTCCCATACCACCGGTGTTGGGACTGTTGAAAGTGTATCCTCGTTCTCAGATCACAGGCCCAGACCAGCCAGCCATGGTATCAGCTTGAATCCTCAAACGTGGCAAAAGGAGCGTGCACTCTAAGGCTGGAGTGGGTGGATGTATTGGGGTCTCTACTGAAAACATGTTATGCAAAGGCTTCAAGGTTTATAACATGGATAGACTTTGATAAAATTTTGTGAGGATAACAAGAAATTTACCTTTGATAAATAGGCCACCCAGCTTGCAAAGAGGAAGTCCCTGTACAGAAGGATGAATGTACTGTAGCTATTCAAAGAAAAGGCTGCCAGAATATTTTAACATGGTCAAAACAATGTGGGTTTTTGTTTTTTTTTTCCCCTTAATTGTGTTTTCAGAAACAGCTGAAAGCTTTTGACTGAAGATTTCTACAAAATTGTGCAGAGGCAAACATCCAGCATGGAAAATTCCAGTCTGAGCTATTCATGTGTAGCAAAATTATATGAGGCTGATAAGAGGGAAATGGGTTCAGAAGTGATGGATAATTGTCATAATAATGCTACAAGTCCTACTACATCACACTAATGCATTAACCAGGTAGTGTACTGCTGCTACCAAAGAGTAGCAAAGGCAATGTGCAATTTCTGTTAGCTCAGGTAATTATAACATTTCACTCCATCCATTCACATCATGGAAATATCAGTTTGAAGCCTAATGGAATGCTTTCAAGGGCATTAAAAAGCCCAGACAACTAGCAGTGTTTTGTCAAAATCCCAAAGACATTTATTTTGGAAGTTTATCTGTATGCAATACATATGCATGTGACAGTAACCATCTATATCTGTAATACCATTACAAACCTACGAACACTAGGTTTGATTCCCTTTCTAAAATGTTTTATCATCATGGTTAACTTAAGTGCTTTACTTCTCATGTAAAATAAGAAGACCAAGACCCTTTTCTGTTCAAATATGCAGTATTGCTCTATTCTATGCTTCTGGCAAATAATTACAGAGTGGATAGAGGAAAATTGTATTTTTGAAATGGTTTGAATAGGAAATAGGGTTTATTGTGGTTTACGAACACTCTCCCCCGCCTCCCCCCCCCCCTCCCCCCCCCCCCCCGCTTTTTTTTTCTTTTTTCCTGCAGCAGCAGTGGTAGCAGTGTGGGATGCCATACTGAAAAGGGGATTACAACTTTGATCAAGTCTTGAGTCCTGTTCCATTGGGTTGCTCTGGAAATCATTTCTTCTGTGACTCATTTCTCTACCAGTAAACAGCATATGAAGGTCTTTATTATACTGCAGATTGAGTTTCAATTTCTCATCAACTTCTAGAATGCTGTTAGTTCGATTTCTCTCTATTTGGCCACCTAACCAAACAATGCCAGCCTCATCAGTGCTAGAAAATATCCTTCCAGCAGATGGCAGATATTGCTTATCCAATGTAATGCTGTCATTCTGATCAGTACTGCAGCCGTGGGACCTGGAACATCAAGAAAAGCAGGAGCTAAAACCTGAATAACTGATTCTCAACACACACACATTCCAAAAAATCTTAGGTAGCATTATTAAAGTTTGCCTTATTTTTTATGCATTCAGGTAGTACAGAATCCCTAGAGTATGCTTCTCTTTCATTATGGGAGTATTTTTTTAAAAAAAGGAGTATTTGAGTGAAATAATGATTAGGGATCTAGCTGTTCAAAAGTAGCAGAAACTGTTCTCATTTGAGCACGTGTCTATGATGTTTGAGTAGTAATATTTCCTTTTACTGACTCACATGAATAGCCACTGATAATGTGAATTAATCAGTAGGAATTCTTTCAGTCTTGAAGTCATTTCGGCATTTTGTAACAGGAGAAACTCATACAAGTCTGGGCAGTTTATGGTACATTTAAAGTCCTGGTATGCTTTACAGTAAATCTTGACATCTGCTCTATTTTTACTGCCATTCATCCTACTGTACTCATTAGTTCCCTCTATTCTTTATATAAGTTCACAGAGCCAGAGAAGTTACAGTAAAGTTCACCTCATTATGTAAGAAGCATAAAATAGACTAGGTGATGGAGAGCTCTAATTTCACTACAGTGTGCTCCATTCTGTTATTATTTGTCTACTGCTTAAGAAAAATGGTCCAACTGGGAAAAGACAAGACAAAGAGAATAGTAGGAAATCGCTTGATATTTGCAAAAAGTCACAGTTCAGTGACTCTTTTGCAGAGCCTGAGTTATTTTCCGGATCTGAGATATGGTACAAAAGACCATCTTACTTTTAATTATACAAAATTTGATTTCCATTCTTATTTTGCTTTGACACTTTCTGAATCAAAGCTCTCAAACTCCCACACAGGAGATGCTATACCATCTAGGATTTTGTTCATTAGCTGTTCTTCCTTGGTACCTTAAAAATGTTCTGCGAAGGAAACTAGTGAGTTTTGTAACCCTTTTTTTTTTCTTTTTTTTGTCACTTGGGAGTTGGTCTTGTTTTTCTCTAGCTGGCTGGGCTATTTTGTTTTTATCGTACTTTAGGAAGCCATTTCTTTCCAGTATTTTATTTTAAAATTTCCTCAGTCCTGTTTCTATCTTTTCTTATGTGAAACATTTTTTAGACAATGATCAGCTTGTGTCAGGACAGAGATCATCTTCACTCTTAATGTGAAATATTACCTAGTTGCTTAATATGGTTCTGTGAATATAAATTTAAATGCTTCATGAACACCTTGAAGTAAATAGGTCTTCAATTTCTCTATTATGATAACAAGTCTCTTGGAAAATAATAGATAATGGCAGCTGATGCTTTATTGATGTTATTACAACTGATGGTATTAGTATGTTGGTAGGAGTTTTATCCACACGTAATGTTGAAGCCATTTCATAGATCAGAAGGATCAAAAAGAGATTGTAAGGGCATTTTTCCATTGGTTATCTAGTATAAGCTGGAGTGACATGACGCCTGTTTATGTTGAAGGCTGTTTAATATGAGTAAGAGTTTCAGGATTTGTTTGTGAATTTAGAGAATTTCCTGTGAAGTGTATGCCAAAGGTCAGGTATTGAAAGTGCCCACTAGCAAGTCTAGCCTCCTGCTTTGTAACTGACAGGGATAATTGTGTCCAAGAGAAAATGTGTTACCTTTTGAAAAATTAAGCTTTCATGCCAGTGTGAAATACAGCATGAAATGTTTAGTAGCACCTACATCAGCATGTGACATTGGACTGTTAGACTTCAAACATGAATAAGAAGAATTTAGTATTTAGAATTTAGAATGTAATATTTCTAAATTATCTGTGCAGTCAGATGGGGAACCTAAGTGTCAGTAAATGGACTTTAGGTCTTGCATATCATAATTTTTTGTATGATAAAATTTCTATCACATATAGGAAGCAAATATCTCTTGTTCATAAATAGTTGTCTCAGGAGCATGTACATATATTTACAAAATATTATTCTTTATTCCTCTAAGCATACTGTACTGTTGTGTCATTGTCTTGATAAGGATTAGGAGATCATTCTGGGTTTTAATTTGATTTGTTAAGAACTGACCATTTTGTGCTCTCCCTTTCACGCATCTGGAAGGAGAGAAAGACAAAAAAGAAAAAAAAGTTAAAGGCAACTGACTAAAAATTTCTGCTTATCTTTCCTCATGCCCTGTTAATTGCTGTAGGTTCTGCGAGGCTGACACATAAATGTTTTTATGCAACAAGTGAAACAACAATCCTCTCCTGAGAGTCAAGTCTCTCTTGACTTTAGGAGGCATAGTTTTTCTCTCTTCTTGAATCAAAACATAAAACCATGCAATATAAAAATTGGTGTATCTGTCACATTTATCATTTCACATCTAAGCGTCTACACAGATCAAACCGTGAAAGAAAATAGCAGGAAAATAACAGTAAGAGGAACTATTGAGGTTTAAATGTGATTTAGTACTGCTGGCAGTTTCACTGTGGAATTATAATCAGCATAACTTTACATAAAGTTGTTTATATTCTCTGCTATATAAAATTAGTTGGAATTTAATCATGTCCTGGACCATTTATTTAGGCATGAGATCTCCAAAGCATGAAGTTACTATATCCCCACATTGCTGGAAATTTATGTACAATATTTCCCAGTTTGAGTGTGCACAGAAGCAAGGAAGGATAGAGAAAGGAGAAGAGAAGGATAGTTGTGGAACCTCTCACAACTCAACACATTATGAACAATCCAATTTGAAACCAGATGAATGCTTGCAGAAAGAACACCACTCTTTTTAGAATACACAAGGGTGAAAAGAGATAGGGTCAATTTTCTCAGCCATGCTGCAAAGAACTTACATCATCAGACACCCACAATTCCTTTCATTGGAAGCTCTCATGGAAGATAGGTACCTCAAAACTTTAAGTGGCTATCTATCAGTAACTTCATTTCTCCCAATGCTGAGGGTAACAGCATGTTCTTAATTAATAGGGCTGTGAGTATAACTGTGCAGCACTCAGAGTGAACAGAAGGCTATTTAAAGAACAGAAAGGGATACTTCTCATTGTCTATGGTGGGGTTTTTTAATAAATCAAATTTGAGCTGTTGGAAACAAACTATGAGAATGAATTTGTACTACAACTGCTATAATTGAAATAAAAGCTTAAAACAGCCCTATACATAAATGGAGAGCATGAAAACATTTGTAAGACTTGCTGAATTTCCCTGCATGTAAATTTTTTTGAAAGCACTTCATAGCTAAGTTTATTGTAACACTACTCTTCCTTCAGCTATCTGCTCTGCTGTGGCTGCCTTTTTGCTGTGTGCCCCTTAAGGTGCCCCTTTATCTTTTCTTAATTATTTGCAAGGAACTATGCTTCTCTTTCACACTCTTTTTCAAGGAGGATCTCAGATGTGAAACCTGTGGAACATCTGGGAACGATACAAATCTGTGGAACCATGGAACCGCATGAAACACTAATTTTCTCCAAGAAATCTTTCCCAAATTGTCCATACCTTTACAAAGTGTTTCTCCCTAATGTTTAATCTTGTTTGAATCTTTAAGACTTTAGCTGCTTATAGTTACTACAGAAATATCTGCTCCTATTATTTAATGTTTTTCCTCTCCCACTTATCATTTGGTCTTCTCCCAAATTTTGTTTTACTTGTCTTAGGGCAGGGGAAGTATCTAACTGTGTTTCAGCAGAGCTTGCTACAATCAGATCCTTAAGTTTCTATAACTACATATACATGACTCAAGATTTCTTAAGTGTCTAGACCCAAAACATTTACCCCTGGTGAGTCATGCTGCAGGTTTCTGTGTAGCTTGGTGACCTGGCAGAGACTCAGCACCACTGCAATGGGATACCCCTTGCCCTCTCAGAGGGAATGGGACCAGAAGCCAATTTATCAGAAAACCAGCAGAGGAGAATGCAAATAGCTAGGTGCTATTTTAGCTCCCCAACCTGGTTTCTTATGGCAGAGTGTCAGTGCAGTGCCACCCTAAGAGAACACATAAAAACCCAGCTCGAGGTCTTTGTGAGGTATTTGAGAAGGCTGTTCCTGCCCAGTTTGGCATCAGCTGGCCATCTGTACTGAATCAGTGAAGAAGTGACAGCACGTCAGTCGCCCTCCAGGTGAGCCCATCTGTCCAGCAAACAGGGATCCCAGCTCTTCAGCCTTCCCATGAAACTGCAGAGCATGAGTGCTTTCTCTGAGTGTGTACCATCTCAGATGAAACAAAGCTTGGCAAAAAAAGGTACAAACTGCAATCCTTTGCATCTGCTGTATGTAAATATGATTTAAGAATTCCTTGCTCTTAATGTCTGTCTTTGCCATGGGACCAGAGTCAGCTAAAACTAGCATTTGAACTCTCCTCCTGGGTGGGAGAGATATATGAGTAGTTGTAGCTGATAGGGCGATGGCAGCTAATACCTGAAATTATGACTACCTTTTTTTGGCTTAAATGCTAGTAATTAAAAATGCTACTAAAAGTGCTAGTAACTTCTTGCAAACAAAGAAAAGTTTTCAGCCTTCCAGCAGTAAACTTTATGGAAATGGGCATCTCCAGAAATTCCTGATGGGAAATACAGGTTCCCTAAAGTGAGCTGAGGTGAGAAAACAATTTCTGCATGAATAATCACAAGAAGAATACCCCCCAAATCTGCTGAAACCCCCTTTGCTGCTACCCAGTCCACTTCTATGACACCAGGGTCTGCAAGAACTTTGTTAAGCCCCAGCTGTCTGGAGCTGGTGCTGAAGCTGGTGTCCTCCCATGGTCTCTGACAGCAGCCTGCCTACAGCAGCCTGCCTCCTCTCTTTGGAGCCAGGTGCCACCCTCCTGACATTGTTTGACAGAGTGTTTGTTGATACTCTGTTTATATTACTGAAGGAATATGCAGAGCTACATTTGGTATTCTGTACTTCTGTCTTAATGGCCACAAATCTGTAGATCCGTACTCTTACTGCCTCACTGTCCTAACCTTAACCTAATGATGCCCATTCTCTCATTTGATCCCAAGTTCCTCCTGCTGCAACTCCTGTATTGTTTATTATCTTGCTCTCTCTGTCTGCCTTTCACTTTCTTGATCTCAGTACTCTGGTGTCTGCTTATGTAATTGAGAAGGATGGAAGAAAAAAGTTAAGATATTTGTTTTTATGTAAACTCTAATCTAAAAATAATATTAACTGCATTATTGCTAGAAAAACTTTAACACTCTAAGCTGTTAAAACTTTTAAAATATTTAAATGCTTAACATTAAATCTAACTTTATTTCAACTTTGGATATATGGAGGGGGTTACAGCATTCATACTGTAAACAAAGAAAAGCCAACACCAGCAGGATTAGCACAAATCATATTACAGTCCAAAGCAACTCTACTTTGTAGTCTATTTTGTAAGCTCTACCTTTTTTATCTTTCTTCTTTTTTTTTTTTTAAATTTGCCTATTTTATGTGCAAGCACTTAAACTTTTCATAGTTTTCCATATATGAGACATTCCACAGGATCTGTTGATCTTAAATACAGTGTGTTTAAGAGGCCCTGGTCCTTTTGAGCTGTTACACACACATGCTTAGCACGGGGTATTGCAAGAGATCTCTGTGATCTGTGAAAAGTGAGTACTTTTACAGGATCATGGCCCTAAAATGTAAAAGCTTCAAACTAGGGCACAAGTACTACATTTGTTTTGAAAATGCTATGGTGTTGTGCAGCTAAATAGACATGATCTGTGATAGTGGTCATAGCATTGCTATTCATGAATAATCACCATAATGTTTTCCTTATAAAGCTATATTTAACCAATATCCCTCATTAAATTATGCCTTAGTTTCTGGTTATTTTTTTGAAAAATTTTCCCCACTAAAGAAGCATTCAGTGCCTCTTGCTCATTCCTTGCAATGTGGCAGTGGCTTTGGACAACAGACTAAAGAGTGGAACTGATACAGAGCAATTGTCAGAAAAACCCAGTTCTACCTACATAAACATGCTGCTACATGAAGGCACGGGTTGTCTTTGTTCTGCAAGTTATGAGCTCATACGTCAACATGGGAAAACAGATGTTTAGATGAAAAAAAATAATGAAAAGGCAGAATGAGGAACATGTCCAAGTTCCTTTGGCTTTTGTTCAGGTGTTCCATGGACAGAGCTAATGGGAATCATGTGGAGTGGCTGATTATCATTGGAATCAGATGGTCTTTTTGTAACTGTAAAAAAGGAAAGAAGCAATTTTACTCTGTATACACGCATTTTTGATTTACTGCCGGGCTTAGTTAAAATAGTCTTTCACTGCTTATTATGAGAAAGATAGAAGTTAATTGTCAGATTGTACTTAATCCTCTTCTGTGGAAGAAAAAAATTGTATCATGACATTAGTAGAAGACCACCAGATCTCTTCTGATCCTGTCTGTGACTACTGAGATTAAAGAACTGACTGTCTTGGCCTTTGCTCCTCAGGTTGTCATCTGTGCAAAATGACAGCACTTTTTGCACTTTTAATACAAACATGAGATTCTGCTCAATGTACAATAATCTGGAAAATAATTTCCTATAATGCCCATTTGTTAATGCCTTCCAGGCCCAGTTCTTAGTTTTGACTGAAGTGCTGCCATGCTCTTTTACTGCAAGAGATGTGTTCCCCATCGTCTTCTGCCTTCATTTCCTCCTTATGATGCTGTGGGCTAGTTACTTCATGGCCTATGATGTGATATGTCATGTCTGGCTAGGAAATCCATGTACTCCTACTCCTAAAGAATAATTTTATTTTAGGGACTCTTCTCTCTTCTTCTCTTCTCTTCTCTTCTCTTCTCTTCTCTTCTCTTCTCTTCTCTTCTCTTCTCTTCTCTTCTCTTTTCTCTTCCTTTCCCCCTTCTTGTCTCTCCCTTCTTCCCCTCCTGTCCTCTCTTCCTCATGCTCCTCTCTTGCAGGCCGATTCACGCATTTGCTTTCTCTGATCAGAGTGTGAAATGCTCTCCCTGTTCCAATAGGTAAGATACCAAATATTATTTTTCTTCTATTGCTCTCAAAGAGCAAACAGAACTTCCTATTGCAGGGAATCATTTTTATTATGACTTTGGGTTCCCATTTTTTTCAGTTGCCATAGAGTCATGAATCCTGATCCTCCTACACCTCTCCCAACCAACCACTTTCAGATGCTATCTCAGGGCACAGTGTACCATGGAACATTCTGGTAGAAAATGATATTAAAGCAATCAGTTATGTCACAGTCTTTAAACTGAGAGTTTCATGCAGCTGAGTTTTTTGAAAGATAAGAATCTGGAGCCTACAAAGGACTGCTGAGTGCTTGTGCAATCTGCAAGTTTACGCTGAGAAATGGCTTAGGTATATTTAGAAAAGTAATTGTTGGATAATCTGATCTAAAGCTTCCCTTGCTTGTCAGATTGCCAAAAGATAAGTTTATAGTATTACTTCAACATTATTTCATTTTATTAATTTCATTATTAAGTCATTTTTGTCCGAGACAATTCATACTGACCTTAAAATGAAATGGAAACAAATGGTGCCAGAAGTAAGAGTCACCAAGGGGAGGATGATACACGGCTGTCATCCATTTACCCAGAGAAACAATATTAAGGGCTCAGTTGTCAGCTGCACTAAGGCAGGGCTCAGCCCAGCTGGGACTGCGGGGGAGCATTGATTTTGTTCCTGGGAAAAAATCATCCTCAAATTAGTTGGGACTTAATACCTATTAAACCAGCTTTGCGCTTCTCCAAACCACCAAATTTCTTCCTCAGCCTTTGGGGATCATATTCTTCTGCTCAAAATAATTTCAAGAGCAGAGAACACTCTCTCAATTTCTTACCTGAAGTTTGCCAGATTTTCACTGTCTTTCTCCTCTCTTTGTTTGACCAATTGTGGCAACTTCCTAGTCTTCTGATACTTCTTGTTTCCAGGTCTTTGGTTTTATTTCCAGCTTAAAAGCATCCCTTTCTCTTTTGCGACCACCTCCCGACCCCAGCCGTCCTCAGCTCCTGGTAGTTGTTAGTGTCATGATAGCATATCTCTATGGGACCTGGAGCAGAAGACCAGAAGCCAGCTACAACATACTTGGTCTAAAATGAGTCTAACAATATCTGTTTTGTCACCAACTATACCCAAAATGTCTTTAGGTCCATCTCCACCTGCTCTTTTTATTTCTCTCACTGCCCAAAGCTTCCTAGAGTGGTTGACTTCAGACAGTATGTGATTGTATTAAAACTCAGAACTTGTTTGCTTAAGCATTTGATGCTTGCCAGTCAGAACAAATAGCCCAATGCTGCCCTGCAGAAAACAGCTGAAGCCACATTTGGAGACATGGCAGCATTAAAAATCCAGTCAGTGATTGACAGTTTGGCCAGACTTGGGATGTGTGCTTAAGGGAAGTTTCCTTTTGGTTCAAACTCAGAGTGTAGTTGCTTCAGGGTAACAGGAATGGCAGAACTATTAGAGATTGAAGTTGCAAGAAATCTTTGCTTCACCCTCCTACCAGGGAGTAAAGACTGGCCAACGGGGTGCTCCATCCTGCCAGGAGAGACACTCTTCCTCTCCCACCACCTGAGAAAATCCAGCGCACAAAACTGAGTATAGAGGATGAGATTAGTTCTCAAGTTCTTAAAAGATGTAAAGCACTGAAAAGCTACTCTAATGCCAGTGTGAAAGGATTTATATTCCCAGATGGCAGAGAATGAACTCATAAAGTGCTAGTCATCACCTAAGGATGAAATCCGTCTGATCTTAAGAATAGAAAGTATAAAGCTTCTGTCAGGGAAACTTCTAAGATTAAGCCTTTGCCCTCCTACTTGAAGGGCAGCTGTGTACTCATTTACTGCACAGTCAGAGCACGTGCTTACATAGAAAATGCTTTCATGTGACAAGGCTATAGGATTAGGAAGGAAACTGTGGATTTCTCTACCCAATCTCACTGTTCTTCTGCTCCTCTCTCTCCAAACTGGAGTTATACAAGTTCTGCTACCCCTCAAGACTCTTTGGCCACAGGATAAATGTGGGTTGTGTTTTAACCTAAATTGTGTCATATAATGAACTACTAAGAGCTGTTTTTAATAAAGGAATTAAAGAAAATGAGACTGCTGACAGACAACATGATGAACATTCTCAAATTCCTTCTACAATATTGATTTTATTCCAGTTTCTCATTAAAAACATTTGCTTGTTGTATACATAAACTATTTCTGCAGCAGTTGAAGTCATCTAGTGAGCCATGCACAATCCAAGTGTAAGTTCCAGGCCTCTGTTTTCAGCAAGATAATTGTGTTGGATAGAAACCCTGGTGATGTCAGATATTTAATATGTCAAAGCAGGAACAGCGCACAAACATAAAACTGAAAGAACTTTGGAGAGACTCCGTTTAGTAATACCACCAAAGTAGTCAGCCTTGCACAGGAAAATGAAGCAGTCAATGATTACCCTCTACTGGCGCCAGATTATTGACACCAGGATTATACATCACCTATAAGTATAAATATAAAGAACTGGTTAGTGCAACGGTAGGTATCCTGCCCTGACACATGGAGGGGTTCTTTAAAAAACCTTTAAGAAAGGATAAGCAAGAAAAGGTTCTTTTCCTTGGTAGAGAGATTATCTTTCCTCCAAGCTTTGGCAATCAAGATTTGAATCAACTGCAATGTAAATGGCAAAGGCACCTGAGGGAGTCTGTCTTATAAATGGGATATTGCTGAAGGAGCATGTGGACATTCTTTTTAGGGAATATTGAAATTTGAATATTGACATTTGGGGAGAAAAATAGAGAAAATACAAACTAATTTCAGCTTTCAAGGTTGGGGTTTTTTAATTAGGAAGTAGTATTTTTCAAAGTATATGGTAATGGAATTCTGATTGATAATAAAATTGTAATAATATTCCAATACTGGAATGTAAACATGAGAAAAGCATTTGTGCATAAACCAGTTTGTAGCTAGAACTTTTTAATACTGTAATTTATGTGGTAGTCTACTTGTATTATGCTTTAGAGCTGAAATAGAGTATTATTTCCCAAACATGAGAATTCTAGGTGTATCTTAAGGAACATTTCAAATACAGTAATAGGGAACTGCAAATAAAATTAGCAATGTTCCTACATAATCACATCCAAAGTTAATGTAGAGATTTCAAGGAAGACACATGGAGACCATTTCATTATTTTATAAGTGTTAATTGACCTTTTATTTGCTTAGAAAATGAAATGGAAAACATGGGCTTAAGATAAAAGATCAAATTAACTACCCCTCTGAGAAAGATTTTTTCTTAAGAGACTTTATTAAGACTAAAAATAAAAACATTTTTGACAAAATAATGAAAAAAACTGACAAATACAGACAGTTCCTGAGGCACAGGAGCATGAAGAGCTGACATGCTGGAGGACCACTGTGGTATTTATGGCATCAACAGTACTTTAATCTGATATTAAAATTTAATTTAAAAAAATAATAGAACTCTCTTTTTGGTACCACAAAGATATTGTTTCTCCCTTCAAGAAAATACTTCAGTACCTTAATCAAATGGTAGAGTTAATTTAAAGATATTAAGATTTGGAAAGCCAGTACTGAGCCTCTCCCTACTGTGCATTAAGTATACTGATCGATCGAAGTTTTTTCAAAAGAAGTGAAAAGCCCCCCATATTACACAGTCTAAAGAAATTGAGGTGCTTATGTTTCTCATGTATCATTATTGATGAAATATTTCTACAGAAACAGCAGCCATTAATTTCATGGATTTTACACCATCCTATAAGCCAACTTTTTCGTGCAAATCTACTGGGATTCCACTAGGAATGGAGCTTGTTCTGGTGTTTTCTACTTTTTCTGTTGGCTGCAGAGCAGCAGGTATCAGGCAGTAAACCCTGCAGAACAGATCCTTTTGCAAGGCATGAGCTGTGGGGCCAATCCAAAAGTCAGTGCACGTGCAGTGTTCCCACAGTTGTTACTGGACAACATACCTGACTAAGGAATGGAGCACTGTGTTATTGCACAACTAAACCTCTCCCATCTACATAAAAGGAATTTTGCATTTAAATCATCTTGTGAAGAAAAAAAACCTCAACCTAGGAAGAGCAGAAAAAGAAAATAAGGAACCGTTGCTGGAAAAGAGGAATTGTATGTTCCTAAGATGCCAAACAAACTATTCTATCTACACAGCACAGAACAAAGCCATGAAAAGGTACTTTTTTGGGTGCTGAGAGCAAGGGAGATATGTCAATGTGGCATTATACTTGTGTCAATTTGTTGATACGACTGTGCCTCTGGCTCCACGCTCTGTCACTGCCATTGGCTCATGGCATCACACTCCATGGACCAGAGAAGAGATCTGAGAGTACAAAAATACAACCAGCAGAACATTGGCCAGATTTTCATGACCATAGGCTGATGCTTGCAAAAACACCCTGAAGCAAACTTCAGGTTCCATTTCAGCAAGGTTGGAGGCAAATATTTTGCCTTGCCTCAAGAGGTGTCTCATACACACACTCGTAAAGCATCTGCAGCTCCATATAGGAAAAAAGTGCAAAATGAAGAGGAGATCAGTATAGTGAGCTGACAAAAACAAACCCAAGCAAATTGTAGCTTCACATTTTGGGTTTATTTTGAGCCTTATGGTTTTTATATTGGTTTCATACGTCAGTTATATGAGGGTTAGGGGATTCTTACTGGAACTCCTGAATATCTTGTGTTACAGCTCTCGAAAAGTTCCTTGGCTGTTTGCCACTCTTTC
>NW_008237244.1:3676970-3727869 GCF_000691975.1 Corvus brachyrhynchos
CTCTTTCCAGTACAATGTTATGCTGTGACAGATGGATTCAATAACAGTGCCTAGCAATCCAGAGATGTGAACCACACGGGGTGCGGGACTTAAGCGTCACCATGACTTGTGAGAGACTATGCTGTCCTCCATGTCAATATCTGTTTTCAGGAGGAAGGAAGTGGTCATCTGGCTGTAAAGGTGCACCAGTCTGGTTTTTTATGGCCTCACAGCTCTTGGAAGTAAGTCATCATTTCTGTCCCTTTAAGTGCTGGAGCATGGTAGTAGGTTCACAGATACTCCAGGGTAGCATCAACTTGTGACCACAAACTTCAGCATGTGGGGAGAAGGACAGAAAGGTGGGATTCAGTTTTCTGCAGCTGGAAAGGGACCACCCACTCTGTAAGTTGAATTTGCCTAATGCTCTCCCTAACCATCACTGGCGATGTGTGCCAGCCCGAGTCTGACCTCCTATGTATGCTTCTGGTTTTGTTTAGGTTCTCATTCAATCTGGCTGGAGGCATGTGTCTGTGTAGTGGTCTGTCAGCCCATGCATGCTCTACTGTTCTTCTGAGAACCAGTGCAATATACTCAGGGTCTTCTGCTTCAGCCTGAACTGCAAAAGAAGTCAGATCATCAGGACAGTTCCCAAGCAAACCAAAACTATCAAGCAGCATTTTCTCAGCACCGTGAGACAGACTTCTCTGTACAGCTGCAGTGGTAAAACAGCAATGAGGCAAGAGAAAAGCAAAGATTCTCAGTTGGCCTTCATTCCATGCTCTTTAGCCACTGAAAACACAAATTGAAAGGCTGGTATAAAACCATTTGCTGTTAAAAATCGAGTTGCTGTTTTAAGAAACCAGGATCAATTTACTGAATTCTTATGTATTTTCTGTGCAGGACATGATCAAGAGTTGTTTTTTCATCTTTCACCTACATTTTCTTACTGGGGAGGCCATTTTAATTATTCCACTTCATTCACTGTCATGTGAACTAGCCGTTACCACCTTCACAGTGTGCAGCCCCTGGGAGCAGAACTAAAACAGCACTTATTTTATTCAGAAAGAAAGCAGCTGCTGAGGCTGTCTTAAAAAAATAGCCTCTGAAGTTGTGAAAGCAAAAGGTCAATGTCTAATTTATAGGGGCTTGTGATGTATGTAGAAACCTGTCTCTGTTCCACGGTCTTTTATATTAGGCCAAATTTGATGCAGTTACATGGACTCTGCAAAAACACTCCAGTGATTTGTTGTTGAGATGTTGACTATAGAACAGTTCCTTGTGACTTTGATGTGAACAAGAAAATATTTCAGCTAGCATAGCAAATGTCTGTGTAAGGCTGATCTGCTCTGGGTTGTGCTTCTGCATGTTATGGGATGTGATTACTATAAAATTGCAGGACCACTGAGAACCAGCTCACTGTAATCTAGGCGTGATAAGAGTGGTCTTAGAGCCTTATAGCAAAGGTAAAAAGACATTCCATGATTTGCTGATCGATTCCTCGCATTTCACTGTAGATGCAGATTACGTAGTCTAGGGGATAGCAACCAGCTCTCCCTTTTATGTGAGTTGTCTCCATAGTTATCTGCATCTATAGGCTACACATGCTGGGAGTACTTGGCTGGCCCCTTGCCGTGTGAAGCCCTAGGGGCATTCGGGACGGCAGCATCTGTCTCACATACCTGCTTTTGTGGGTGCTGCTGGGTGTGCTACAGACACTGAAGCCCGTTCAGGTTGAGCAGCCTGGGCACAGTGAGCTGTGCTGGACCTGGCAATGCCTGGAGTCACCCAGGTGGCTCTTCCCCAGGCTTTCCCTCATGACAGGCTCCAGGGCAACTTTTCATCTCAGAGACAGCACTGGACCCTGCATTCCCACTGCATCGGTGGAGCTGTTTCTCAGATGTTTCCCTGACTAGACCTTTGTTTTCTGGGCACTTTCATAATCTGTAGCCAACCTTCAGCTTCTCAAATGCCAAAGCAGCCTGATTCTGCAAATTGCTAAGCAGCTGTGCAAGTCATACCTTGAACTGCAATGAGAATGGAGTGTGTCATCATGCAAAAAAACCTCGGCCCTGCTGGAGCATTTGTAGTAGCTGAACCAAGGCATTAAAAATCTATCAAGAGCACTATTCTAAGAAATCTAGAAGTGCGTGTGTGTGTGTGTGTGCGCTAGTGGCAGTGCCTATGCAAAGAGGAGCTGCTGTCTCTATGCCACACTCAGTGTGTGAGGCTGTGATGGACGTGCACAGATCAAAAGTACAGTGTGCCTGTAGATGTGACACTTATGGCCTAGAAAGTAATGTGGTGGGTTTCTGCCATAGAACAATAGAATTTACTTTTGCCTTGTCTTTTGTTTTTTGATCTTCACTTTCTTTCACAGGAATATGAAAAAACGATGATAATAATACTGACTCGTATACCCTTATTCTCTAGAGGAGAAGAAAGATTTGAATTTTTTGGAAGAAGCGTGAACTGGACATCAGCTCAGGATAACTGCCCAACAGATGTTGAAAATCATGCACCAAAGGAATCCAAAAACTCAAATGCATGTGTGTCATAGAAGGTATAGAGGGGTTATATGTTTCTTCAGAAGAAAGCAAATGCTTCTGAAAAAACCACAATAGGCCACGTCATATAAAGGGGGCTGAGGCCTAGTTTCCCCCAGTTTAACTTGCGAGAAGACATAGAAGGTGAATGAGCTAAATTGCTACACTAAATTTGATGTTCCAAAGCTAGAGAGGTATTTTTAAGCTAGAAAATGTCGAGGCTGCATTCACTAGATGAACACATTCAAGTCACCATTTCTCAACTTTCATGCCCATGGCTCTTCCCAGAAAGCAGTGCCAGTTTTATTCACTAGTTGGATCACCAAGGATGGTGTGGCTATGGCCAGCTGGTTCCTTCTTTCCATTGCCACAGCCTCTTTTCCTGGTAGACGTTTTTGCTACAGAAGCCTGAATTTACCCTGGAAGAAACTGGCAAAAACTTGCATGAATTTAATTTTGTATACCTTGAGTTGCAGTGAACCAACCAACAACAAATTGAAAGCACTTTTGCATAAACTGTAGCAATATCAGCTGCTAGCATTCCAGAGCCCTTCACTTCTGGAGTCAAAGGTGTCTACTTAAATTGCTAATTATATTTCTATTGTTATAATTTTTCTAACTTAAATACTCTGCTTGAAAGCATTTTTCATACCTGCTCTAGTTGCCATAGCATCCATCTCTGCATAGTTCAGCTACTCTTCTGCCCCTGTTTCATTAACAACTAAAATTATAATTTCTTCAAGAAAAAATTGTTTTCTTGACAAAATGTAGAGTTCAAATTAAGATGGCCCTAATAAAGGCTCAAATAAATTCCTTATCTGGTAGCATACTGAAAATACCTAATTCCTGGCACAGCAAATATATTGTGGAGTTCATTCTTCATTAAAAAGCACAAGCAACCACAGTACCAGGATGTGGGTAGTCTTAAAGACTAATGTGTACATTTGCGCAGATACAGTCTTCTGGGAACCAGCTTGTTTTAATCATAAGAGAACCCTTCAAGTAAATTTAATGAGGAGTTGGTTGAGGAATTTATTCTGAAACTTTAAACTATGTGTAAATTCCTGAGGATCAAATTAAGTTGAAGGTAAATAATGTTCAGAATGGTGTTTCTGTCAAGGTTGCCTAAAAGCTGGAGACACAAAGATCCTGCTTAGAGAACATTTATTTTCCAGATACAAACTTCCTTAAGGAGCCCAGACAGATGCCATATGTTGATGATAAAACAACATCTTTCACAATGTGACATTTGGAGCCTGCTCGAAAGATCAGTCTTGTCTTTTCTAAGGTTGTCACCTTTAAAATAAATGCCAAACAGTTATGGACTGGAAAAAGAGTAATTGCCAATAGTTATAGGTGTCATCACTGATGAAACATCCATAAGCAGATGTTTTCCTTTACATGCAGGGAAGTTCAGGATAAAAGAAACACTGTGACAAGGACAGCTGTGTCAAGGGTGCTTTAAAAGATCCTGTACTGAGCTCTTCTCTTCTCAGTGAGAGAACGCTTAGTCTACATTTAAAAAAAATGGTGCACTTGAAGATATTTTATTTAATGATTTACCTTTTGAATCATATTATTTATTTGAAGTTCTGAAGTACACATACATGCACATGAACACAATACTGTCTGTTTCCCTCTCTCGTTTTCATAAAATAGAAGCATTACATGGTTTTGGTTAGGAGGAACCTCTAAAGGTAATGCAGTCCAACTCCCTGCAATGAGCAGGGATTAGATCAATGGCCTTGAATGTTGTCAGGGATGGGGCATCTACCACCTGCCTGGGCAACCTGTGCCAGTGTCTCACCACCCTTTTGTAAAAAATTTCTTCTATGTATCTAGTCTGAATCTAACCTCTTTTAGTTTAACACCATTACCCTTTGTCCTATCACTATGGGCCCCATTTAACAGCTTGTCCCCATCTCTCTTATAAGCCTCCCTCAAGTATTGAAGGCTGCAATAAATTTTCCCTGGGTTTTCTCTTCTACGGGATGAATAACCCCAACCCTTTCAGGCTGTCCTCATTGAAAATTTTTTCTGCACGTAGTTGATCTTTCACTGGATGGTGCTAGCAATATACATTACATACTGTGCTTGCTATCTGGACACTGTCATTTAATGCACAATTCTTAAACAAAGAAGTGTCTTCTAATAATGTCAGATATGCAGATGAAGCAAAGTAAATATCTAAAGGCTAAGTGAGTTGGCATCATAAGGTGCAGCTTGATCATATAAATGCTTGTTGGTGTATCTCACAGATCTGCAATTTCAAATTAAATTTCTCCAATATTAATGGGGAATAAATAAGATCTTATTTCACCTTCCTGAGCAGCATTTTTGGGTGGAAAATTTCAGAGAAACAGACAAAAGATACAGCGTATGCATAGCCTTAATGTGTGTTACTTTAGAATATACTGAGCTGATGCGTATATGGTTTGAAAATATATGGAGCTCATATGGTCTGTGCCCTGGTCTTGTCTCTTTTTCAGTATCTATACAGTGTTCAGAAAGTTCTTAAGCATGTTGGAGGACAAAAAAGGGAAGGTGCCTCCAAGCTGCTGAATGTGTTTCCCTGTGTCATGGATATGCAGCTGAATAACTCATAGAAGTCCCACAGAACTTGTAAGCCAACTTGCACAGGAAGAAAGGAGTTCAGAGTAGGTGCAATGAGATGCTGGCAGATGGGGCAGGAAGAAATATGGAAGGAGAAAGAGCTGGCTTAAGCAAATGGTCATGTTGTGGTTCTGCTGCAAATAATCTGAATATTTATTTCCTTTATTTAGGCCAGAATCTTGCAAACTCTTGCATGGGGAAGCAATTTATACACATGAATGGTCCCATTCAATTCAAGACACAAATGGTAAATACTGACATCTCTAGAAGATGACAGCCTTACACTGACAGTGTGCTTATTTCTGGTTTGTATGTCACTTCACAGGCTGGTGATTGTTAACAAATATCCATGATGGAAAAACATGAGGGAAATGACACAATTTAGTTCAGGAGGGTGGAGTAATCCAGGAGGCGCTGTTCCAAGGAGAGGGAGAGCCTTGGAGACTGTACAGCTGAAAGGGATAATGAGGCAGCACTGCTTGAAAAAAAGCAGAAAAGTGGGATTCAGAGGGTAACAAATGTTTGAGCTACATAAAAGGCTCTTCTTATGGGAGTTTCTGACAAGGACCTCAGTACCAGAATGAGAACAAGATGAGCATCATGGTGCTGAGAACTTGATAGTAAAAAAGCAGTCAAAAGGAAAATAATATAAAGTACAACAGAAGTACTTATGGGAAAAAAGGATTTAAAGAATATACCACATTTTACAAAAAGGCAGGCACCAGATAATCAGATCTGGTTATAAAATGCAGAGAACTTACCCCACAGAAAGCTTCCTTTTTTTTTGTGAAAAAATCAAATAGTCTGGATAAAAAGGCTTAGAGCTGAATGTTTTTCAACAGAAAAAAATATGGTGTGTTTTTTATTTTTAAAATAAAAGGGTTCCATGTCCAAATATTTTAATTTAGTTGTAATATTCCTCTCTTGTAGGAAGAATATGTAATCAGCCTAAAGGACAGCTGAAACCGTTGGGAAATGCAGGTGATAACTATGTCAGAAAAATCAGATCCTAATTGGCTACAGCATACTACATGATTGCTAGAAGCTTTAATCCACAAAAAGGGCTGCAGAGCCTGGCATGGTGATCATGAGCTTTCTGTTCCCAGTCGGCCTCCTGCTGGAAGTGTGGGGAAAGTAGAAACCCTGATGGTCACCTTACAAGAATGACCTCCCATGCAATGACACTCCTCAAACCACCAAAATTGCTAAGCTGGCAGATGATAACTTTCCCTAGTATTAATTCTCACCTGATGAGCAATAGAGCCGGTTATGAAAGCCTGGCTTACAGAGTTTGCTTTGCAGTAAGGGTGACTGCCTTTGGGGCAGCTACAATGGTGCTGTCTCCAGCTACCCATAGCACCTCACTCCCTACATGAATCTCCAGCCTGGGTAATAGCTGCTGGTTGCTACCACTACTACCCTGAGACATTCAATAAAGTAAAAAATTGAATGTTTATTGACATCATATTTATTACACATCATCTTGTAAACAACTGGAGTACATCTGCTGCATCACTGAGAGCTGACCTGTCCTTGCATCAGATATGAGAGTCCCTAAGACATGGCATAGTAGGAGAGTTCATGGCTGAACCACCACAGCATCTCTAACAAAGTGTCAGCAAAGTGTCCCCATTCATCAATGTGAACTCATAGCCTCAATTCTCATCAGGGATAGCTGTATAATCTTACAGGCTGTCTTTCCATGACCATTTTGCTGTCACACAGTGTTGTCAGAATTAGCTATTTAATAGAACTGCAATGTTCAGAAAGTGTTACTATTTCAGTCTTCATGGTAATTTGTCCGTACTGGAATTGTATTTGTGATGGTGGTTTTGTGACATGGAATCCTGTTTACTACAAGTTGAATTGGGACCAACTGAAACAGTGAATACTTTGAGCAAAAATAGAGTTGGAGAAACTCTTTGTAAAAAAGCATTAGAATAATGATAATTTTTCTTTTTATTGTAGGTCTTTCTAAAATATCTTCTTTGCTTGTGTTTCTTGGCAGGCAGAAGTCCATGTTCCCACACCACTATCAGCCACGCTTGGAGTGTAAGGAGGAGCCACACTTCTCTGTGAGGTCCTCACAACTAAAAATTCTCTCCCCCTTTTGCTGAAGCCATGGAGAAATCCTAAACAACCCAACACAGAACCATCCTTGAGGGACCTTCCAGACCCACAGGCTGTGAAGATCACACTAGTTTGTGGACTGCATCCTAGATATGGGGGTAGAATGCCTCAGTGGATGCACACCTTGCGGGTGATTTTCCTCTGTGGTTAGGGGGCCTTCACAAAGCTATACACTACCTACCTGCCACAGGAGGGTCTTCTTAATGTTCAGATCTTTGCATAATAAATAACTCCTGAATGTGAATCAAGACAATTAACTCTATGGCTGCAGTGCAGGGGACTTTCTAATGTTGACTTAAGCTATGTTGGAGGCAGAATGAATATTCTGCAGCAAGCCTACAAGGCAGGAGATATAAAACAATTGACTCACAGCATTTTCTAAATGTTCTGATACCTTCTAAATGAGCTCCATCAAGACTGAGACACAGAGTTCAGTTAATTGTGGTTGTCGAGACATTGCAAATGATCCTTCCTATGGCTGTTTTAATTAAACCACCTGCTTTCTAGTTTGTCATGTCAATATTGCACCTGTTTATTCTGTGAAAATACAAAGTAATGGTTATGAAAGAAAACTTTTTCCTTCTCTGAGCTGCTCCAAGTCAGCAAGATTAAACTGGAAAACCATATCTCAGCTTTCTGAGTCTGCATATCTGTTCATTAGCATGGGCATGCCTAGAATATTCAATTTCTGTTTTAAGATGTGCATCTTTGCAGGTAGATAAGAAAAGATTTCCTATTGTTAAACAGTTCTTTGATACCATCAGATTCTATCAAATCTATCTCTGATTTTAAAGCAAACAAATGGGAGGGGGTTGTAGCTTCTTTCAATTTTCAAACATCAGCTTTTCTATTTAGTCTGTAATAACACTGTTCTAATACATAACTTAATATTTACTTGCCTTCTAGACAGAATTTCTTTCACAGCATGCTTTGAATTATGTTTCTGTGATGTAGAGCAATTATTTTTCTTGGCTGAGCACCAGTTTCTTTATTTTTTCTCAATATTGCTTTCCAGAAGCGCCTCTAAGGGGTTTTTCCTGACTGCCTTGCAAGCTCTGTGATCAACAGTACCAGAGGGATTTCCAATTTTGTTGATTAGGGGCAACTTTCAGTTTTTGTGCTAGTCTGCAGCTAGAGATACCCGTGAGTCATGGAGCATCCCTCAGCGTCTCTTCCATGTATAACCATCACCCATTTCTACCTTCCCACAGCTTGGCTTGTGGCGGTGCAACCTGGCAGAAAGCACTCTCAGTACAACCTCTTTCCTCAGAATTTCTCTGGTTATGAGCTACGGAGTCTGTGTATCTGCACTTCTTTGGGTCCACTGCCTTCTGGGAGATGCATTTCTTTCATTCATCTTGCTTTGAGCACTAGACAAGCTCAATAGTACAGCAAAGATGACACATGCTAGCTAGACTTTAGATTGGAAACAAAGGTCAGAAAGCAGAAAACAATGTAATTTAATTGTATTAAATACTCTTTACTCATCATCTCTTACCTAGGTTCCTGAGATTTTGGCCTGCTGTTGTGTAGTGTTGGGAGCCTTTAGTGTTGAGAGCGACATCTGCGTACCCTTAGGGTTACCCTCAGTTTGAAATGTAAGCCTTGCCTGCTATCCTATCCACCAGGATGGGGCTGTTCTTTCCTAGGAAGCCCCACCACCTTCTGAATCCTGTTTTCCTTGCTGCCCTCATCTTGATACTTTTAGGAGCAGGTTTTGGGATTCAGATACAAATGTTCCTGATGATTTCAGGCAGAGACACTGTGGGAACTTATCAAACTCCTTCTCTCTTGCTTATCCTGGTGATAGGTGAGATTGTTCTCTCCTCCTAAAGGCAGACACAAAACCTGCTTTGTAGTACTATTAATAGCCTGGAAGCTCACAACCCTAAATACACTGCCCCTAAGTATATAAATAATTGATTGTAAACACGTTCTACAAAATGTCTGGTATGTAACAAGTTTAGACTGCATACAGAGAAATTAATGTAGACATCAAACTTGGGAAATGGTTACTTTTTTTAGAGATGCCTGTGAATGCAAACCTCTGTATACATTTTTAATTGAATTTCTGTGACTTGAGTTTCTTTAACTTTGGGCTGGGGAGATTTTGAACAATAATTTCTTATTTTATTCTCACCTTCAAATATCTGTTGCTAACAGAGAGTGGACTGATATTTAGTCAATCTATGAGTATACCAAGATTGGGTGGAGAGCCACTAGACTACAGATTTTTAACAAGTCATGAGAGCATGGATTTATTGGCCTAAGCTTGGTTGCACATCTTTAGTGTTTGACTCGCAGTGTGAGTTGCAGCTCTCTGTAACAGATGTCACAGCTCATTATCCCAGTGAGAAACAAAGTGGAGGTCTCAAATAGCCACAGCCTTATCAGACTATCTTGAGGATCTGAGAAAAACCTTAGCAGAAGTATCCATTACATCTCATTCAGAAAAGGAAGGAAGTATGAGTGTACTTAAATACTCACAAAAATCTGGACACATAATTGCAATAGGCTTGACTGTATAGACACAACTTGTCAGTCAGAGGGGATCATTTTACCTCTGCAAATGTGTAACTCACCATGCCACAAATATTCCAAACACCTATTTCCACCTATCATTTTTGGACACTTTTAGATTTTTTTAAAAAAACCTCATTTTGTCATGTGGTTCTGAAGCAGTTTGAAATGGGTTTGCTATACTCACGTTGTTGTTGTTACCAACAGTTGTTGTTGACCCCAGTTGTTATGTTTGGACTGTCTCAAGTTCATTCAAATATATGTATCTATAGTAGTGATAGAAGTCAAGGAGAGACTTTCTGTAGTCCTAGAACAACTTAAGAACAACTTAAATTGCTGCTTGAATTTCAGGTTCTATGGACTATGATTTAAAAACACTGTCCTTGATGTCAGTTTCTGGTAAATGTGTCTTTTCACATTTTGTTGTGTATTAGCTGCTCACTGTGCATCAGTGTCAGTCTTGGAAATGAATGCCTCCAAATGTCTCTTGTGAGGAGAGATTTTGATATTGGAAGAACCTTTTGAGAAGTACTTGTTTTTTAATACGTAGAGACTTTTCTCGTCTACTTGTTTATTTTCCTTTTTTTTTTTCAGGTAAGTGTTGATTAAGACAGTCTTCATAGAAAAGAACTTGTCCTCTGTTGCACTCAATTTCTCTCCACATCGTCAAAACTATAACATTTTATTCCCAATTGAACTGGATTTGATACAAACAATTTAGAAAAAGGAACGAGTTTTTGGTTTATGTGTTCAAATAGTCAAGTGAAAGAAGACAAACAGCAATTTTCAAAGCCATTTCTTTCCTGTAAAATAATAGATTGGTTCAGACGGTATCTTTAAAGGTCCTCTAGTACAACCCCCCTGCAATGAACAAGGACATCTTCAACTAGATCAGGTTGCTCAGAGCTTTGTTCTTGAATGTTTCCAGGGACGGGGCATCCACGACCTCTCCAGGCAACAAATGCCAATGTACAATCACCCTCATTATAAAAGAATTCTGCCTTACAGCTAGTCTAAATCCACCCTCTTATGGTCTGAAGCCATTTCCCCTTGTTCTATTGCTACAGGCCCTATTAACAGGTCTGTCCCTATCTTTCATATAAGCCCCCTTTAAGTATTGAAGGGCTGCAATAAGGTCTCCCTGGAGCCTTCTCTTCTCCAGGCTGAACAACCACAACTCTCTCAGCCTTTCAATAATTTTTTTGGCCCTTCTCTGGACTCACTCAGACAGATCCATGTTCTTTCTGTGCTGGGGACCCCAGAGCTGGACCCAGAATTCCAGGTAGGGTCTCACCAGAGGGGAGTAGAGGGGAAGAATAACCTCCCTCAACTTGCTGGTCACTCTTCTTCTGACACAGCCCAGGATACAGTCAGCTTTCTGGACTAAAAGTACATGTATTTTTTTCTCTTGTATTTTTCTGCAGGAGTTCATATTTTTTCAATTAACTCCACCAGTCCTTCTCTCTACTTTGTGATCATTTGCATAAATGGAAAGGTCATGGAATGGATAATTTTCCAAGACACAGGAGATGGAAGAGATTAATAAATGGCCATCACTTGTGATAGAGTGATGTCATCAGTGGAGAGATCTCTACTGGAATCTGTGCTGTTCAACTTGTTCATACACGATTTGGAAAAAGGATTCAACACCAAAGTGACAAAAGTTGCTGATGATGCACAGTTTTTCAAAATATTAAGGATGAGCACAGCCTGGTGAGCTGCAAAAACATGACAACCCAAGGGACCGGGGCAATAAAGGACCAGATGAAATTCAGCATGCATAAGTGTAATGTGATTTGTGTGGAGAAGAAAGCAATTCTAACTTCATACAAGGCCTCTAGGCTGACCATTGCTTTTAGGAGCAACTAGATTTTGGCATTATGATTGACAGTTCCATGTAAACATCTGTTCAGTGCTTTATGGTAGTTAAGAAAACATAAATCAAACTTTCATGTCAAAAGAAAGGACTTAAAAGGGCTGGAGAAGGTAAGAGGAGGGCAACAAATATAATCAAAGGTACAGAAAACTCCCATAAAAGCAACAACTGACTTTGTTGAAACTTCATGATGAAGAAATAACAGTTTTCAGGAAAAATATAAATAAGCTTTACCAAATCACCACAAGGAAAAAGTTTTAACTATTCACTGTCTCTACGTGCTAGAAACAGGGCTAAAAAATGCAGTTAGTGGGAGCCAGGTTCACAGTAAGCAATAGGACCTGACTGCTCCCACAAAAACTAGATGCGAATCTGTGGAACTCCTTGCTAGGGATGTTGTGGATGCAAGAAGTCTTTTTATGTGCAAGGGAAGACTTGAAAAATATTTGAAAGATAACAACACCAGCTGTATGCTTCTAAATATTGAAATAAAAACAAGTTAGGAAGGTCCCCTGAGCTGAAAAGTGTTGTCAATGAGGAGAGTGTTAGTGGGAAGGTACCGTATATGTTTGCTCTGCTCTCACTCTTATCTAAGCATTTGTTTATGAGTGGTGTTTCTTCTGATTTTTCCTTTTACAGAAAAATATTACAATGTTGCTAACAAAATGCAAGCTTTTCTTCATAAGGGAGAGGCTAGAGAAAAAGAGAGCAGGGAAACCACCAAATTATTCTAAGAATGAATAATGACATTGAGAGATAAAAGGAGCAAGGATCTAAGGGTCAAAAGCACAGAAGATGGGACAGCAAGAAGAGTACTTTGAACAATGCCAGCCATTCCCAGGAGGTGCCCAAGAAGCTCTGACAAGTGATGCAGCAGTATGAGGGCCTATTTCCAACTAATTCACCAGGATCTCCCATGAACATTTTGAGAAAGAATAGTTTGGCCAGGGCCAAAGGGAGGAAAATAAAGAGGCAATGCCACACAGTGAGGTCTTGGTGGGATGGGTATGAATAAAAAAGTAAGAGAAAAGCTATACTCAGAACTAAGAGATACAGGAGAAACAATCAGGAACTGTAGTTTGGTACACTTACTATATCCCTGCAGAACTGTTTCTCTGCTGCTGCAGAAGGAACATCAGTCAGATCAAGAAAAAGCCTCTCACTACTCCTCCATAGAAAATTTTCCAAAGTAGGTGACCAGTGAGATGTAGCTCAGAGAACAGGATGACCCACCAGAGTTCTTTGACATCTTTTGGTGTCAAGTGCCAGATGTGGAGAATATTTGTAAAGCCAGTACCAAACTCTTTGAAAGGTGTGCTGGATCACTGGACTTTCAACTTAACTCCATCCCAGTGAAAGCAGTGAGGGACTGGAGGGAAGTCAACTTTGCAATACTTCCCTTTCTCCCAGGACAAATTGAAGCCACGGTGTTGCTAATTCAGGTACAGGATCACAATCTAATTTGTCCTCTTACATAAGCTTAAGGACAGAATTGAGCTAAAGTCATTGTACTTGTATCAGGACAAAGTGATTACTGTTTATTGTATGAGCTGTTTGGGTGTTTCATCCGAATATTCATCTCTGAGGCTTCTTTTGTTAATATGCTTCTGCTGTGTATAGCCAGGTACATTAAAGCAGGATGAATTTGCCTGACAATCAGCAAACATTTCCTCTGTTGATACTGATTAATGAAATGACAATCTAGATAGTTCCATGTGTTTTATTAATTGTCACTTAATTAAATACTCTGATATCCATGGCAAGAGAAAACATTCAAAACCTTTTTGCATCACCTTATGTCATGTATATCCTGCTAAGAATATTGTCCCAGTGATACTTCTGGCTTCCACATGCTCCACTCTTGTTTTCTTAGTTAACTTCTAGTGTCAGTGCTCCTTTGCTTTTCCTCTTATTTCTATTATACATGAAACTTCATCCATTACAATCATAGAGGGGTAGAATGTTTTGGGTTTGAAAGGACCTTTAAAGATCATCAAGTTTCAACCCCCTGCCATGGGCAGGGACACCTTTCACTAGACCAGGTTGCTTAAAGCCCCATCCAGCCTGGCTTTGAGCACTTCTCTGGGCAATGTGCTCCAGTGTTCCTCCACCCTCATTGTTAAAGCTTTCTTCCTTGTGTCCAATCTAAATCTACCCTCCTTCAGGTGAAAACCCTTGCTCATTCGACATTAGAGGTGTTACTAGATATTTCCACTAAAATACTAGGACTTTTGAGACAGAATAAATATGTAGCCTATTACACATAAACACCCAGTCAGTAGTTGTGTAATTACTCTTACCCACCACAATGATAACAATAATCCACTTTAGGATATACAATTAACTCATAATATAATAGCTGTTTGCTTTCTGTAGTACCCTACTGAATAAATCAGTGCTGTACTGAGCTAATATCAGTGTGGCACTTTCTGTAGATATTCTCTTTTCAGGCTGAAAATATTCCCTGAGGAGAAATCGTGATTTGGGTGATCAATGAGTGTTAGAAGCTCTAACACACATTTCTTCTTTCATTCTGGCAGCAGGGAAGCTCCTGAAAGAGCCAGGTTTATCTACATAAATTGCAAAGTTCCTACCAAACTTCATACTAATAATTTTCATTTTTTCCCATAAGTCTGTAAAACACTGTTGTTCATAAATGTCAGTTGGAAACACCTTATGTGTGATTTTAATTCACCAAGCTGTAGCATCACTGTTCAGAATATGAGAAGATGCCAGCCTACAGGGCCACAGCACACAGCTGTGGCAAGAAATCTCTTCATGACTTTTTACCATTGAGAATGCAAGGAAATTTCATGCCTAGAGGACATGTCAAGGAAATACCCCTCAAAATCCCTATTTAAGCAATTCACCAAATGTATCCCGAGAGACTTTTCAATAACCATCAGTTACTTTTAATTTGTGCATCAATGTGGGTGACACCAGCCAGTGGGAACACAAAAAGCTAATGCAATCTCAAGTCCCTGAATGTTGTTATAATGATAGTAGTTCCCAATGAGTCATAAATATGAATAAACTGGGGCATCACTGTTTCTGACGTAACCTCAGGTACTCACTACTGGCTGGTTGCTGCATTGCACATCTGGCCTCTCTGAGCTGCTGAAGGGGGAGGAGTGTGTGCCTGGCACCCTCTGCCCCAGCAACGAGGTCACTAGCCCCCGAGGGCAAAGAAAAAGCTGCCAGCTATTAACAGGGCAGAGAGCATTAACAGGACAGACACGTAATCGAGTGTGCCTGCTTCTGTGCAAAAAAGGGAGAACTCAGCATCTCTAGCTACCCTAGCAACCGTGTTCATTAAACTATTATTTTCCTCATTTTAAGGATAAAAGCCAAGAAATCCCATTGATTTCAATGGAAACTAAGTAACTTGGTGCTGTTGAAAGTCTTTAGGTGCCAGAAAAGCTTTAAATAGCTGCCTCTAAAGCTCAGGTCTCTAAGTGTGTTTAAACACCAAGCTCTTGGGTAACAGGTACCTATGCATTTTAAAATCTGTTCATTAAAAACTTCCTTGTAGAAAGTCTAGGGAAGAAGAGACATGAGACCCATGAGTGGCAACATGTCCAGAAGACTTTCCCACCCAAAGCTGCTCCACATATTTTTACTGCAGTATTTGGCAGCTTGCAGTGTTTCCTGATGATCAGACCAGTCATTACTGGTTATGACCAATCTTCTCCCCCAGTTTCTGTAAATAAGTATTTCCCACAGAATACTTTTTGACTATACAGTTGTTTTTTTGTCTTGGTATTTCTATTTCCCCTATTTTTATTTTTTCTCTCCTTTCCCCATTGTCCTGTGAGTGCCTTTTAGAAGCCCTGCAGCTCCTTCTGCTGTGCTCCCATTGAACCACGGCAGAGATTTACCCCAGGATTCCCAGTCTAGGTTCTTTGGTACAGCAATTACTAAGAGAGTAGAAAAGCCACTTGTGCTCCCAAGAGGCCACACTGCAAAGTCCATAGGGTGCACTCTGTCTGGCTTTCCTCACAGAACGGACATGGACTAGACACAGAGCAGCCACGGGCCTTTCCCCTCCGAGGCGTTCCACTGTTAGTCCCATGATGATGGACTTGGCACCAGGAATGAGATGAAGGCGTTGTTACAGGAAGAATGTGCACTATCCCATAGGTCTCCATACCACAGAAATAAGCCACCAAATATCCACAGTTGATAAAACATCAGGCTTGGCTCCCTATGGGCATTTTAGTGAGGTAATGGGAGTTTATTCTTTGCTTGGTGTTAAAGAGAAAAACAGAAAAGGTCATGAAGGACCCTTGTGGTCAGTGCTTATTTTAACATCTGCATCACTGTCATACTTGAACTGCCTTAAAAGTGATTATTTTGTTGTCCTGTGACCACTTTACATCAGACTCTTTGGCCTAAAGTCATAGAGCAAGGACTGAAAATTCAATTCCTGTCCTTTGTTTCTGTCTATGCCAACTGTAGCTCTCAGCCAGTTTGAAGACTGAGCATGCACCCACTGCTTTGGGAGCTGAAAATAATGAGTAGATTGAGTAAAAATAGGTCAACAAATAAATAGAAAAGGAAACACTGTGGAATGAAGAAAAATATGCTCATATGCTTGAGACTTTTTTTTTAAGTGCCAGTGAATGAGGGGGTCAGTGGCTGAACAAAAGGGCATGAGCTAGAGGGAGCCATGGGACAGAGGGAGCCATGGGACAAAGTGAGCCAGGGCTGAGCTGGCAGCTTAGAACAAACAGGCAAAACCAACCCTCTTTACAAGATTTCAGATCACAGACAGGTTAATAGCATTAGTCCCCTGTTTAATTGTTCACAGAAATTAAGGCATCTTCTTAAGTTACAACTCTTATGTGAGACCGGAAGAATTTTCTCTCATGACATGTATAAATTTACCTTACAACAAGGGCAGAAAATGAAGGTTTGCACTTGAAATGATGAATTCAATAAATGGAAACAGTTACTTCTTTCCTTTACATTTCTAGTTCAAGGCAGTCAGATCAGGCTAAACTTAAAGTAGTCAAAGGTTGCTGTATTTTTTAATGTGGACAAGAGAATGAAAAACACAATTTCAGATGGAATGAAGTATTTTATTTTCTATGGATGAGAATATTTTCTTTAAATGCTATGAGTATATTATAAGTAAAAATGAAATGGTTTGACATTCCAAAACAGACTTCAATTTCCAAATGAGCAGCTGAAATAACTATTCTGCCAGGACTTTTCTCCATTCTTGAGCTTCCCATGCACTGAAAAATTTGACAAAACCAGAATGCATTTGCAAAACATTTGAAGGTTACAAGTACCCTCTGTTTTTCCATAGAGAAATGTGGGCAACAATTCATCTAGCTTTAGTATTGAGAAGATTAGCCAGCAGTGAGCCCAGGTGGCCAGGAAGGAATCCAGGCCTGGATCAGAAATAGTGTGGCCACCAGGACCAGGGCAGTGATTGTTCTCCTGTACTGGGCACTGGTGAGGCCATACCTTGAGTGCTGTGTCCAGTTCTGCACCCATCAGTACAGGAAAGACACTGAGGCGCTGGAGCGTGTCCAGAGGAGGGCAGTGGAGCTGGTGAAGGGTCTGGAGCACAAGTCCTGTGAGGATCGGCTGAGGGAGCTCTCATTGTTTAGCTTGGAGCAGGCCTGGGGGGGACTTTATCACTCTCTACAAATCCCTGAAAGGAGGCTGTAGCCAGGAGGGGGGTGGGTTGGTCTCTTCTGCCAGGTAACATGACAGGACAAGAGGAAGTGGTGTCAAGCAGTGCTGGGGAGATTCAGGTTGGACATCAGGAAGAATTTCTTCACTGAAAGGGTGGTTAAGCATTGGAACCTACATATGGAAGCTCCAATACATAAGACTGTAAAAGGCGGTGGTGGAGTCACCATTTCTGGAAATGTTCAAGAAATGACTGGAATTGGCACTTACTACTATGGTTTTGTTGGCATGGTGGTGTTCAGTCAAAGTCTGGACTTGATGACCTTGGAGGTCTTTTCCAACCTTAGCGATTCTATGATTCTAGAAGATCAAACTAGTACACAGATTTGTAGCTGGATTGCGCTTAACAAAGACATAAATCTTTTCTTTTGGGTCTCATCCTCCTGTTAACTAGACAGAAAATTCCTCAGTGCTTTTATCATCCCTGTGACTGACAACACGTCAGAGAGAAAATGTGACCTCTGCAATGTATTCCTCTTGAATAAGGACAAGAAAATCTCGTGTAATATTAGTGTCTGGAAAATGAAACCAAATGATTCAGCTACTAGAGAAACCGTGCCTTAGAAAAGCATGAATTTTATCTTTGCCTTTCATGTCAATCTCCTTTTGCTATAACATTGTCAATCAGTCAGATCACTCTCATACCTCATTAAGTTTCCATGGTGATCCTTGCCTTTAGAGTTAAAAATAATTGTTCTGATGCTGAAACTTGTAAAGAAAAAGACCATATATAATTGCCTACCTGCAGTTATGTGCCTTGTATATATGAAGGAAGGTACACCAAAAGGGTATTCATTCATGTTTTTTCTAGGTTTTATAGCTGGATAGTACAGTAGCAACTGAGATAAGCCCCTTTGCCCACTTATTGCAAGTAACTCAAGTCAGTGTGCATCAGTGAGTTTTAAACTACCCTACAATTTGTTACATCTCACAAATTACCCTGATATACAGTCCCAAAGCAACGTGTTAATGATTAATACTCAATATGTATGTACTCAATAGCAATTTCTGTGCTTAATATTTTCTTGCTTTTGCTGAGCTATTCAGAGAGAAAGAGATATTAACTGATGGATTGACTTCATTGATGCAGGATGATATTTGTGACAAGCACATAGACGAAGACTGTATTTTGTAATGGTGCCTTTTTGGAAAACCAAGGCAACAGGCATGACAAATCTGTAAAAATACTCACTTATCTGCACTCCATAGCTTTCCTCTTTACTGGCAAATGCAGCCCCTAGGTCCAAGGTGCATAGCTTCCACAAGAGAGGCTAGTAACCATGCTTGTTTTTCAAGTGGCGGAAGCTTTAGAAAAATGTAACTCAGTGTTTTTTAGGATTCTAAAATGTATTTCTTTAAATGTGAAATAATTTATCTTGGTTTTGTTTCATTGCACCTCCTGAAGTTTCATGCTGGGTATCCAAAAATGAGGATCATGCAACCTGTAAGCCCGTAAGTAGAATGCTGCACCAGCCCAGTTCTCTAAGGCAGCATTCAGCTTTATGCACCCTTCAGCAGTCGCTTCTCCCGGAGCTCTCCTGAGCTATTCACTGCCTGGTGACTTCTGCAAAGAGGAGTGGGGATCCTACAGAGAAGACCCTGTTTCTATGCACAGCCCTGATCATCCCACTGTACCCTGTCCTCCCTCTGCACTACAAAAGAAATGGAAAATACAATAGAAAAAAAGAGCAATCTTCCATTTGCTGCGGTTGCCTTTCTTTCCGCTTTTCATTCACCTCTCATTCTTCCCCTTGGGAAGCTGGTCTAGATGGCAATTGATACTCTTTGATACTACCTTGATTACCTCTGAGCTCCAAGGACATAGGAGAGAGTCTCCTTGATCTGCAGCACCTCAAGTACACCTGACAAATACTGTGGTGAATACAGCTGTCAAAATTTAGCATGACTACCATGCTCATGCTAACAGTTCATAATTTGAAGTTCATAATTTGGCCTTTTTTAGCAATTTTTTTTCTATCTGAACAGCAAGATAGTATCTTAGCAGTAGGCCTGCTTTCAGTAAACCTCAAGTATGTGTGCTGGAGTGAGACTTTACACCAAGTGGAGTGGTGATTAATTTATTAATTTATTTATTTATTACTAGGGGAAGAAAACAGGAAAAATACAATACAAAAAGGCAGGCTGGATGGTTTAAATTTGCTCACATTAAAGCAACTATCATCAGGACCTTAAAACAGGATTCATCAAATGAGCTAAATTATATATGGCATTTTCAGCTTTTCCTGATGTGAAGTAGCATTCCTAACTAATAACAAAAGGATATGGCTCTTTGGAAGCCAGCGAGGCTATTCCTGCTCCCGTCTTACTCAGAGAGAAAAGAAAAAGCTCTCTCTCCAGGTGTAGCAGGATTAGCTCCTTATCTGGAGCCTGTATTTAATTTTCTGGTTTCATAGAAAGAAAGCACAACAACCATCCATTTATCCAGAATAATGTGTAGCAGGCTCTGACATTTACTTGTAAAAGATTAAAAGTATTTCTGAAAGCACGACTGTAATTCTAATAATTCACATTATAAATTGAAGTAAAAGCTTGTAATTATTTTTAAACACCCAAACTCTCAGTAGAAATTGTAACATTACTGTGAAAAAAAAGTGAGAAGAGGAAAGGTTTTACTTTCCTGAAGGGTAACAGAAGACTTTAAGAGAATCTGCGTATTTGTTGCTGTGTTACACTTTTCTGATCTGAGACTAGCTTTGTGTTCACACAATTTTCAGGCAAGAAGACATATTATTAGGACCACTTGACAGAGACTCACACGCACAAACGTGTCTGCAGCGGAAGCAGTTCAGCTGCTGTATCAAGTATCCAAAATGCTGATAGCTCCTGCCTCTTCAGGTTGACACCAGCTAATGGCATTTCATTTTCAAGTGATTTCATTACAGTGAAAGAACAACATTTTTCTTTTTCCTGACGGCATATGAGTGGGAGAAACAGAGCAAATGATTCTAAGCAAAAAAAATGAAATGAGAAGCCTCAGCTGAACAAAAAAAAGGTGAGAAGCACTTACACCTTCAGAGGGAAGAGCTATGCTGTAGTGGTTGATCTTGCTGTCTGTTTGCTCTGCGTCAAGGTCTGCTTTTTTCCAGGCTGAGGAAACACATAGAAAGTGAAAGCCACTTTCCTGAAGAATTTATAGTCTGAAAGGACAAGAAAAGCAGAAAATTGATGATCTGGGTTGTCATCACCAGTCCCTGAAGGTGCAACACTGTAACCTCGTCTGTTGTGTAATTAAGAGACTGCTGGGTCCTGCCATGGCCTTGATCTGGAGCAGGATTGGATTGGCACTGGGCACATCAGCTCACAGCACTAGAAGCTTAGCAGTCTCTGTAGTGCTGTCACTGTAAAGAATGACATTAGGGACTTCTTTTCTGTACAGTGAGAAAAGGAATATAGGCACAAGTGAATTTCAGCTGCAGGCTGAGATGCTCACCTTCATTCTCTCCATTCAAAAGAATGGAGAAGGGGATATTAATAACTCCACAAAATCATTTTGGCTAGCTTTTCACTTTTCAACTTCCCAGCTGACTATCCTGGCAGAACTCTTCGTAGGGCTCTTTATTTTTCTGAAACTGGCTTCATAGATGCTGCTTCTTTTTACTTCTTGTGACCTTCAGCCTTGGTGCAATAATACATCTTTATTGAAAGACAGTTTTACCATTCTCTTTCCTCATTCTCTTCCAGCATCCAAAAGGTGAATGCATCCAAAACGAATTGAAATTTCTTTCCCAGTTGGATCTTACAACAGTAATAAATGAGTTACCATCTGCATTTCTAATTAAAAATCCAATTGGTGTAATGTAATGAGGTTTCTAGACGCAATTAGCAACTGCTGGGGGTCTCTTTATAGAACCAGGATTACAATTACAAGGCAAATAGATTCTATCATATGCAATGAGGGGCTATTTATAAATTTTCTGTCCTTAGCTGGATGGATTCACAACAGGGAGTTAGACACTTTTAGATACTAGCATCTACTGAAATGCAAAATTCAGGTTAGTACTTGGGTTTTGTGCACAGCTCAGGGCAGAATAAAATGCCTAATAGGGTTCATGGAGCTTTCAAAATCATGCCTAACTTCTGGAGTTTTACATTTAATGCAGAATCTAAGTCCATATGTTTATGTTTTCATCACAAACACTGCCTTAAGAATAAATAGTGGAGACATTTACTTTACTCAGAAGTAGAACTGATAAAAATGGTGAAACTTTCTGGGGAAAAAAGTTTAACCTGTTTTTTAATGGTCAGTAAAATTTTAAAAGCCACAAATTAGTCTTGAAGCTGTTCAGGGATGGCTTCCTCTAGATCTAAATCTCATAACTTTGTTATAGCAATGACTTATAGTTCAAGGATCCTTTACAAATTAGACTTTATATAAAGTGAGAATGATAGAGAATATATTTAAAAGCCTCTTTCTCTCCCTCCCATTTCTCCATGTGTATGCACACACACAGCTATACCCAAAGGCTTGCATAAAAGTCTTCTACTGGAGTATTGCCACATGTCTGAAGCATTTGCTTTTTTCAGACTCAAATGGTGATGTTTATAAAAGAAAGGGACTCATTAGAAAATGCTACTCTTAGCCAGCAACACTGTCTTATCCACCACAATCAGTACAGTTAAAAGAAAACAAAGATCCTCAGTGTGACTCAGTCTCAGGTTGCCTGGATTTCATGTTTCTTGGGGGCAGGCCTGAGAGATGTTCTCAGGTTCTTTCAGACTGTTTAGTCAGACTTTCAGACTGTCTCTCCAAGCATGTGGAGGCATCTCTTGCCCTCTTTCCAGGGCCACCTTGTCATCAGAATCTTGCAAAACAGGACAGTGCCTGTGTGGGACAGCTTCCACCTATACCTGTGAGCCTCTGAGAGCAGTGCTTCCTAATTTCTGATCTTTAGAGGAAAGAGAAGCTAAAGAACACAAATAGCTTGAAGATCATGTAAGAATTCCATTGCATCCTCACAACAAAATCAAATTATATAGTAACAAAGGCAACAGAAACAACTCTACAAAATGCATTTTTAATGCAAATTTCTGTGTATTCTTTGTCAGAAAATATAGAGTATTTGATAAAACTTCTTCTAGCTCACTGAACATGAGAAAAAGACAGACATTTCCCCAAGTTTTTATTTTATTGCCAACATACCTAAAGAAGTTTGACATCCCTGGCTGATTTTAATTCTATCAGCTATTTAGTTTTCCTAACCTGATCCCTGACTTCTCAGACAATTTCTTTATATTCCTTCCAAGTTACCTGTTCTTACTTCCACCCTCTGTAGGCTTTGTTTCTGTGTTTGAGCTTTGTCCAGGAACCCCTTGCTCATCCACATAGGCCTCCTGTTATTTTTGCCTTCCTCTTTGTTAGGAAGCTCACTCCTGGGCTTAGAGCAGGTGATCCTTGAATATTAACCGTCTTTTTTGGGTCCCTCTTCCCTCCAGGGCTTTATCCCACTAACAAGTAGATCTCTGAAGATCTAGTCTGCTCTCCTGAAGTCCAGGGTAGTGAGATTGCTGTGCACCCTCCTCACAGCCCTAAGGATCTAAGGATCCCCCATTTCATGGTTACTGCAGCCAAGGCTGTGCTTGAGCTTCACGTTCTCCACTAGCACCTCCTGGTTGGTGAGAACAAGGCCCAGCATAGCACCTCTCCTCATCGGCTTCTCTACCACTTGGAGAAGGAGGTTATCATCAGTGCATTCCAAGAACACCCTGGCTTGCCTGTGCCTTGCTGCGTTGTCCTTTCAACAGGTGTTGGGG
Organism: Corvus brachyrhynchos; assembly: GCF_000691975.1. Taxonomy (NCBI): domain Eukaryota; kingdom Metazoa; phylum Chordata; class Aves; order Passeriformes; family Corvidae; genus Corvus; species Corvus brachyrhynchos. The sequence continues at coordinate 3,700,110 of NW_008237244.1, forward strand.
TGGTTGAAGTCCCCCATGAGGATCAGGGCTTGTGTACATCATATCCATTGCAGTCAATTAAACTTACACTAAACTTGCACTTGTAGGCCAAGCAATTTGTCTGGAGCTCAGTGAGATGAAAGAAGGTGTTCCTGGGAGTGCCATTTTATGTCTGCCTTGTGCTGAAAAACAGCAATGCATACAGTTGTTTAACAAGGTAAGAGTTATGCCTCCTTTCGAGAGCATAACCGTCCAGCCTGCATAATCATCCGATCCACGCGTGGATCAACACACTCCTGGAGCCATGAGCTACATGGTGTGCCTTCACTGTGGTGGGAGTCACTTCTAACTTCCTCAGTCCAGCTCTTGAAGATGAGACACTGGGAGGGAAGAAGCAGGCAGTACGAATCCTCAGGGAGCGGGTTTTTGCCTTACTTTTGCTACTGTTTCTAAACGTATTTACCTTGACTTTGATTGCCTAAGTGAAGGTTTCTACCCATCTTCTATCTATCTCTGATAATCAGCACAACCCCTGCAGTTGCTGACACATCTAAACCTCTCTGGTGCCACAAATCATACTGTTGGAATACCTCCCAGTCAGCACAATTTGAAGAAGTGTCTTGAACTGTGGGCAAACTCCTACGAAGAGAAATTTAGAAAGTGGGGATAAGTTTCCCATGGTGGGAATACCCACTGGGAGATGGGAGAGGCTGTCATGGTTACCCTCCATGAAAGAAGCCATCAGTTGGGATCTGGTCCTAAGCGTGTAGGGCTGAATAATAGTCCTACAGAACCAAATCACACGTTGACAGGTAATGGCCAGGGTGGCAAGAGCAGTTACAGCAATCATGTCTGAAGAGGCTCCTGCACTGACTGGTTTCCTTCAAGTCTCAGCAAAAAACAATAGGAAAGAGAGCAATCAGGAGATTATTATCTACTGATTCTTTACTGTCATGAGAAGCTGCTCCCCTTTACAGGGGTAGAAGTGTGATACAGGTAATTTTTTGGTTTGGTTTTGTTTTTTTAAAAAAATCTTGGATATATATGTTGAAGACTGCTGAAGGAAAAAATACGAGGGAAAGGAAAATCCAATTTTTCTGACCTTTAGGGCATACACAACAGTATGGTTAAGTCAGTGAGTGGAGTTCACCATTAATGTTTTAAAGATTGCAGGGTCTAAGATACCATTATTGAAATTCAGATGACTTGGTGCTTTTCTGCCTAATCTTGGAGTCCTGATTCTGCTTTGATTCAGTTCACTGGGGATAAATTTGGGCTCTTGGTCACTAACATGAAGTCAGGTATAATATATTGGTTCATATTTTTTTTCATTTGCCCATTCTTTTTTAGTTAAGAACTCTGATAATATAGAGCTGAAATTTGGGAAAAATCTAGAAAATGAATTCTTTTTTATCTCCAGGCTAAGCTGCACCAGTGAATAGAGCAGTGTAATAAAACCTATTTGTATGCCTGTCATATGAAGACAAACCTTTTCCAAAGGAAATGGATTTGAGTATTTGCAAGAAATGATAAACAGTCAGACAAAAAGGTACTGAATTTCCCTTTGAGATGCATAGGAGAAGTAGGCTTTAGCTTCCCTTTTCAGGGAGGAGGGATTTGTGAGAAAGCCATGTCAGCTGAGAGTCTCAGAAATGAGATTTTATCTGTATCTTTTCAGAAAGAAGTAACTTGGAAGTATCTTGAGGGGTGTGGTTTAGTTATGAAAAAAATGTCAGTCTGCATTTGTATCAGAAATAAATCAAAAGAGGTGCATCCACTTCTGATAAAAAGAATTTACTGGATGTCATTTGTGCAAAATCCTTGTGCAAAGCTGTGTTAAAATGCAGTCCTCTCTCTGATGTGTGTAGTTGAATTACTGTGAGTAGGTACTCATACAAGACAAAATGTGGAAATCATGCCTGATTTCAAAGTGCTGCCACTATCCTGATTCTCGCATGAAACTGAAGTTTATTATAATTTTGCTTATTATATTGCATATTATAATACTACTGACAAAACAGCTACACAGACAGAGCTGGGGACTCCTGGCCACCTCAGCCTGGGTGAAACAGCCCCATGACCTGCTCTCATGCCCTCTATAGTGAGCATGGCAGGCTGCTGGCTGCCCTCTTGCTCCTGGTGGGAAACTCCATCATGAAAAAAGTGGCACGGGTGTGCCATGGAGGCTGAGGCATCCCATCCCAACATCCCATCATGTTCGAAGGAATTTTTGGAGAGGTTACATGGGACAGAGTTGTTTCAGAGCAGCTTTTTCCACATGGAGTGGCTGAATGTGTTGGTGTCAGCAATTAATTAGCATCTGAGCCTCTTGGAGAAGCATGTCCTATGCTAAGGAAAGGTGGGTTGAAGGCAGATGTATGCAGTCAGCTGAGGAATTTGTGTTACGGAGAAGAAATGGGTGAGTTCTGCAGCTGCATGTCTGTTTTGTCATATTCAGAGGTATTTTAGAGATTTCAAGCAATTGCTATAATTCCAGCTCTAATTAATATATTTTCCAAAACTGTTTAATTATTGGCTAAATGTAGCTGAAGGATACTGTCATATTCAAGTCTAGAATAGAGAAGTTAAGACACCTACTGCCTGAAAAATGTCGTGGTGGGTTAATGCATAATGATGGTAATTTTACTAAATGAAGAATGTTTGAGTGCTTACCAAGCTTAATTAAACTTTGCAGCACTCCTAAGACAGAAATATTGTTATGGTAATTTTAGCAGGTAGGTAAATTGCTGATCCTGGCACATGAATATTGGGTAAATTACTCAAGGTCACCCATCAAGCCTGCAGTATAGCCAAAGTAGAGCCTATTACCTTGACTCCTAAGCTGACTTCCAGGCTTCAAATAATTCTCTCTTTTTTAACATTTCAGCTTTTTCTTTTTCTGAATAGAAACTGGCTTTCATTTGTAGACCTGACTGTTGATAAATTCCACTATCCCCAAAGGACATACATCTCTAATCTTCCCCAGTAAATCACGCCAATGTGGCAATTCGCTGAAAAGTGAAGGATGTGAGGACAAAGAAGAGGACAACATGAAGAAAGAAACAGAGGAAAAAAGCTAATAAAAGAGAGTGGAATGAAAGGAACTCGGGGCAGAAGAAAGTCATGGCATACACTTGACATACAAAGGAGTCAAGGGGGAATGAAGGGTCAAAAGAAAAGTGAAAGAAATAGGAGAAAGTAATGAAATGGAAAAGGACATAATCAGGAATTAGCAGACAGAAAATTGTGAGTGAAATCAAAATGGTGTAAGAATTGAGATGCATTTAATGGAAATGTATTAAAAGTAATAATCTACTCTCTCTACTACGTTATTCTGTTTACAGGCCAGGAAATTCCATACATCCTCAATCTATTAAGTGGTACTGTACACAGAGACAGAAAAAACTGCTGCTTCTGAATAAGGATGAAAAACACAGCAGAACTCCTGCAGAGTAACCCTAAAATGGTAGTAAGGGTGGACTACAGAAGGAATCCCTACTGTGATCTTTTGATTAACCTTGATATGATGTAAGTGGGGAGCTTAGCATAAACCAGCCATTTCTTCCTTTTTTTCCTATCCTTTTATATTACAGTAATGCAAATAACTAGCAGAAATATATAAATGTACGTGGTTGTTTTGTTTTTATTTTTAACTTTCAGCTTCCGTAAATTTGCCAGTAAGTTATTTTTCTCATTGAAATCAAGAGTAGTTCAAGATACAGTTAAAAATGCGTAGATGGGAAATTCAAAGACAAAGCCCCATGCCTTAGCTGACAGCCATGTCATTCCTAAACCAATTAGAAAATCAAAGCATTTAATGTGTAGAAGGAGCAGGGCATTTGAAGTGTGGAGGGCAGATCAACAGCTCTTGATCCCAAACTGTTTCTCCTAACATGTACAGTGTGCAGCTGTAGGATGGGATGCTCTCCTCTTCCCAGTGCTGTTGGTAATTCTTATGCATTATTTAACAAGTGTAGAAATGGTATTGAGGTGCTTGGGACAATGGTTTAAATCTGTAAGAACAGTCTTATACTCATCTTTGTGGTTCCTTCCATGGTGACTTCTTCCCAGAGACACTGAAAAGCATCTCTTCCCCTCTCTGTAGCCAAATCTTTTTCACAGATTTAGTCCTACCAGGATTTCTATCTGAAATGGCTGACTGCTAGCAAAACAGGTAATTTCTATTCTCTCATGAGAAACATCTTTTGTTGCTTCATTTGTTGCCTTGCTCAGACTTCCCAGCATGATTCTCCCATGGAGGCCATGTGCACAGACACTGTGGTGATAAGTACAGATAGGATTGGTTTGCTGAGCACTGTTTCCAGACAGAAAAGTCTTTGTAACTTGTCCTAATCAAAGTTTACTGGTTTCCATATTGTGACATACCATATAATTTGACTAGTTTTCATCAAATCTTTGGTCAGATAGAACAATACCTTGACAAAGGTGACTGCTTGTTGTCTGTAGAATGACACATTTTCAAGTTTAATATTAATTTTAGGTGACTCTGAAATGCAGTAGCTATAGCACCCGTGTAAGTGGGTGGAAATGGCAGAAGTGCAGTCACAGTGAATTTATTTCTTATCTGAGTGAATATTTACACAAGGGATTTTGTTTACAGCTCACCAGAGCACAACCAGCCCTCATGATTCATTTCATCAACCAAGTGTTAATGGCTTGAGGTTAAGAGCAGGGTTTTTTTCTTAACCTCCTGACTGTCTGCATGTCCTGGCCACTAAAGAACACATAGATGCAGTCACATGCCACAGGATCTGATTTAAAAGTTCTCCAAAGAAACTTCATAATATACTATTCATTGACCCATTTTGTATTTGCTAGCTATCACTTGGGAATGTGGAATCTGTGGAGTAGTAACTGTGCTTTGTTAACTGCCCGTTCTGGCACAGTTAGGCAATCAGAAATATCATTGCCGGTGGCTATTTACCACATTTTCTAACTTTTGATTAAATGTATCTAATTATTTTTACTCAGTATTCGTTATTATTTCCATGACTTTGAAATGAGAATTGCAAGTACTTTGATAAAGGGATTGAAAGTCTCTAACTCAAGGAAAAGAATTATTGCAGAATTCTGTTTTGTAGCTTTCTCTTTCTGTGGTGACTGGCTCTCTACACTTATTGTCTTTTCAAAAGCAAGGTCAATGACCAGTGCAGGAAAGACAGGTAGATAATTTAGTTCCAATTCAATCCAGGTTGTTTTTCTAGCGGACAGGTCAAAAACATAGTGGAGTGAATTAATCCAGTTCCTGGTCTTCAGGATCAGAGAATCCATTTCTTCAGCATCTCCCTTGGTGATCAACACACCTGAAATGTAGAAGATGAGCTCTGGATTTGACATCTTCATGGACCAGAGGGTACATCTGACCAGCAACAACCTATGCACATGCTGCAGCTCTCTAAAGATGACTGATTTTAGCAATTATTCTCCTCCCAGTGTTCAAACAAGAAAATTCTTTCAGATTTCCCTCCACAGTTCCTCTTTTCCTGCTTTTCCAGAAAAGGAGCCTGGGTTAAATGTTACACCTCAGTGTACAGTCAAGTATCCTGGCTGTAAAGTTAAGAAAATTTAACACTTGTGGAAATTCTGTTACTCTTCATGGCCTTCATGGCTCTCAATTCTCATGAAGGAAGCCAGAATCTGTAGTCTGCCACCTGAAGAAAACCTGCTCATTGCAGTCAGGCTCACGAAGAGACACAACAAAATTAGTAGTGGAGCAGAGGCATAACATTGACCATTTTGTCTGTGATCGTAGACAGGAGTAAGGAAATTTGGGAAAGGGAAGAAAGGATAGGTGTTGTTTTTCAAAATTGCTTGTTAAAGGAATAGTTTGATTCAAACTGAGATACCCACATTCAAGAAGAAATTCTGCCAGAATGAAAAACTTTATTGCAAATTGAGAAAATCCATCCTAAGAAATTTTTAAATTTCCTATGGAACAAGCGTTTCAGATGCTCCTTGTGCTGGAAACATTTGGCCTGTATTTCATTAGGAAATGGAAACAACTTTCTCCTAAGGATTCCTGGTCCTTTTCCAAAAGCTCTTCTGCTGTTTGCAGGAGTTTGGGTCAGTTGAGGGAGCCTCATCAGGTCAGTCACTGACAGCTTGGGTTCATTCTCCCAGAGCTTTATGGACTGCTGATTCCTTGCCACAAGGGTGACAAGATACCACACCAGGAGTGCGATATTTTCTGTGGCTCCCTGCTGTCTTGGGTAGGTTTTTTTCCACTGGAGGAACTATGGCTGGCAGAGATTTTGACATCTTGGTTTCATACCTTAAAGGCTGGAAAATATGTCTCCAGTTTTTGAGGAAGTCAGCAATGCTGAGCTGTCCTGCAGCTGCGGCTCCTGGATGATGTAAGGTTTCTAGACAGTTGACCCAGTCTGGAAGGGATCACATTAGGGTGAAAGTAGGGTGACCCAGAGGCCAGTGGCTTTAGGGTGACCCAAGGATCCATAGAAAAAGTGCAGGGACAAGTGCTGAGGCTGCAGATAATGCAAGTCCACTCATGACATCAGTCTGTACTTGTCCTTCTGGCAAACTTCACTGAAAATGAGACATTTTCTGAGATAGAGTAGCATTTTTTCCGGACTTTACAGAACAACATAATTTTCTTTGATGTGATTTTAGGGAGTCTTATTATTACATTATCTTCAGTCCCATGATCATGCAGAGATTAAATCATTCTTAACAGTTTTATAAAGCATAGAACAAACAAATATGACAGAACTGGATTCAAAATGTTTTCTCTGAAAGCCATTTTAGATAAAAAAATAGAGGCTTGTAAAAAGAAAAGCTCAGATCTGGTTTCAGCAGATGTCTATAAATCCCGAATAAATACACCAAAGGCAATGGGGCTATTTAGATTTTTTTTTACCACTGATGATTAGTGTTATACAGTATTTTTATTCCCTCAGTGGATCCCTTCTAAATCAAGGGGGACATTTTAAGGCAGCTACTTTAATATTCAGAAGGCAAAAGTTTTTGTATAAATCCACATTCATGAATGTTTACAACATTTTTTCCTTTTTACAAGCATTCTGGTAAACACAAATGTTTGTGGAATGCAGCTGAGTGGCTTAATGGATATCAATAAAGCCACTTCAGTATTTATTCAAAGGAATAGTCTTACATTCTAGTTAAAATATTCTTGGACATTGGTTGCTGTGTTTAACAAGTTTTGGAGATGACTGGATTAGACATTGTTAGAACTTGTAAGTTTTTCAACACTATAAAAATTTGCTTTCCAAAGAGCTACATGAAATAGCAAAAATTTCAACATTTCAGATGCTTATTGCTGAAATAGCTCAAAAACCTCTGGGTGCCTCTGGTGAGAATCTGAAGCTGCAGATCAGTTTATATCCAGCTGCTATAGTTACACCTCCTCTCATATAAGCACCAGAGAAAATCTTGCCCTATCCCATGTGGCTGGTTTAAAGTCCCAAGCTCCACATTGCAGCACTGTCACAAGTACCCTGTAGGATAAGGGAGCAGGAGCATCACTGGATAACATGCTCCAGTGGATCAGGACCTGGCACTGCTTGCTGGGGCAGCTCAGATCTGTGATGTTAAACGTGCTCTGTGTGTAAATGGGCCAGGTCAGCAAGGGCAACTACAGGAGCACTTGCATCTGCAGTGTCTACTAATTAGCAGGCTCTTCTTGTGCTGTAATGCCTGTCTGATGTTTGTGGAGGAGATTGAGCTGTGTGGGAAAAGGGCATCTACACCACACATGATACATTTTAAAGGGATCATTTGTGGTCTTCCCGTCCAGCCATGGTCTGCCTGAAGGAGCCTTATTCAATATCTTCTGTGAGAGCAGAGTGTCCACAGGCACCTTGGCGCAGCTGAAGCTGTTGCTTTGTCTGCTTAGAAAGGTAAGGAAGAGAAAAAACAAATTCTACAGGAGAGAGCTGAGGATATACCCTTATTGATCTATTCTGTAAACACTTGGGACAGAAACACAGGAGAGGCTCTGCTGTGTGCCTGCATGGGTCAGGTCTTACTGAAAGCAGTGGCTGCTTTGCAAGATCCTTTCCAAATAGCACAGCAAAGGTTTGCAGTGGGCTGGGATAGTCTGTGAATGTGAAAGGTGTGGTTTAGCTGTCTTCATGGGAATCATATGTTCCCTGCTCTCTTTCCACACACAGAGATGTGTGGCCTGTGTCCCAGCCTTCAGTTTGTTCTGGCCTGGCATTGTTCATGCTTTGGACTGAGGCTCCGGAGAGCTACATGGAGAACTGAAGTGGCTCCAAAGGGGCCATGACGATCAACATACAGATGTGGTGATAAACAGCCATTCCTGAATCTTCCAGGGAGTTTCATCTACTGTTTACTGGAGCTTGAACAGCCTTCAAACTGGGGTCACTGAGCTCCTTAAGACAGAATTTTTTTATGGAAGAAATTATTTTAAATTAAAATTATTAAATAGTCACACAGAAATAGGAATGAGTTTTCACACCAGAAACCAGACTCTGTGGTACTTTTATCCATCCAGAAAACAGAAATAGCTTTTGTATAAAATTAAAATGATTGAAACCAGCTTGAGTCTTAAACACCAAGCAGTCACAATAAACTGCTTGTCCGTAGCCTGATGTATTTACTAAAAGTGCATTCAAGAGAAACATGAGCTACTTAGAAGCAATTTACAAACAGGAAAACAGAGGAAATAGGCTAGATAATTTATTCTCCAGGAAGTATTTATGTGGTTTTATAAGCAAGGCACCCAGTAGAAAGACCCTGTCATGTCCTACCTGTTTGTGAGTTAAATGTCTGTGTCTTTCAGCGTATTTGTTGTGTTAGTGCCAGGTGCTTGCTAATGCAAGTGTCAAGTGAAGATTTGATTTTAGGATTTTTTTCCCATAAAAGAAGACAGAAAACCCGTTAAAACCTAAACTGAATGTAATCATACACAGGCACAAACACATATGGAGAGCTGAGCTGCTTATAATAGCATATAGGATGTTGAGACACTGAGACAAGATACAAGGTTTTCGTCTTTGCGTGAGTGTCCAAACCTCCTCTCTCTGTATGTTTGTGATTCTCCCTGTCATTTGCTGCTCCCTCACCGAGAACCTGCTACACCCAGGATTGTTTTGTTCTTTGCTGTCTTCTTTTGCCAATTTTGTCTTCTGAACACTATTGCTGGGAAACAGGAACTAGTCAGAAGGACACACCTCTCCCATACAGCAGCACCCCATGCTGAACTGTGCTTGCAACAAATGAAGAAGTGAAGTAGGAGGTAAAGCAGAACTGAAATGTGTTGGGGCAAAGCTAGATCGTACCCTGGATCTCTCACCTTTCAGGTATACCCTTTTCCCACATCTTTATCACTTGTAACAAGAACAGATATTGACTGCAATTGAGATTGAACAGGGTGGTAGTGTCCCTGTTTAGAGTCAGGGGGTTTCCTCACTCTCCGGGACGAACACAGGCACAGAGGAGTTGAACTGCAGTAATATCTAGTGAGCAGGAACCCCAGCCAGATTTGATCCTTTGAATTTCTGCTTTTAATATCAACATACTTACCAGTAACCAGTGACACTATCCTGACAGCCTGAGAGGGGAGACTTGCTTCAGCTGAAGGAGGAGGGGCAAGGCAGGGAATGGAAATCAGCTCACCCAGTGAGATGCTTTCTGCTCCAGCTACTCAACCACACATCTTGTTTCATGTTAGCCTTGAAACATGACTTAGAAGTAATTGTTCAGCACTGCAGAAGAATGGCTGTGTACCCCACCATTAGTGATTAGCTTCATTTTGCATGAATTAGTTAACTTCCTGCAATTATGCCTGCTCTTCCCCACCAGGCAGCCACAGTGTTCTGCTTTCCAAAGACAGCAAATCTGCAGCTTGCTGACCCTGAATGCCTGTGAGCTACAAGGTGCTCATTCCATTTTCTGCACCAGTCATTAGGCTGAGGCATCTGAATTCCAGCAGACACAGAATGGTTTATGGTTTGCTGTCTGCACCAGATGCTTAGCAGGAGGGACAATGTGAGAGAGGAATGTGTTTGCCTTGCCAATCTGACAATCAGTGTAAAGGAGTAGTGTGGTTGTGATCAGAGAAGTAACCCTGTTTAAGAAAAATGACTTGATGTTTTTTTATTTATTCCACTTCCGTGCTGTCCACCTGTGGAGTACTCCATTGGACCAGGCAAAGTGCTTTGCAAAATTCTAATTAATCCCTGCATCTGGAAAATTAAATAAAGTGCTTCTTGCTTTGCACTTCACTGATAAGGGTGAAGCATCTGCAGCTGGAGCTTGCTTGGTTCTTTCGTTGATCCATGAGGCAGTGCTGAGGACAGGCGCCGTGCTGCAGCCAACCTGCCTCTGCTGGCTTGACTCCTGTTAGTGCTTTTTATTTGCATTTAGGCAGAGTGCTGTGACTCAGAGAGCAAGCAGGAGAGATGTGAAAGCAGCAAGGTACTGTGTGCACAGCCATGGCTGTACTTTGCTTTTCTGCTCAGTGTGCTGACACTTTGCAGTGTCATCTGCTACTGTTGGGACTGACTATTGTAGAAAAAGCACTTTGGAGCTGGACACAGCTGAAACTGCAGTCTGACATTGCAAAATAAGCTACAGGAGCACTCTGGAATAAAGGTTTAAACTTAGCAAGGCTGCTGGTCCCAGCTCCAGCACGGTCGACAGTGCCAGTTCACACCACAGAGCCACTAGGCAAAGAACAGAGATACCCCATGAGCACAGATGGGCTCACTACTTCCACAGAAAATCCCATGTCAGGAGCATATACCAAAAACTGATGCCTGGAAAGAGGGTACTGGAATGGAAAGATGCCCACAGAAATACTGGGAATTTGGTGAAGGGAGATGACATGTCCATGAAGAGCAATCAAGAAGGTGAATAGCCATGCAGGGAGGAGCTGTGATATTCTCTAGGGTGGAAAACTGGGATTTGACTCTGGGCCTCGTCCCAAGGAGAGGGGAAAGGGGGATCATCCATGTGTCTCTTTCTTCAAGGGAGGAGTTTTCTGTTACATTTTCCTACAGCATACTGACTTCTGTTTGAAATTACACACTGAACATGGGATTCCAGATGCTTGATTACACTCCTCGTTAGACTCAGCAGGTCTTTGGTAACGTAGGCTTCTGCCTTCAGCTCCCACCATTTCCCAAGTGATTCCACATGCCAAGGAATACAGCCATCATAGACACACTAGGCAAGGAACTTTGGAAATGGAGCAGTGCTACTCCTTACTGTCTTTGTACCCCTAAGGAGCTCCTGAAGAGCCGTGGCAGTGTCTGCCAGAGCAGGAGCCTCCAAAGAGAATATATATGTGCAGTGAAGTTGCTGTGCTGGCATGGCTTGCTTGTTCCTGCACACTGCTGCTGATGCTATCAGTTCTGCATCCTTTTATGCACTGTCTGTACTGATATGAGCCTTCTGCCCTGGGGGAGACAACAAGGGCTGCAAGTCCTGGAGAACAGAAACAAATGCCACCCTGAAACACATACTGCCTTCTCTTGGCTCTTCAGGCTACCTCCAGAAAGACACCAGTGGGTGTTTGCCTACCTTGGAGACCTGGAGGGGGCTGATCCAGAGACAGCAGTTTTTCATTATATACTGGCCTTCACTGACTGCTGCTGTGAATGCACAGACACCTTTGCAAGCTGAATACAATCAAATGAGATGGTAAAGCTGGATTCTTGATTACCCTGTCTGACGGGCTGAAAGGAGAAAGGTTGAAAAAGGTATGTGCAAAGGGAAGAATGCATACTTACTTCTTTAGGCTTATCTACAAGTGTAACCTCACAGAACCCCAACACTGCACTGACCAAACCTTGAACAGACATGAAGCCCACCAAAGCACAAGACCGTGAAGAAAATGTGATTTCAGCTCTCCAAAGCAGTATAGCTGTATATTAAGCAATAAACCTTAAATAATAGACTCCGTCTTTCAGCCAGAGCACCTTCAGTGCTGGGGTCCCAGCAATTTGTAACACTGTCCATCCTAACAAAGCAAGCACTTAGATCCATAGGCCCAAATTAGAGAGCTTCACTTGAAGACTTAACGGATTTCAGAGCTGAGCTCCCGGGCTTGCCTCTGCAGCTGCTGCACACAGGTGGCTGCACAATAACGTTCAGCCCTGAGGTGTGCAGGACCTCCTGCTGCTCTCCTCTTGGCAGAGGCAGCTCAAAGAGCTCGAGTCCTAACTCAGATCCACTGGCAAAATAGATAGTAGTGAAAGTGCAGGTGAATTTTAGGAGTGATAAGAGCTCATGAATGAAAATGATTGTTATGAAGGGGGTTGCTCAAAAACTTCCTTAATGCAAGTCCTGTTGCCATATCTCTGATATAATTCACCTTCTGCTGGCAGAGGGAAAAAATCCTTCTGCCAGTAAAATAAATGACTAGAGAAAAAAAGGACTGTTAATGAAATTGCATCATAATAGTGAATCCTCCAGATGGGGAAAACTTACTGAATTAGAGAAAAATGTGCTCTGCTGGAGTGTGTGGCGCTGCTGACCCTTGAGACCCACCAGTTTTTCTTGTCACCCACTGGTACCTCCTGTCCTGGCCCCTTTGGCACAGCCACAGGTCAGAGGCTGAGGGGAGCCTTTTCCCTGTCCCAGCCTTGGGCTGGCACTGCCTGGCCCTGACCCCAAATTTGCCAATGTCCAGCCAGTCAGTGACACCCCAAGGCACCCTAAAGAGAAGAACATGCTGCTTCTCTGCTTCCTGCCTGCTCTCCATCAGCAAATACTCTCAAGATGGGGTGACAATTGAAAAAGTTGCTTCAAATAACACTGAAGCTCAACATACCTTTGAGTGTGCAGTATTTCCTACTTATACTGCTCACTTTTATATGTGTGTATAACTGTAATATTACATTTGTGTTTTGGTATGTGCATGAAGGAAAAGGATTTCAAAGGCCCATCTGAGAGTATATACCAAACACCAAATCTCTCAAACAAGTCTTTGTGCAGAAATACTTACACACTTACATTAGCAGGAAAGAGGCTCAGTACAATATAATCTATTGGGCTTTATTTGAAAATTCAAAATATTGAGCATGCTGAGAGATTAGCAGTCCATTTATAGAATTAAAATATGAGAAAGACACACACTGAATAGTTGAAGACATTGAAAGAATCTGAGAAAATGAAATCCTATTAACAGAAACATTATGTTCACCAGAGATAATAATTAGGAAATTATTGAGCTCTCATCAATACAATTCTTTAAAAAATATATAATACACACAGAAGATAAAAATCTAGCTTTATTTCAGTTGTACTGGATATTTGATTCAGAAAAGGTAGAAGATCGTTACTTATGTTACTGGGGCTGGTCTTAAGAGTACACGGTAATTATAGAACTATTGCAACACAGAACTTAGGCCACCTTCAACACTGCACAGCTTCACAGCCCTGTTTTTCATTTGAAGCCATTCATCTGATTGCAATGCAGTTCAAAATCTGAGTCTTTTTGTTATGAGCCACTGCCTGTTTCTGACAATCCCACAAACATCAAATCCTACTGTAAGCAGCCACTCAGCTTATTGGCTGCCCTGTGTACCTTCACAGTAATACTTTTGAAAAATTGCCCAGAGAAAAAGATACACTCAAGGTAACGAATTTCAAATATCTACTTCCATCTTTCCTTCTTATTTTTCATTTACTGTGGTGTCAGAACAAGGGAATGTGATAAGTATAAAGGAGCTTCAGGTTAAAAAACACAGTTACTGTCTGATTAAGAACACCACTAGTTTGTAGTAAAGTTGGTCTCATTAAAGATACTAAGCTCCCTAAATTGAAAGAAATATGCAGATGCCATGTACACACATGCATATATAGAACAATATCCACGACTATCTCAGTTTCCTGGTTACTGTGACCTCCAACATGCCGACAGCCGTCGAGACTGCAGAACACCATTATAAAGGAAACAATGCAGGTCTCTGCATCCAGCTGCATCTCTGTGAGCAGAGCTGTCAAGACCCTCTTGTGGTGGATGGCTGGCAGCAACTTCACGCTGGATCTTCCCCCCCTGAGAGCCACAATTGCTCACAGACAGCAGGGCTGCCCAGCAATGCTCTGCTGCTGGCACCTCCCCACGAGGCAGCTCTGTCCCTCACAGCACTGTCACAAAGCACTTGCAGAGAAGGATCCCTCTCTACGAGGCTGTCAGTGCAGGTGGCAGGGGTGTGTGATGGAGTCCCCAAATGCAGCAACCAGACCACCTTCTCTGGGGGTGCTCCCTTTGTGCCATATGAATTGCCTCAGCCCTGACTTCAGGGAAAGTAACAAGAGCATGGCCAAGTACTCTGCAGTCTGGATGAAAGGAGAGATGCCGGACACAGATACCAAACAGCCACTTTCCTCTTTGCAGAACAGTAAGTAACAGATCAGCATGTCAGTTCTTAGATAAGCATGTCTCTTTGCTGAATTCATTACCAGGAGGGCTGTCAGATACCACCGTGCAAGAGACCCTCAGACAGAAAAAGCTGGCAGAGACCAACATGAGGACCAGGTGTTTGCTTCAGGATTGACTTGGTAAAATTTAGTCCAAAATAAGAAGCATGAGGGGAGGTTGCTAATATTCTCTAGGTACATAAGAAGTTTATTTGAAGAGTAAGAGAATTAATTGGGGGTGGAAAGGAAGCAATGTGACTGAGTTACCACAGAGGTGACTTACGAAAATCTGCTTTGCAGCAAGCCAGCTGTGATCCACCTTGACCTCTCCTGCACAGGGTCTGGAGAAGCACTTACTCAAAGTAGTACAGATAAAGATGGTTACACTTTAGGAAGGGATTAAGCGTATTACCTCCTACAGACCTCCTATGCTATTTTTCCCATTTAATATTTTAATTGTGAGTTTTGCTCTAACTTTTATTTGCTAAGTAAGGCTAGCAACATTGTGCAGCTGACCACTGGGAGAAGGAGACTGTTGTAAATAGCTGGGATTGGCAAGGTCCTAGAAGTTTCATGGCTAGCGTGGTAAACTTTATGGCTGTTCATTAAAAACATTTGTGACAAAACTTTCCTAGTAATCCTTTTATGACTAACAAACTCGCTTTTGCTTTATCCTCCAGAGCCTGGTGTTTCAGCTAAAAAAATATAGTTGTGAAGAACAGAGTTATCACTGTTTCTTATCTTCTTTTTACCTGGGCACTGTTGAGAAAGCAGATTGTTCTCCATTTGTACACTTCTGCAGCTGTCAACAAGCATCAGAAATAATTAAGATATTTTACCCAGAAGCAAAACATTAAATATTATTTGAAAAACATGCTTAATTGAAAGGAGCATCTTCATTTTCCCCCTTATCCATTATGCCAGATCCTCATTTTCTCTGCTTCATGCTGTAACATCCTTGCACCTCTGTAGGTATGTTTTGCCAGCTCTCTCAGCTTTGGAGGCTTGCATCTTCCAAGCAACATCGTAAGGAAAAACAAATGGGCTCAGTAGAAAATACGTATAAAATATGCTTTTAATTCTGGTATGCCTGGAAAACCAAGAGCATAACATATGTGGATTAGGTGACTCAAGCTGCTTGCAGAGATGTTCTACCCCAAGGGTTATAGAGGAATTTCTTAAAAAATCTGCAATATATCAGGTCTTGCTCGACAGCTGCGTGGCTGAGGATCAGGGAGAGCCTCTCATCTTCACTCTCTGACAGCTCATTTCTTTCCCTTCTTCTTTGTACATGCTCTGCTATTCTGCTTTTGCTAATAGTGGTCAGAAATGAAGTGAGCCTTATAAAATATATATTGCAGCTGCCACTCAGAATAGACATTGGGAAAATGAAGTAAACAGCACGATAATAACTGTTTTCCTCTAGTTAGGAGAGAAACTCAATATACCTTAATGGCAGTCACTAATGAGGAATGGTCACGGTGGTGGGTTTAGGCTTACAAGTCATTCTCCTTTCCTTGTTATTCATCAGGATGGAGTGAGCAACAGGCATGAATGACACAGAATGATGAGCACAAAGCCAGCCTTATGATCTAAGAGCCTCAAGCAAAAATAAAATCTTATCTCTGACTGCAGGAGGAAGAAATCCCACTGTAGCAATAAATCCAAAGGAACAGGACTGGGCTTTTAGTTCCTTTGATTCGGACATAGGACCGGAGCAGGCAGCCTGTGCAGCAGCAGAATACCAAAAGATGAATGGGGCTTTTTGTTTTAGCCTAATATAGGGACATCCTCTTCTACAATTATCCTCCTGCACAGATGATCCCAGTTCTGTCCTGAAGGGCCTCTGAAGCCTTGTCTACTTGCTGTGCATGACCTGGAACTGTTGCTCCCTTGCGTTCAGCAGTATCACTATGATTTGCTATTTGTGTTCCTCTATGGATCCTGCAATTACTGTCCTAAGTTTCCCCAAAACAGGGATGTTTTGTGTTGTTGTTTCTAAAATAATAGTTTCCAGAGGCCATTCCCCACCACACAATAAGCATTTGAAAGCAGCATTGTGTTTGGAGGCAACCTAATTCCCCTGTGGCTCTTCCCAAGCACCAGCACTGCTGTGTTATTGAGGATGCTTTCTCCCTCCTCCCAACCTTGAAATGCCAAATATATCCTGACTACAGATGTTGCAGATGATATAATGACATTGGATTGTAATTCGGATCATGATTTTCCTGCCAAGTAACATCTTAGCTGTGACTGCAAACCTAGCAATGTTCTCCAGTGAGAAAACAATATTTACAGTAGGATTTCAGCCACAGCAGCTCCATGGCGCATTCAAGCATCTGTTTACAAAAAGTTCAAAGAGGTTGAATTGGTTACTCTAAGAAATGACTGACATACCGCCTTATTTGGACAGGTCTCCATACATACTACCACCAAATTGTACTTTCACTTTAATACTGGGGTAAATTTTACAGACATAAACACAGAAATAGCTGCTTATATAATTTTGAAGTTGGGGCACAGACCCTCATGGTAGCAAGAAACACTTGAGGGGAAATCCATTGTTAGATGACTGACATAGTGAGGGTTGTGCTCTGCATTGTGTTGAGCAACCAGGACCTAAGCTGAGATGGAGGCTTTAGCACCATCCTAACTTTTAGCTTCCTGACACAGGCTGATTTGTATCACAGCCTTTGTATTTTTTAAACACAGCCATTCCTGTATGTTTAATATGGAAGCCACTGTTTGTTGTGGAGTTTCCAAAATTTACATGCCTGCAGGATATTTAAAAATATTTCCAAATCAGTCTATCAAGGCAGGTTTTTCTCTTGTCCAAGTGTTTATGTAATAAAAACAAAGATCTCAACAGATGCCTCCTTCGTAACTTTGCCTGTACACAGAGTGTGAGGTTTGTATAAAGCAGGTGTCAGTTATGTGTGTTTCCCTGCACTGCTAAACATCTACTCTGCTCCCTAAACTACTAGCTCCATATTTAAATGTAACACGTTCACAAAAAAATACACCACAACTGATAACATCCAGGTTTCATCTACAAAACTAAGGTTGCAAAGCTATAGGGTATAATACACCTTTAATATCATCCACTACTACACATATTTTAACTACCTTCTCCAGCAGGAGACATGGACCCTACAGGGAGGAAGGGATGCCTTATTGTAGGATGGGGTTTATGGTGATTTTATTTTGGTTTCTGGTGGAACACATGAGGAGCAGAAGCCACACATTTAGAGCTCCCCACAGTACAGCACAACACTGTGTACAGCCATGGTTGGATGGACCAGGGGTTTGGCAGCAGAAGGGGATGGAGCAGCTGCTGAGTCCCAACCCTAGCGCTGCTCCCAGGTAGTAGCAACCTACAGCACCCAGCTCTACCACTGCCTGACACAGACCAGGAGAAAAAGGTCGAACATCTCAGTGCAGGTGCATTCTCTGCTTTGAGATGACCCTGCAGCAATCCCTCAATCAGGATCTGTGAGTAGAGGGCAAGCAGCAGCAGCATCACATAAAAGGACAGCACCTGTAAGGGTGCTGGGTGCCATGACCAGCCCCAGCACTTGGTGTGACACAGCACAGAGCCAGCACTGCCTGTGGCGCCCCCTCCCTTCATGGATGGTGAAGGCAGTGTTGGGCCTCTTCTCCAGCTGCAAAAGGAGGCATCAAGTGCCCTCCTTTCCTCCTGCTGCTTCCAAACTCCAGACCCTCATCTCCCACACCTCAGTGGTCCTTCAGCCACTTTTAGGATGTTTCTGATATTTGACACTTTGCTGCTCTTCTGTGCTCCCCTTGATGCTTCTTCATGCAATATTCAGTGATGTTACCAATTCCTTCCTGCTGGCATGTCAGCCTTTTTTGTCTTCTACAGCTGCTTTCTCTAGCAGGTGTTCTCCAACTGCAGTCTGAGATAAACCCCTGTTTGTCATGGGGTTTTATAAAGCCCAGAACTGCCTGTGCACTACCTCTGCTCCAGAGGGCTCTTCTGCAGCCTCTTGGGTACTGCCCTTCTTTCTTCTAGAGCTGCAGCCAAGAGCCCACTGCCCCACCACAACTGACACGAAAGAGAAGCAGATAATTTTTTCCTAACTGCAACCAGCTTGCCTTCCTGCATGGAGGAATTAAAAAAATGGTAGTGATATTAGTCAATAACTCAATAACTATTCAGGATGGACAAAAACCAGAAGGCAAGACAAGGAAAAGAAAAGATTATGAATATGCTCACGTGAAATTTTCTTTCATACAGGGGGAAGTCAGAAAAAAATACGTTCTCGAAAGAAACTGTAGTAGTTCCCTTCAGGAAGTTCTATTTTGGGATAACATAAACTATGTGCTGGTTGGATTAATATTTAACATGTCTGTAAAAATAGTATCGTCCTATTAAAAGTTCCTCACAAAAATGGACAAAAGCCAAATTACATTCTAAAGTAAAACCTGTAGAAATATAAGCACCTCATAGGAGGAGGATACTACCATAAGTCAAAAAAAAGTTTGAATATTATGTTTATAATTAAGAAAATAGAATTAAAAAGTTAATGACAGAAGTAAAAAACCACAGATATTTGCATCATGGTATTCTGTGGAATCATCTTTTTTTATATGGTTGATAAATAATCTGTTGATTTAGAATTGTTAAATAAATGGGGATTCTTTTCCAGATCTGGAGTATTTTTTTTGAAAAGACATGCAATAACTCATGCCAAACTACAGAGACACACACATGTAGATTGAAAGCACTTTATTGGGATTGAATCATGCTCTTTTTTTACCAGTGTGTTGAATCTTTCTAGGAGGAACTGAGTATTTTTCAACTTCCTTTATTAAACATACCAGTTCTTTCTAGATATCACAAGTTCTCTCCTATTACCTGTGACAGTGAAATACCAGCCCTTTGGAGCTCAGTTCAAAAAGTTCCTACAACTTCCTTTTCTATTAGTTCTAAATGTTTTCTGTGGCTAAGATTCATGACTGTACAGATGGTCTATTCATCATGTTAGGCTCAATTACCTCGGAAAATATATGAGGGAAAGCATATTTCCATTGAAGTCAATGTTGAAATTCCTGTATCTGCAAAGGGGCTACATTTTCAGTCACAGGCACACTGACCTTTGGGAGTTCCTCTGGATGGGAGTGAAATTCTTACAGTATGTGTATCACTATGCTTGATAGCAATGTTTCTAGAATATACAGTTTCTGTAGCATATATTATTACAAAAAGTAATCATGCCATTTGTCAAAGCAATTTTTCAAAGCTGAATTTGCTCAATGAGTTTTATAATTAATGATATCGTGGAGACTCTAAATTTAATTATTCAAGAGAATATTCTCCCTTTTGATGGATGTCATTGGTCATTAATCACCTTGCTGCTTTTTCAATTAGCTTAGATAGATTTTTATTCTTAAAGGTAACACTTAACATGAACCCAGGAGAGAGGGTGCAGCCCTGATCTGGCTCATGGCATGAGGCAAGGATGTACATGTTTCACACTGTCAGCAACATGTCAGTGCTAATGCTTACACACACAATTCATAATGACTGATTAACCTTGAAATTTCTTTGTCATTTTAAAATTTTCCTTCTGTAAATATGGGTTTAAAATTAGATCTAAACCACTTAATGTTCTGTCTTTATATACTTCCTGCAGAAGTTCAAAACAGTGTGGTAGACACCAATTTTGTTAGTATGTATTCAGGATTTCAAAGAAAACCCTTCTTGAAGCAGAAATACTGAAAGATCATTCTGTATGTTTTCTTAAAGAAAATTACTCTTTTAAACACTCTGGCATTTCTCCTGTGTAAAGACTTGGGGACTATGAGCCTGTATGGTGAGTATGTGCACAAAGGATGTTCTGGTTTTTAAATTACATTTATAAAAAAACCTCTTAATAACAGATTAAGGGTTTAAAAGGATAGCGCAATTTACTACTTATATAATATGTGTGACAAAAAGGTGTACAAAACTTTGCACAGTAAAATCTTTTGCAACTGGCAAAACCACAAGTGAGTATACAAATCATGACAATGAGAAATGTATCAGGAAAATTCACTTCAAAGGCAAAGTGCAGGAAAGAAGGATAAAAGACTATGCAAAAAGACTATTAGAATGTGATTTTTTTCCCAGGAACAGCAAAAGTTCCCTGAACACCATCTTATTTGACATATCTTTCCTCACACCTACAGCCAATAAAATACCTATGGGAGTGTAGGAATGAGACCTACAGCCATGAGATATGTGGTAAAGGGGTTCCCATGGGCATGATGGTCTGTGATGGGGATGATATCTTAGGGTGCCTTATCACTGCAATTGGCCAGGCAGCAGGGAAAGTGATGTGGAGGTGTCACGGTTCTGTTCCGTCCTTAAACAAACCCAACAACCTCTATAATCTCTCTATTTGTAACTCTTGATTTCCTTCAATTACATATAAAGTGGCTTCCCCCCCCCAGTATGACAGCAGTAACAGAATATTTGACTATAGTCTCACCTCCACTTCTCCCAAAAGTATAAATTCAGCATTTGAAATCCTTCCTGACAGAGGATGAGAATATGACCACCTTGCAGATGGGGCAATGGGCTTCCTCCTCTCTCCTTCCCAAAGTAGGGATGCCTCTTTGGTAAGATTTGCTTCTGCAAGAGCATAAGAATATGCCCAGGAACACTTGTACATGATTATATTTTGTAAGCCTTGTGAATTTATCACTGCTAATCTAACAAGAATCTATAATCTGTTGATCTGATAAACTGAGGTCTGATATCTATGAATCAGTGACTGTGAATGAGACCAGACTTACAGTGTAACACAAAGAGTTTGTGCATCTGGGACTTTACTGAGTGTGACCAGACTTACAGTGCCCAGTTGCCTCTAATAAGAATTTAATCCAGCTGTACCCAGTCCCTCTGATCTCTGAGGACCAGCTGGAATACGAGGAGATAAAATCTTCATTTATTTTTTGCCAAATTTCTCTGCTCTTAATGGAACAGTGAGACACATAAGAAATCATTAATGTACTTTTCACTTTCTTATTCCCCTCTGAATCTGCAATCATGGTGTCTAACACCCCAAAAATATATCTCAGGGAGAGATCATGCAGACTCATGCTAAGGAAGAGGGAATATGTGATATCCACTGTGATCAGGCCAACTCAGGTCTTTTTACAAATACTTCATTTTCTTTCCCAGAAGTCCTGTTTTGCTGTCCCATCACCTTGTCCTGAAATCTAGAGGGAGCAATTGTTGATAATTTCCTAGGTACTTGATCAAGTCTAAAAACTGAAATTACTCATTAAGTCTTCACTTCCTTCAAGGAAAACCATTCCCTGGTTCATCTTCCCTTTGAGGAGTTCCTCCTTGCGGAGGAGAGCAGCTGAACACGGCTCTTTTGTCATTCTCCAGGAGATACACTATGCAGCACAGCTCAAGAAAAGATTGATACAACTCCTGCAAGCAAATTCATCCTCAATCAGATAAGGCAACTGTTTGTTGAGTCAGCTAGGCCAGACCTAAAACATCACATAACAGAGAGAATAACTCTGTAATCTTGAAGGACAAATGCTGGGTATCTCACTGCCCTTTGTCTGTCCTTGTGCTGTTCTTCATCCTGGAAGAGGTGACATGAGGCCTGCATGTTGAAAACAAAGCTGTGACAGAGTGATTTCCAGGTGGGGAAAAAGCTTGGGAGCTTTGAACTGTGCCCTTCCAAATTCCCACAGAGGAGAGGGAAGCATGACCTGGATGTTCCAAAGCCTCAGAAAGCCATCACCTGGCCTGACCTCTGGGACCATGCAAAACTGACTGGCATTTAGAGAAACCCAGAGGTTTCTCTAAAATGTGCCAAATATATTAATATGATATTAAGATGATTTAAGGGAAATATGTTTTCTCCATCCCATCAGATATTCTGGGCTTGCAGCTGAGACTCTTGCCTTCAGAATTCCAAAGCAGGCCCTATTCAGTGATTTATATCCCTATGGCAGCACACGTGCGATTAATAAAAACACCTTCTTTAACTTTCATTGGAGCTACCTGAGCTGCTCTATAGCACTCCAGTTACCAGACACAGAAACCATCCTAGATTTCTGATCTCTCTTCTCCAGTTTATAGGAAAATATGGATTGTGGGTGCCTTCTATTTTACACAGAAATAAATCCTGAACACAAACCTGTATGGTTGCTGTAAGTGTGGAGAGAAAAGAAACACATAGCTTTCTTCCAAACTTTAACTCGTCTTCCCTTTGGAGTCCTCACTTCTTGTCTTTAGGAAGTCTAACTGAACATATTTCATAATGACTAAATCATAAAGAAGCAACACAAGAATATGAGAAATAATTACTTAATAGAACTTGATGCTAGAGCATGAAACTGCAAGTTTAAGAGTCTTGCTATGTCTACTCCTTTTTTATCTGTTTTAAAAGTAATTACCATTTATTTTCCATAGTCACTGTCCTTTAACATTCCATCCCCCCCCAATTTGCTTTTCTTCTGCTTACAAACAGTTCCAATAAGATTGAATGTATTTATGCAATCATATCACACATCAGAAAAAAAATAGGGCTCTTTTGGTTCTCTGTGGAAAATCTTTGCTGCTCTCCTACTAGAGCCAGGTTGTAACAGAAACCCAACAGCACCTTTATTTATTTTATGTGTTTGTTCTTGGTGAAGCTAACTCAGTGTTATATCCCCATTGTTAGGAGTTATATCCCAACTGATGAAAAAGCTTGAAAGGGTTGAATGTCTAGTATGGATAAAGACTCAAGTGTTTAGCATTTGTCCAATATTAAACTCACCAAAAACAAAAAAAAAAGAGGAGAAATATCTAAAGGGTCACCCCTTCTGTCCTTCCCCTGCTGGTCATGGGTTTCACCAGTAACACAGCTGCAGAGCCCACGCTCCTCTCCTGTGTCCTTTTCACCTCTGCCAAGGAGAGTGCTTTGCAAGGTGGGGGATCTGTGTTGGATTCAGGACTCAACTCAGATTTGCTTGCCAGCAGCTCTGAAACCACACAGCCTTGAGTAGCCCCTGCTGCCTTGCCCTGCCAAGATTTGCAAGGAAGGAGCATGGAGCTTGCAAGGAACAGGTCTAGGGACCTATAAATGCTCCTAATGGGTAGATTGCAGAGGAGGAACTCCTAGAAACTCCTATTTGTCCTGATTTCACATTTTTTTCTCTGAAGTCATTCTCTGTGTCTTATAGCTCTCCAGGTAAATGTCTATTTAATTATCTGGTACTGCACCGTGGGACCCTGACACAAGTACTGAAGCTCAGATTCACCAAAAAAGGCATGTGTGATGTCTTTTCTCCTGCCTCCATGCAGGGACTCAGCTGTGGGAATGGCTCCCACTAAGAGGATACCTCAGAGAGAAGATGTGCTTTAGGCTGGATCAGCTCCAGCCCTGCAGACCCTTGGGCAAGCAGAAGGGAGGAAGTGGAAACAACTGGCTTGCTGTAGAAGACCAGACAACATCACTCAGTTCTTTGGATAGTAGCTCACATTAAAATAATGGAGAAACTGCATCCGCATTTCAACAAGACTCTGGTGTCATGTGGGGGATAAGTCTACCAGCATATCATGCACATCCCCCCTTCTGTTCTGCATTTTCAAAGAAAAAAATACCTGATCATTTACCTCTTTTCTTCCATAATGGCTGATTTTATAGACTTTATTTCTTTCTGTGGCTGAACCATTCTTTTTCAAACTTAGGTCCTTTGCATACATGAAATGTTTTTGATCAGATTGTATTTATGGTGAAGGCAAATGCTAATTTAATATCTGTCACAAGATCTTGCAAGATTTCCCATGAGGTCTTATGATGGTGTATCAGCATGTAATTAAATAAGAGGGCCAAGTAAGTCTCAGGTGTAAATCCTGGGAAGGCAGTGATATCACATCAAGAAAGTGTTTAATCCTACTGCATTCAACTGTAGCTTGTCTGACACCTTGTTATTTTAAATTTCTTTGGCTTTTTTTTCTTTCCTTTTCCAATCACCCATATGAAAGTATGTCACTTGTTGCAGATTTCTTTGATATGCAGGGTGGTTTCAATTTGTTTTATTCATGTATTGGTTATCTGCTTATTTATAATTTCATCCCTGAACAGATTGATGCCTACTGCTCTCAGATTTGCACAGCAAGAGGCTTGCAATAGTATAACACATGGTGTTACAATAATGCCTAGAGCTTTACCTAGGATTCGTTACTTTTCATATGTTTCCTTGAACTTTTCCACAGATGCCACACTTTCATTCACAACGAGAGGCTTCTGTTTTCAGCCATTCTCTC
This sequence comes from Corvus brachyrhynchos, assembly GCF_000691975.1. Classification (NCBI taxonomy): domain Eukaryota; kingdom Metazoa; phylum Chordata; class Aves; order Passeriformes; family Corvidae; genus Corvus; species Corvus brachyrhynchos. The sequence continues at coordinate 3,724,765 of NW_008237244.1, forward strand.
TTACGACTCCCCACTCCATCAGGCTTCACCCCGGCCTTGCTGAGACCATCACAGGTGTTCTGGTGCTGATGTCATCTCTGACATCTTCTCCATCAATGTCCCCAGCTGTTGTGACTACCCCTGCTGGCAGCTGGACACAGACACTTACAGCAACTCAGTGCTGCCGGCCTCTGCAGCTTGAGCTCAGCCTTTTGTCTGCAGGGAGGGGACACCCAAGGCAGCACTGTGCAGAGATACCTGCCCTGCAACCCAGCTGCAGGCAATGTTAGTGAATTACAGATGAACCTGTGCACAGGATGATGGCTCTGCAGAGAGGTGGGATGCTGGAGCCAAGCAAAAGGTGCTGCTAAAATGGCAGCATTCCTTTAAGAGCCTCTGCAAGAGGGTCAAGGCTTGGTCAGGTTTCTGTGTATGCGGCTGCATCATGCTCTGTGGACAAGCTGAAGTGCTAGAAGGATTTCTTCTGCAAGAGTACACTGGTATGACACAGGTAGATTTCTCCCATGCTGGAGCTCTGAGGAGAGCCACAGGAAGCAGGCATTCAGCTGGCATGTAGTGTGGCCACAGATTTCTAGAGTGGCTGTAGCTACAGTACAACGGCTTGTGAAGAAGGGTAAAGATGAGTTTTCTATGGGTTTTTATTCCACTGCAAATTTTCAGTCAAAAGTGATTTGGAGAGTGAGTGTGCTCTTGAAAATCAGCATTCCAGATCTGCTGAAAAAAGGCAGTGTCTGTGTGGTAAAACCATGGTTTTCTATGTAAAAATATGCCAGTGGATTCTGGATCCTCACACCAAGTCATTTAGCCTGTCCCACACTTCAATCCAGTCTTGGTAAAATGGAGACATCTCTGTCCCACAGAAAGGAGCTGTAGTTATAGCCTCCAAATATATTTCACACCTCCAAGCTCCTGGGAGCCCTCTTGGATCTTTTTCCTGCTGCATTCATCTCCATTCTGGCAGTCCCCTGAGCCCCTGCTGCCCCATCCTCCCTCCCTCTGCCCCCAAACCCATCATGGTCTCCCCCAGCCCTCCACCTTTCTGACCCCTCTCCTTTCCCCATTCACTTCCCTGCCTCTATAAAGCCAAGATTTGCTTATCCCAGTCTTAGTAATCTTGGTTACTTCATATGATCCCACCTTTGTCCAGAGCGGGTGCTTTCCTTTTATACTAGATTTGCTCTAATACAAATTTCACTATGACATACCCAGTTTTTGACTGCCAAAAGCAGCTCCTATAACATAGACCTTTCCAACCAGCAGTCTGGCTGTCCTCCAGGATGTCTGCAGAAAAGATATTCAAGGGAGAAGCTGAGAGAAGGAAGGCCTGGCAGAGGACCTAGGTTTTTCTCCTTTAAATAAAGCTGCAGAGAGCAGCAATAATAAGTCTGGTGTTCAAGATCCCCATAGACATTGTTAATGGGGAGAGATCTGGGAGCATCTGTTGAAAAGTTTGAGAGAATTGTTAGAGAAATTAAGAGCAAGTCAATGATTTGCATGGTGTATTTATTTTCTAGAATGGAAATTAAGGTTCTAATTGACCATTTTGTGTAATTAAAATCTTTTACATGGAAAAATGAAGTCTCTGCTACAGATGTAATAGGAAGTAAAAAATACTTCGGATGTTCTAAAGATAGTGCAGATAATTAAATTCTCTCCATGCTTTGGTTCTCTCTCCAACTAGATCAGGTATTGCTTGTGCCAGGTGCTGGATTACTCACAGATCCTGCTGTGTGCAATATGATTCTCCCACAAATTCCCATTTGGGATGAGGTAAGCTGAGATAACCTCACTCTATTATGGACCTCTGTACTTTTCATTCCATAAGTTGTAACCCTTGGAGAAGCTGAGAGTCCCACGGTGCTGGGAGCTGCCCAAGTGAAGAGCAGGTACCTGCATTCCTCAGCAAAGCACTTCACAACCTGTTGGATGCCTGGAGAGAGGGGATGAGAATAGGGATATATGTAGCCCAAACACTTACCCTAGTGCCAGTAATTGTGCCTAATGGGAAACAAACAAGTCTTCCAGACATTATGGGGAGCAGAAAAAGATGAACTTGCAGCAGGATGTTTTTCCTGGTGCTGGTCAGTGAGAAAATAACATGAGATGAGAGAGAACAGAAGAACCTCATGAGGAGTTTCCAGATATTGTTTCCATTCTGTCCAGCAATTCAGGTTTTCTTTAGATGCAAACATGAACATGCCTACTTGTCCTAATTGCAGCTTTGCATTTCCAGCATGATCCCCAAATAACTGTTTACTGGATGCTCCTGATGGCCCACTTCTGAGTGGATTCTCTGGAGGCAGACAGGACTTGCACCTCTGTGAGAAGCAAAACCCTTACACGTTCAAGAGAGCATTTTATTCTGGTATGTAAAATATTCTCGCTTTTCTTTCCCGTTTCTTGAACTAATAGCAAATCAGCTATTGTCAGACAAGCAAAAAAGTGAAAAAGTCTCGTTGAGAAGCAACGTTTAGTGTCCTCACCTTTTCAATATACAGTTTCATTTATTTTTGTTCCTTGTATGCTTGAGTGTCCTTGTGCAATTTCCATTTCTTTACACTCCGCCTTCTTTATTTCATGTATCCAAATGCGCATGACTGTTGCAAAGGCGATTGGACAAACAAGGTGGTCCTTACTCAGTCAGAATCTCCATTGATTTCTATAAGCAATTTGATTAAGTGGAGAATACAGGATATGAGCCAGCCAATTTCACACAGATTAAGGGGAAAACATGCCTGAAATTGATTGATATGGAAGCAGCAAGTTCAAGTCCTTTGGGCACTCATAGCCTGTAGACACCATGCATGCTGTATCAACAATAATATAAATTCATTAAGAGTACATGGTCCAGAAGCAGATTTGTCTTTGATAGATCTTTAAAAGCTGCACAAGGAAGCTCTGCCTCTGAGACCATTGCAATCTTTCTTGTCGGTGGGATGCAGGCTCAGCAAGGTAATCGATACCATGCTCTCACCCAGCTCACTGCTGGATTAGGATACACCTAAATAATTGCCCCTTTCATGACAATTCTTCTCTTTTATCAGCACACAAACTTAATGCTGCTGCTGTCAATAGCACTATCACAGACTTGAATGATGTAGCGAA
>NW_008237244.1:3728037-3744203 GCF_000691975.1 Corvus brachyrhynchos
AAAGGCAAGACCTATGAAGGTGAGACACCTCCTGAATTGGAGTTCAGTCCCATTTTGTTGAAGGTACCATGCTACCTAAACCTGTTCATACATTTATACAAATCTGTTTTATAATATACAGCATAGACCAGCTTCATGCAGCTGCCTTCTTCTTTGAAAGATGATTCAAAGAAGAAATCCTAATAATGATGCTAACTCATAATCTTCCTTTGAAGCCTATGGAGCCAGCCACCTCCTTGCAGTCAACTCTTCCATGCTCTTGCTTACTTTAATATCTGCTGCCAACAGGGCTTTGTGCTTTGGTGAGTGCTGATTGGCAATCCTCTTGCACTGGATCTCTATGGAATACACTTCACACATCCTATGTAACCTCCTGGCTGGGGATGAGCCCACACTGTGGACCTACACTTTGTAGCTCAGGAGCACATTCCCTGTAAACCTTCTCCCTCACCCTTGCACTTGTTGACCAGCAAGTGACCAATGCAACTGTTCCCTTTGAAACAAGAGAAACGGTCATCCCTGACTCATGTTGTAAAGGCTTCATGGAAATGAAGAGAAAGACCACCATGAAAAATCCCCTCAGATGGAAAAGGCTGTTCTTATCTTCACTCCAGCAATTTTCAGCAAAATTTACGGTTTCTTTTATGTAGTAAATCCTCTGTAAATGATTATATATACAAACATGGAAAATTTCCAGGTCCCAGAACACATAATAATATTTGCCACTTATAAAGCCTTTTTCATCTTCAAAGCACTCCTCAAGGACCAGCTAATGAATCCTCAAGTTGTTCCTTTGAGGTTAAGTGATGTGCTCAAGGTCACAGCTTGTATCAGTCTCAGAGCAAGGATTAGATATGAACGGATTTTCACCTCTGCATTCTTTATGCAAGCCATGATCTTCATATGAGCAATCACTCACCATTCTGTAACAGAAATTCAGATATAGAAGCATTACAAATTCTTTAAAAGAAACAAAACGGAAGTTGGATGTTTCAGAAGTAATTTCTCACCTTTCCTCCAAATTATAACTACCTTCTGTGCTTTAAAAATAGCAGCCTGCTGTGTTTTGCAGTTTGGCAGGAATGTTTTCCCACCTGCTTTACCAGATGAGTCTCTGTTTCTCAACAGCCTCTGCCTTTTTCTTCAGTCAAGCCATCCCCAGACCTACCTCCAGATGATGACCCAGTCGCCTTCCTAGCCAGATGCCAGCCCTGTTCCAGCACTACCTCTGCTCTGTTTTCCACAGCATTAGCAGGTCACTTGACCCCTGAACTAGATGTAAAGGAGAAAGTCTTACTAGAGAGATTCAAGCACAATACAATTACCTCATTGAGCATGTTTTTTTTGGGTCATGCAAAGTTAATTCAGAAAATGAGTGCAGAGTGCTTATCAGTACTAATTTAACAGGATACTTTCTTATCATTACAAATCTTGCCAAGGTGGATTTTTTTTTCAGCACTAAGGCAAGTGGTGTGTAAATCAGTTTAAACCTTAGAGAGGTTTAACTCCATCAGCTTCTGGGTCTCATTGGAAAACAGCTCCAGTTGTGCACTTTGCTTTCTACTTGTGGCCTTTCAGGGATTACATAGTGTCACTTGAGTCACAGGAAGTCAGGAAAGGGGTGCTGCCTCCCTGGGGGGCTCCCTCCCTGTCAGGAGGGTGTCCCTGGGGATCCCCTATCCTTCCTGGGCAGCCTTGCAGTGCTGCACACAGTCTCTCCTATCTTCCTCTGCCTGCCTCCGTTTGGCTCCAGCTCCGCTTCAGACGCACAGTGTGTGCAATCCCAGCACCCAGATGAAAATCTATCCCAACAGCTGAGCAGCGGATGACTCAGCCTAAATGAAAGACAACATGGTTTTTTGTCATAGCCTGTTTGGAGTCACTCTGATAACATATGATTGCAATTTAAGTGGGTGGGGAGTAGGGGGAACAGAAGGGGACATCTTGCAGACAGCTTGAAATGTCCTAAAAGTTTCTGAAATCAATTCCACAGTCTCTTTTCGGCTCTTGTAAATGTTAGTCAGAGCTCAACATGTATTTATGATCTGAGCCTTACATTGCCCAGTTCACTCATATCTTCCAGATAGTGAGCCACAGCCACCTCACGGTCTCCCTGTGGTGTTCTCCACTGGCAGCTTGAAGCTGCTCAAGAGATAATGAAATGAGCTTTTTTGAAAACTTGTAAGTGTGATAAGAGTATTTTTATCAGCCAGGGTAGAAGTATCCCAGACTAATAAAAAGAATGTAACCAGATGGTATGATACAAAAAGTAGCAACAATCCTGAGAAAGAGCAACCACTGTATAGGAATTTTCCCAATCTGCCCACCTAGTAGGATATACTCATGCTACTTCTTACTATTTCTCTGATTGAGTGAGTCTGAAATGCTCTTTTGCATGATTAACCCCCCTTGGAGAAAAGGGATTCACCCCTTCCTCTTACATTCAGTATGTTCAGATTTCAGAGCCGTCCAGGAAAAAAAGCATCAGGGTCCTCCACATTCATCCCATGATGTTATTATCAAAGCACTATATCAAAATAGCACAGGTTAGCACTACCCTCTCATCATTTTCAAGTCAAGTGGCAGCTGCTACTGTTTTTTGTGTGGGACCTTGTGCCCTACCTTGCATTTGGCATGCTGCAAAACCAGGCTTTGCATCAGGCCCATGGGGAACACTGGCTCAAATCTGGACTGGGGTGGAAGCCAGCACTGTGCTCTGGGATGGACTGACACAGCCCTAGTCCTAGGTCTCAGCATGATTGGGACTATGTAACCCAGGTCTTTCTAGCATTTTCAGTAGCCAGTTGGGACTTTTGGGATGTATTTCTGAATTTAAGCAGTTAAAAGTCCTTTTCTTAGACACTAAGTCCTGGATCTAACCAAAGAATATAAGTAGGAAAAATGTGAAGTTTTTGCTCTCTCCATAAAGATGTCTAGCTGTCTTTTAAATTCATTCCTCTTATTTGCTTCAATAGCTTCACCTACCAATAATTTATTCCACGTACCTATTACTTTTTGATTGAAATAGCTGTGCCTGAATTCCTCTTTCACTCTTAATTTCCTAGTTTTTAGTATGTCTCTTGTTTTTCCAGACTTCTCATCAAACTGAAGAGCTTATCTCATTCCAGTTGATCAAAACCTTTTACAACTTTAATATTTCTTCAGGTCTTCTTTTCTCTGATTTTTCTGACAAGAATAAATAGTTTCCTTTTGAACAAATGTATATTAAGTCTGATTATGCTTCCATCTCCAGAAAGGCAGAAAGCTATGTAAGAAAGTAACCATGTCAAATTTCTGTATTTCAATCTTATGAGCACTCCATTTAGGAATACCAACAGTGTTTTAGGGGTGAGAAATCAAATGTCCTATATGCTAAGTCCCATTTTCCATTACCTTGACAGCTCTAGACTTTAAGAGCTGGCAGAGCAAGGTGTAGCTTCTTTTACTGCTGAAAGTGTCCAAACAACTTCATGAATGACAGGAAATGATTTGGAATAGTTTTTTACTCATTACATAATATTTTTTTCATGTTTATCTCACAACCTTGCAAAAAGATGCAGCAGAAAATAGCAGGTTGTACATGGATGTATCTGCAGGAGTGTGTTTCACTGATTTCAGAAAGACCAGCTATAGTAAGCACAGCTTTCAGAGACTTATCTATGAGGATGTGTGATCAGCTTGGAGGAAGAACTCATTGAATTCCTTTTGTTTTATTAGTTTTTGTCTCTCACTGGCTTTCCCTTTTTCATCAAGATAGGTATTGCAATCTGAATAAAAATTTTGGGTTAATGTCCCATGACATTTACAGGGCAGTTCCTGAGTACTGAAGTTATTGTATTAGCATCTTTGTGGAGTGTGGCACCTTGCCCAGCATCAGTACTTTTTCTGAAACTTTTTCTTGCAGCCAGAATGGTCCAAGGTACGGTTTGGAACTGATAGCTTCAGTTCAGGGGAACACAAGTTCTCCTTGTGTTCAGGGGAACATGTGCCTCTAAAAGGAGATTTCACAGTGAGCTGCAAAGCTGTGGGTTGAGACGTGGCTGCTGGCATTCATTGAATGGCTGAGTTCTACTGAGTTCCTGAGTGGCAGAATAAGCAAACCAGTCAGGAAAAAAAAAAGGCATTTAAAACTGGTTTTGAGTGTGATGTTCTTCTCCTCTCAAATCTCTGCTTGTAATCCTGAACTGAACCTGCCCTTTAGAGACTGAGATCTGCCCCCATTAATTTCATGTCAGGTAAGTATTGTGGGACTCTTCTCCCCCCGGTAGCCTGACCATGGTGCCCCACACACCCAGCAGGATCCCAGGAAGACACCTGGCCCTGCAATGGTGTCAAACATCACAACTGGTACCCAAGGGACAAACAAGAGGAGAGACAAAAAGAGGAGTTGTGGGTCTGTAAAGACCCTGTCTGCTGCAGGCAGCAGGGAAGAAATTGGTAACTTTGTTCTGTTGGACTGTCTTGAGATGATATTGCACAAACACTCAAACACTGTCTACTCCAGATGTCCACAGGCAACATAGCAAATGTCATCACTTTTCATCTGCATGTGTCTACTTTTCCTTACCAAAAGGAACAGAGCTGTTGGAAGGAAAAAAGCTGCTGGAGGAGAGGAGGTAGCCAAAATGGGTAATGAGGAAGGAAGGGTGGAAACACATGAAACTGTCCTTGCCCATAGGGCCAGTCTTTGGAAAAGGAGATAAATAAGGTGACCAGAGAGGTTCACACCAGCAAGCCTGACCCTGTGGCTCTGGAAGTTTGGTCATATTTTAGAGCGGGAGGCTGGAACTGTCCTCAAGTGGTATTCAGTTGTATTCCTACTGCTAGTAGTGCCATATTACACTGTATTTTAATATGAGGTCCAGAGATAAAGATATTAATATTAACATTAACAACAGAGAAAAAATGAGCATTATTTTCAATAAATATTTTATTCACAGTTTCCCATTAGTATCACTACACATGATAAGGCAGAACAGCATTTCTTTAAACATCCAGCAACCCTTTAGTGGTACAGGAAGACCAGTGAAATTTCAGAGGACCAAGCTATTTTAATTAAATTTTCAGGGCTTGAGGATATAGCTAAATTAAAAGGGGAGAAAGGATTTAAGTAGGGAGTGGTTTGGGATCCAAAACACTGGGTTTTGTCAGGGAATGACTCTTCAGAATATAATTCTCTTTATCTTGACTGTTTATCAGTGTATCAGGGAAAGGAAAATAAGGTATTGTCACTGCCAGATATGGAAATGAGAGCTTGGTGACTGAGTTTGCATCTCAACACATTGTTAGTTTGTCCTTCATAAGGGGAGAATTCAGTATGTCCCGAAAGGACACGGACTTTGAAAACTTTTTGTAAGATGCTCTTCCAGGAGCACAGAAATCCTTGAAAAATGTCACATATATATGTGTGTGTATGTATATAATACACACACACACATATATTTAGGCTTAGCAAGAAAGAAAATATTTTCCCTCTTTCTTCTTGGATTTTCTGTTTCCTTCTTTATTTTTATAAAGAAGAAAGAACTCTTCTCCTGTTGAAAGGAATCCTATAGCCTCCAGAAATATTTACTTAACTACTTTGCTGTCAGGAGATTGCAAAAAGAGTGAACCACGAATATTTAACCACATAGGGATGTCCATTCCAGTTTAGATATGAATATCTGACTGAAAAACACCCCAGAAGATCAAAAAGAGTGTGTTCTATTTTGAAAGAAGAAAGTTAAGCAAGTATGAACCAAAAAGCATTAAAAAGAAGAGAGTTAAGACTGGGTAAATAAAATAAAATCCCCAGAAACAAGTATTCCCTTTGAAAAAGAACATCAGAAGGAATAGAATTAGTGTTCAAAACATGCCTGACAATGCCCCAGTGACAGCAATGAGGTGGTGATAGAGAGGTGCCTTGTACATCAGAAGCCAGTTACCCCTTAAAATAGAACTTCATTCCTGTGCAGGACAGACAACATGTAGGAGCAGATTTTTCTGTTCCTTAGTGGCAGTGGTTTTGTCTAGTGTTTCCATTTGTTTTGGTTAGCATGCTGGGAAATACACACAAAAAGCAGTACACTGAATGTTTTGTGGGGAAACGTCATGGGCTCAGTGCAAGATTTCAGCACTGAAAGAATGGTTTCTAACACCTACCATGGAATTAATAGTAGCAGATTGAAAAAAAAAATAGTTAATGAAAACCAAGACCTTTCTGTACCAAGATTCTTGTTAGAGGGATGCTATATCTATAACAGAGGTGTTACATATATATGAGAGATTATATATAAAAAAATTAGAAGTGAACATATGAAAAAGGGAATATTAGTGAGTCTGACTTCGGTTTGAATTAGTTTGGTGAAAGATTTTTGAGTCGAGGACTTGAGGAGGGAATAAAGCAGTCAGTGCAGAACTATTTTGATGTGAAGCATTTATATCTGGAACTGCTATAATGTTTCCCACAACTGTTTGCCTAATGAAACTTTTCAGCTTGTATTATGAAATATTAAAAGAAACCAACCTAAATTAAACAAGTGAGTAAAATTAGAAAATTTGGTAACATAAGCAAATATTTCACCAGTCCCCCAAAACCTGTTTCAGTTCAAATTTAGCATAATATTTGTCCTCTTTTCTTTTTCTTATTTAGACCATGAAACTTAAAAAATCCTCAAAATCCTATACTTTTACCTGAATGTTTCTACAAGGTTTTTATAAATATAACTTAAAGAAAAATAGCCAGTCAATATAATCTCTAATAACTCCGTGCCTGTGAAATCAGAAGTTCACTGTGAAGTTGAACCACTATCCTCATAAAGCCATTCAGTAGTAGGGTCAGGTTGTCAACAGAGAGGAAAATTTGTATCTCAAGCTACAAAAGACAAGATGAAAAGTAAATATAATAGATTCATAGATGGTGCAGGTGCAGATACAACACTGTGAATTAACATACAATTCTCGTAAGAGGCTTGTGTTGATCCAAGACATTTTCAGATGTCTAATAAATGTGAATGTTAGAGCAACAAGAGAAAAGTTTAATCCTAAAACCAGAAATTAATTACAGAACTGATGAAACTCCTCAACTACTCTGACCTACACAACCTTGCAAGCCTTCACAAGAAGTTACCGGATCGTCTCTGGGAAATATACATTCCTGAAATCCAAAAAGCGTCCTGGTAGAAACCCAGACAAGAGCTGCAGACCACCATGCAGCTTGTGATGACCTCTCCTACCTCACAGGCATGGGATGAGAAAGCAATTAACACTGGCACTCAGCATATGCTAATGAATAGGGGACTGTAGATGGGAAAATACAGACACATAATATATTCAAACTCTGGCAAGGATGACCATTTTATTTGGCCAGGAGAGCGTCTGGTCAGCCTCTGGGGAGAGACATAATCCCAGTCATTCGAGCATGCCAGAGATGGATTGATGTAGCCTGTCAAATGGTCGTGTGAAAATTGCCCCAAAGCCATGGGTCTAAAATCAGAGAATCACAGAATATGCTGAGTTGTAAGGGACACACAAGGATCATTGAGTCCAACTCCTGGCCTTGCACAGGACCATTCCCAAGAGCCACACCATGTACCTGAGAGCATTGTCCAAACGCTTCTTGAACTCTGTCAGGCTTGGTGCTGTGACCACTTCCCTGGGGAGCTGTTCCAGTGACCAGTCACCCTCTGGGTGAAAATCCCATTTTCCTAATATCCAGCCTAAACCTCCCGACACAACTTCCATTCACTCAGGTCCTGTCACTGGGCACCACAGGGAGGAGATCAGTACCTGCCCCTCCTCTTCCCCTCATGAGGAAGTTGTAACTGAAATGAGGTCTCTCCTCAGTGTCCTCTTCTCCAGGCTGAACAGACCAAGTAAGCTCAGCTGCTCCTCGTATGGTGTCCCTCAAGGCCCTTCACCATCTTTGTTGCCCTTCATTGGACACTCTCCAATAGCTTTATGTCTCTCTTATATTTGTTGCCCAAAACTTCACACAATATTCAAGGTGAGGCCACCCCAGTGCAGAGCAGAGAGGGAAATCCCCTCCCTTGCCCAGGTGGGGATGCTGTGCCTGATGCCCCCCAGGACAGGGTTGGCCCTCTTTGCTGCCAGGGTACTGCTGACTCCCATTCAACCTTCCACTGACCAGGAAGTGTAGAGGAATTCCTTGTGGAACGGGGGCATAGGATACCCCAGGAGGGCTTTGGCATCCCAGGGCTATTGCAGAAGTACCCCTGATGGGCCCTCAGGCTGAAGACAGGCTTGTTCGGCACCTGCCAGCCGGCAGCCTTGAACAGCCTTGGGAAAAGGTATACACTGGTCAGCTCCCCCGCTGCTTAGAGGCTTTCTCATGGGAAAGGGGCGTGAACTTTGCAAACTATGTCTTGGTGTAAGTAAACAATAAAACTGGAGCACGATGCTCAAATCGTATTGGTGTTCGTGTCGTGTCTCCAGCTGGCTCCCCTGCACCCGGGACCACCCCCCTGCTAAAAGGAAGGACCCCCAGGTCCCCTTCATGGCACCACTCTCCAGCCTCTTGTTCCCCAGCCTGTCTGTGCATCCAGGATTTCCCCATCCCAGGTGCAGAATCTGGCACACGGCTTTGTCAAACTTCATACAGTTGGTGACTGACCATCTCTGTAATCTGTCAGAGTCACTTTGCAGGGCTTCTCTGCCCTTGAGGGATGCAACAGCTCCTCCCAATTCAGTATCATCGGCAAACTTAGTATCCCTTCAAGTCCTGCATCCAAGAAGGTAATGAAGATGTTGAAGAGAACTGGGCTGAGAATGGGGCCCTGCAGAACTCCACTAGTGACAGGTCCCCAGCCTGGTGTCACCCCATTGACTGTAACCCTTTGTGCCTAGCCCCTGAGCCAGTTGCTCACCCATTGCATGATGTGTTTTTCCAGCTGTGTGCTGGACATTTTGTCCAGAAGGATCCTGAGAGAGACAGTATCGAAAGCTTCACTGAAATCTAAAGGGATTACATCTACTGGCTTTTCTTGATCAGCTGGGTGGGTTACCTTGTCATAAAAGGAAATTAAGTTTGACAAGCAGGACTTTCCCCTCATGAAGCCGTGCTGGCTGTGCCCGATGACTGCATTGTCCTTCAGGTGTTTTTCATTACCTCCCAAAAGAATCTTCTCCATAATTTTACCAGCTACTGAAGTGAGACTGACAGGCTTGTAATTTCCATCCTTCTTGTCCTTCTTGTAAACTGGGACAAGATTAGTCATTTTCCAGTCAACTGGGAATGCTCAGTGCTTCTGACAAGCACTGATTTTGCATTTTTGTGGGATGCTCTCAAGCTGTGAAGTACCAGCTTTTCCCCACCTGGGCAGGGGTTGATCTTGGCAACCTCTGGAGACAAGTGCAGTGGATGGTCCCATCTCTCTGCTGATCCCTCTTCCAAGACTTTCAGCCTCCTGCCTGAGAAGAAAATGCGCACCCTCTGAGGCCAAGTTCACGGATGTAGAGAGTTTTGTGCTGATGTCTTGAGAGGATAGGAGGGAAACAAGTCTCAGGAAAACCTGAGGTTTGTTATCCAGAATTATTTTGTCCATATTTTACACAGGTTTTACCCTATCCTATTAAAAAAATCAAGCACCATAAACAGTACACTAAAAAAAATGTGATACTTTAAGAGACTGTTCAGACAGCAATATCATACTGGACTTTGTACATAAACAAAGTACAGCTCTAGAGAAACTTAGAAAGAGGGACCTCTCCCTTTTTAATAAAAACAATCAGTATATCAGTAAATCATCTTTAACAGATTAAACTGTAAGTACAAGGAAATGCTTGACATAACATTTTCCATTATGTACTAATTCTAAAGTCACATTATCCTTAAGAAGCAACAAATGTGCTGCAACAAGAAGAAAAGCCCAACAAACAAACAAACAAGCTTGCAAAGCCAGATAGGCTGAAGGCATATTTTCAAATAAGCACAGGCAAGTTCAGACTGACAGGCACTGACCTGTTGCTCGTGGGGTCTGTGACTTCAGCTTTTTGTTTTTCTTCAGTGGTTTAACTAGCTGCAAACTGCTCCAAACCCCAAGCTTTCACTAGAGAGTTGTAGATCATTTCGTGAATCACACACAGACCAGTACAATGTAGACTGCCTCTGTAAACAGTCAGCATCTGGAAGAAGCATCACTAATGTAAAACTAGCCCTGAAGTTTCTAGATGGCTCTAAGCTGAACTCTAGCTCTACCAAAGTCACAGATTTTTGTATTTGGGCTTTTATTTAATTGTTTACACTTAGCTGTACCAAGCAAAACTATTTTTATTCTCACTATGTGAGGATTCACAGAGAAAATAAAATCAAGTCAGTTATTTTGCAAGAGTTATTTACACAAAAAAATAAAATCAAGTTCAGTTGTTGTGTAAGAGTTATTTACACAAAAAAATATTGAATATTTGACTGAAGAAGTTCAACTCCTTAAAATTAATTGTTTGGAAAATCAAATCAATTCTTGGCTTTTGTGTTGACAGCAAAGAATCCCACCAAGATCTGCGCATGTACGTAATAGTCAAGGTTAGAGCTGTCTGGCATAGAGCAGGTACCCCAGTGCTTCACAGAGCACATCATCTGCAACATGTCCTCTGCAGCCTTTGCAACCACAGGCATTTCATGCACTCATCAGCCCATGCATTCTCCATACAGTTGTGAAGCACACCTGGCACTCACTGTGACAATGTGCTGCCTTCCACCGTGCCCTTGCCACCACTGCTTCCTGTCCGCTGGCTCCCACAGTGCCCAGCACCCAGCTGCCCTCCTTCTCTGGGCTGTGGAGAGGACATCTGTTGGGCTGGTCTTCCCAGTCTGGAGGAGACAATGCTGCAGGAGCTGCAGGAGAAGTACCTGGGGTCTTTGGTATTGAAGCAGGACACAGCCTGGACAGGCTCCTCTTCTCAGAGAGCAGAGCTTGGCCCCAGCAGCTGAACAACTGGCAAATAACTGAGGGTGTTCATGTTCACTCACACCGGTCCAAGGTGTAGCCTGTCATCCAGTGTGCTGCCTTCTGGGCACCTCCTCCCACCAAGAAAGAGGTGTTCATGGTCCTTTGCACTCAGCAGCACCCATCCATTTTTGACAAATTATTTGCTATGGGGTAGCAGGCAGTGATGCCATCTTGTAGGTCCCTGGCATAGCTATAATACCAACCCCCTGAGAGGATCAGAGGCAATTCCTTTGCTAGGAAGTGGTGATACTGACAGGATTCACAAGCCCACATTGTGTTCACATGGCTTTTATGGCTATATCACCTTCAGAATCCTGATGACCCTTGTTGATCTCCATAAAACATTCATGGATAGGATGGCTAGCCTAATAGCCACACACACTTCCCAGTTAGTTCTGTAACTCCTTGCCCTTATTCTAGAACTTCCATAAAGTCCTAATCCCAGCATGGTGCTACACATGCCCTATTACTCTGGCTCACCATGTGTTGAGACTCCTAACACGTGCTTCAGCTTTTCCATGTCTTCCTACTGTGACAAGGCAGACTGAGCATGCCAACAGCTGCCTGTGTAAGGGGGTGCTCTAGAAGACTAAGAGCCAGTGATACATCATGTTACAGAATCCCCACTGTAACGAGTAGCTCTCCATGGCCCATCACGTGTGACGGACAATGCTTATCCTGCACTGCCTAGTATAACAGCAGCAGGACCATATATTCCATTCCATATGTCTCCAGCAGCACCCTACTCCTACTAGCCATGGGAGGGAAGGACCCAGTGGCAGACTCCCTCCGTCCTTATCTTGGTGTTTATGAGGTCTCCATTGTCTACATCTCTCTGTATCCTCTGCTCAGCAGGTTGGTCCATCTCCTCCTCACCTGGTAGGGTATTAGCATCTCATTTCACATTGCTCGTCATTTAAAGAGCTCTCACTGGGCTGGGAAGCCTGTTGACTAACCCTCAAAGTCCCTGATTCTCAAAGAATTTGTAGAAAACAAGTCCATGTAGTCAACATGAGCTGTGCAATCAGTTGTTGATGCACTGCATCTGTCTGCTCCCCAACACAGCCCCCAGCTCCTCTGTTAACCCCAGACTGAGCTACTGTGTGGCTGCAGACATGCAGGTGGGGCAGGAGTGTCCTCCTGGTGCCAGAGTCACAGCTGCTCTCTTTCAGTGAATATTGGGTAATATAAAGCTTACATAATTTGTGACACGGAACTCAGGTTTGAATTCCCTGAGAGAGGGCCTGGACTCTTTTAAGAGGATCCATAAAAACCATGCTGCCAAGTAAATAGCAACTATGATGCTGCAGTAAGAGCAAATGGACATAGCACTGCAAGGAGGCATCTCCACTCTGGACTTTCCTCCTACGTCCTCTCCTGAGGGTGAGTACTCCAGATCTTTCTTGGAGAAAATGAGTATGGTCAGTTTGGAAACAGCTCTGAGGAAGAGGGAGCCGAGTGTTTGGGAAGCCAGGACTTGCCTCCAGCCTTCTGTGGGTTATTTTGTTTTGCTTGGATTAACACAGCTTCAGAAATTCCAGCAGATTTGTTTTATGGTATGTATTTCCTGTATTGCCTATGCCATACAGTTTCTTTCAGTTAATTCTTAATTATACAACTGAACCCAATATCCTGGTGTATGACCCACTGTGTTTGTAGAGAAGCTAATGCCTGCTCTTTGTGGGGCTTTAAGAAAGGACCATAGTAAAAACTGTAACTGCTGCTGGTATCATTAGTAATACACAGACAAAGGACAGAACATCCTGTGGCAGGTCAAGCAAACAGCCTTGGCTTGCTGACGTGGGCACACTCAACATGGTTTTCTTGATCTGACTCTCTCAAAATACCATGCTCTTAGCCTCAGGCTTTAGGTTTCTTCTCCATGCAATCAACTGAGCACTTGCCTTCAGCTTAACCTGGGTTAAGGTATTAAGGGCAAAGGGGTAAATAAGGTGTAAATGAGGGCATAGCAGAAACGTGGGCAGGGCTGCCTGCAAGGGGAATGCTGTCTGTCCGCGTAAGGGACAGAGGCACCAAACACATCTCTTCACTGCACACCCCTATGTCTGCAGCTCAGGAAGCTTTTAGAGACAGTCCTTAGGTTCTTCTGCCCAAAATCCTTTAAGGATTTTGCCAAAATATCCTATTTCTTAACCATAAAATGAAAACAGAGTGTTGTTAGGGTAAATAAAATAAACATTAGGAAATACTTAGGCATCACTATGAGGCATGCAGAAAATGAAATGGCATCTGTTCTGGCACAAGAAAGGGCTTCTTAAACGTACAAGAAAATATACAGTAAAACATTATCTAACACTGCTGTAGATTAGCCCTATTTTATACACAGGCAACAATAGATTCAAAATTGCCCAGTTGGTATATTTTGGTCTAGAAATCCGGGTTTGCTCCATTTTCCATTTATGCAATGATATATCCAAATTAATGTGTACCAGGGAAAGGAAGCCTGGTAAACAAGAAAGGAAAAAAAGTAAGTGAAAAAATGCTTTATTCTCTCCGATGTGTGATGAACCTACTGCAGAAGCACAAGCTGCTACATTGTCTTAAGATCAAGGATACCTGGTGTTTTGGCTTTGCTGGTTCTGACCTGCAATCAATGCTTATCTCATCCAGGAAAAACAGGATCATTCTGAGCTTTTAAACAGTTACTGGAAGGAGAGGTGGTCTCTGAGCATGGGGACTGCGGCAGCCTCTAGCACTGCATTGATAGCTCTCAGGAGGAGTGGTGCCCATATGAAAAGTAGGAGCTTTCCTGCATGATGCATGCCTTCCTTGGAGCAGTGCTTAAAATAATTGATTACAGTAGTTTCACTGTCTGAAGGCTTTGTTGCTTAGGCTTGCCTTTTTTGTTTTTAAACAAGGAGATCCTAGAACAAAACAAAAAAGTCCGAAGGTACAATTCCAATCTATATTGGGTTCCTTCTTGCCTCCCCTGTCCTGTTTTTACCTTGCTGAAACCCTTCGGTGGACGCAGCACATGATTTTGGCTCAGAGAGTGGGTGGGAGCAGCCCCTTCCGTGGCTGCTGCTGATTCACCCTCCTGAATCATCTATCAGTGGTGCTGGTGCTCTGCCTGTGGGAGTGATGCTGTGAGCATGGCCGCCTCCATTTCAGTCTCCTTGCACTGTGCCTTTCTGGGGCCGGCACACCCTGAGTGACACAGGCTGCTCGGGGGCCTGGGAAACTGCTGCAGTTCTCAGCAGCGTGGCTCCAGAAGGGCAGTCACATCCCTCTACCACCAACATCCTCCCACCAGCTTGCCTGTGAAATAGCTGGGATGTTACCAAACACATCCAAGAAAGCCAGACAGCGAGGAGTCAAGCTTCCCACCCTGTGCTGCCTTTATGTTGCTTGAGGTCAATTATTATAAACTATCAATTTTTAAGGAATGCTATTAATTTAACTGCTGTGTAAACTGAGTTTCTGTTTCTCAGCAATTATAATGCACAAGATCTCAAGCAGCAGTAATGCCTGAGTTTTTGTCTCCTTTTTGGTTTTTTTTTTCCCCCTTTCTAGAGTTAACGATTTCCAGCTGTGTATTCTTTGGATGTGTTTCCACACCAGCTTTTTCCATAATATAGAGCCGGCCCATTTCCAAATCCCAGATGTGCTATTTATTTACTCTGAAGCATCTGGCCCCTGACATGGTCTTGTCACTGCAACGTGGCAAACTTGTGAAAAATCAGAATGGCAGCCAGTTAACAAGCTGTATTACACTGGCAAGTGGTGAGAACAGTTCAAAGGAGAGCGGAAGAGGGGGGTTGGTGGAGTGGAAATGAAAAAGGAGCAAATTTCATGTTTGGCTACACTGTGCTTTCTCAGGTTACAAATGACTAGTGGCACTCAAATTGGAAACTGAGGATTTTGCTCTTTTGTAAACAGAGCCCTAAAGACACTGAAGCTCAACAGAAACCACCTGGTGACTGTGAGATTCAGACACCTTCTCCCCAGCTCCTGTGAAGAGCTTCAAGCTCAGGTGTGTTGCCTCTCGGAGGCGTAGCGACCTGGTTCAGGAACGGCACGACGACCACCTAAGGTCGTTCGGACCATCAGCTCACAGACACCAGTGTGGTGGACAGCAAATGGCGTTTATTCATGGATTACATCGGGTTAAATAACCTGGGTTTGCTGCGTCACTTCCTTCTGCTCACGTATTACCTGTAGAGGGGAGGGGTTCTACCTGTCCTGTACAACGTGATATCTTCCGAACACCTGTCCCTAATCACCTACATTTCCCCCCCCTCTATCCTGAATCACCCACACAGGTGTGATGCTGCAGGTCTTATGCAAGCTCATGCATCCTCTTAAAGACCCTTGAAATGACCACAGACCCTAGAATAAACTGAGACAGGTATTTAAAATTTTCCTGCTCAGGAAGGGGCCAACGGAAGAATTTTCTACACCTGAGAGAAATATCCCCAATGCTATCCTTCTTTAACAATAAAACTCTGATTTTGTTTTTAAATTTGGACTGTGAGGGGGAAAAGCAAGCCTGCTTTGAAATGAAAACTGCAAGACTGCAGTGCAATAGAAATACAAAGCGCTAAACTGCAGCACCTTGGTTAGGACTGAGGTCTTTAGCTTCCATTTAGCTGCCTTCAAGCCAAGAATCTCAACTTGCTTTAGGGTTACTGGGCTTTCAGCCATTGTGTGGCCCAGGAGATACTGTTGTTGAAGCAGGTGTCAGCATTTTTTTTTAATAAATAAAGTCAGAGTTGCATGTGAAAGGCTGAAGGGTCCTGTCTTGGTTTGAAAGACAGGTGTCTGCTAAGGAAGGCAGGAGCCTCCCTTGGAATGGCAGATGTAACCCCTTTCCCTCCGAGTTATTATAATTTTGAAATCGAGGGGCTTTTAGGCAAAGATATGGGAAATAGGGGTAACAGTTCTTTACTATTATATATCTATATGTGTATAACCAGTCAAACAAACAGCAATAACTGTGGCAGTAACAGCAAACAATCACAAACCCAGTCCCAGCCTTCTCGGCTGTGGGGCCCTTTCCCCTCGGGTGCAGTTCCGCTCGCAGCCGGCAGGGGCGCTGGCGGCTCCCGGTGAGCAGGGCAGGTGCGATGGTTCCCCCGCGGCTGCAGGGGGCGCTCCGGAGCGAGCTCGGGGAGCACGCGGCACCGGTGCCCTGGGATCCCGGGAAGGGATGGGACAAAGGCTTCACAACCCCCCCGAACAGCTGGCCCCGGTTTCCGG
>NW_008237244.1:3744425-3759746 GCF_000691975.1 Corvus brachyrhynchos
GCCCCGGCTCCGAGCGGGCCGGGGAAGGTGGCCCGGGGATCCAGGGATCTTTCTCCGCAAAAAGAAAAATGGCCGAAAGGAACCAGCAGCTTCTCTCTCTGCAGCTTCTCTCTCCGAACGCGAGAGCGAACTGACCCCACACCCAGGTGAAACAAAAGAGTAGCCAGGTCTTTTGTCTTCTCTTAAGCATCCAGCGATTTGTATCTTAGTAACAGAATGGGGGAAAATTCCTTTAACAGAAAAAAAACTAGACCTCTTAAAACCCCAACAGGTCCAAAGGCTGTTGAGGGCAGCAAGGAAGAACCACAAAGCGATGTGTTACCTAGTTTGAGTTTAATGCAAATATTTGATCACCCAGACACAGAAAGATTTCTTTCCCTCTGTAGCTTGGCTGTCCTGTGTCCTGCCTACTGCTTACATTTTAGAGCTAGTAGGTTATATATAATCCCCCTTTAAAACTGAGGGAGGAGACCAGGTAGAAAAGATGGAAAAAATATTTAAGGAGTCTCTCAGGGAAACAAGGGATGGATGCAGCAAAAAAGGTTGACAGCATTGTTTTCTCTAAGCTAACAATGTTCATTCCTGTGTGTTAGAAGAAAGCAGTATGTGACCCCTGTCACATGGCAAGACAAAGTACCTCCCAGATCTGTTCTTCTCTCCATGGTCCATCACACTCTTTTAAGAGCATGTGAGTGAAGGAAGAGTATCTATAAGTCCTTCTTGCAACATAGAATTTAATCTTCCTCAGGTCATTTCCTTTCCTGTGTCTGGTTTACCATTCATTTAGACAATAGGATATGCAGTGAAAAAAAATTCCCAGGAAGTGAAGTAGTTCTGTCAAGAGCTGCTGGAAGGTAACTAAAAACTTCATAGGAAATGCTTTTAGAATTTTATTCAGTGAGATTCTTATCTTCAGATCTACCTTTTACAAAATTTGAGGGTAGCAATTTTGGTACTAATACATATGACAAAATTGCTGTCACTGAAAAGGTACATATAGAAGAGATGGTATAAGGCAAAGAAAGAAGACAAAGGGTTGGGCTGCTACTGGTTGTACATGTCCAAATGCAACACTAAGACAGAAAATTTTGTCTGATTCCCCATATCTAGGGGTTTGGGATTTTTTTTACCTTAAAAAAAATCATTCTTCTGAATCAAAAACCTTTTAAAAAGTTCCTAACTCATAAGACAGAGAGGAGAAAATCCAGATACTTCTGCTAAGTAGAGCTGAAGGCTGGGCAGGCCAGTTCCTATTCCCTGGGTGCTTGCTTGGTATCAGGCAAGTGCAGTCCTCTCCCTCTCTATTGAGCTGGGAGCCAGTGTGCTGGGATTGTCTATTGGCAAGGTGCAAAGAGTGGAAATGGTAGAGGTAGTAGAGGTAACCATCCCTTTTAAAATTTTTCAAGAAGAAAGGCATTTTCCTAGCCATGAGTAGCAGAGGGCATGGAGGAGTGTGTAGTCCCAGTCTCACATTCAGTCTGATTTTTTCCAAGTGTTGCACTTTTCCATTATAAATACAAAGTAGAAAGCTTGCAGCCAATGTAACTGGAGGACTCAAGCCTAAGTATGTGTCTTTTTGTCCCTTCCTATCAGGAGGTGCCGTATACAGGCAGCCAATGGCTCATACAGTGCTCCAGCACCAACTAGAAGAACCCACATGCCACCTCCTGTAGATCTCTGCTGTTGCCATCATGCAAATGTGGGGTCACTAATCCAAGTTGTGCACCATGGTGCCAGCTGCCAGCCAGGGGCAGTGACTACTGGTGCTCCCAACAACACCTCTCAGAACTGTTCAGACAGCAGTGAGATTAAAGCTCCCTGTCACCTCAGTTCACTATGACTACAACTTCCTGAGATCACAACGTTACTGCAAAAATTAGACATGATCTTTCCCTGAAAGCTTTAGGATGCTTTGCAAAACATCTTATCAAACTGCCTGCCCAATTCTCATGGGAAATGCAAGTATCACTTGTGGGATTGCTATACCTGACCTTTAACTGTTCAGGACAACAGCTACACTGTTGTCACTCTGACATATTGCTGCATACAGTTGTATAGCACATCCCATCATCAGTAGGAAAACACAATTATTGGTCTTTAAGTCTTGAGAACTGAGCAATGCTCAGCAAAAATAATTTTGTTTTTGCCATGGGAAGGGCAATCCTGCAACAATGACCAGACAATCACCAAGCAGATTTGATTTAAAAGAAAAAAGATTCTAAAAAAGACAAGAGTTGAGCTGAAGGTTTTGTAACCTAAACAATTAAGCACAACCACTGCTGTTCACAAGATGAGAGTATTATTGATGGCAGATTGGGTAAATATTTTATGCTGTGAGTGGTATCTATTTTGGACTGTCCACTGTCTTTCTGATATATCTGATACAACAAAAATTCTGAAGTCTGCTTTCAAAACAAAGGATTTGATACAAAAAAGAACTCCAGTATTTCTGGCACAGTGTGTTCTCTGCAGGTATCCCACACCATCTCTGGGTTTATAACTTTGCATGCTCTTTAGAAAATCACCCTGACCATTTCAGTTCCCTTTTGGAAAGTGAAATGATAGGCCATTACCAAACATCCAAATACACAGCAAATGTTAATCTGATTTAGAACTGCTCATAAACGCTCTGCAGATTAGTAGTCCTGCCACCATTCAAGGTCATCACTCTACTGCAGCCAAAAGAGTAATGTCTCATTACATTAAACCACAAGCATTTTGGCCCTGAGCCAGATGCAGCTCAGTGATGTAATGCTGCAGGCATAAGTGATCGTGAGATCCCCAGCAGTGGAAAACCTGCGTGCAGATGGGTTGGGTTTGAGCTGTTACCATGGTGGGTTGAAAGTGTCCCTAATTCCAGGAATATATTCCTGAATGCCCTTTGCTTGCCAGGGAGCCTGTGTAATTGCTGTCCTTGTAGGACAACCCTTTCCAGTGCCACCAGTGAAAGGGGATGGCTTTAAAAGTTCCACCAGAGATCCTGCCAACCCCAGGTTTCAAGGGAAAACCACTGGCTTTTCACAGACCCTCTAGGATGTCAGGACTGCCTGGTCTCTTAGGGAGAAATGTCCTCAGGGAGCTGTCAACTGAGATGTGTATTTCCAGCAAGGCAGGATGATCCAGTAGACCAGAGCCTGCTCACAGGGTCCCTTTCAGTTTGTTTTATGTCTAAACAAAAACTTGTTTGAGGCAACCTGCCATTTCTTCTTGGGCAAGAAGAAGAGCAATGACTCTCTTGCACCAAAGTCCTAATTTTCCTTTTATTGCCCATCCTGAAAATGCCCCATACTTGGAAGCACCCCTTCCCTTTCCTGAAGAAATGGTTTTACGTGCTATTGATTTTTTTCTTTTTTAATTATGCCTGTTGGCCTTATATCTCCTCTCTCCTCCTTCCAGAAACTGTAGTCTTATAGGCCATGTAAATTTTCCATAAATCAGTGGCCTTGTTATTTAAAAAAAATGATTGGGCAATTTTCATTCTAGATTTTTAGAACACAGTAATATTAAATAAACTCATTAATTTTGATAAATTAGGATATTTTTCCTGAGCAAAAGTAGCTGCCACAATTTACATCATCTTCCTCTAAATACTTTTCCTTTTTTATTTTTTCCAGAGTCTATAGATATTAGAACCCAGCCAGCTTGTTTTTGACATATTATTGGGAGCCACATTTACCCTGGAGTAATTCAGTTTAAGCAGAGGGAATTACAGGAGATTGAAACTGGTCCCAGCATGTCAGACAATTAAAACCATTTCTGGTTTGTTAGATTGGCATTTCTAGATCCCAGTGAATCTGCATGGAAATGGCATTCCCAGGAGTGTGGCTGGCCTCAGTGCCTTCGGGGCTTTTTCCTGCTGCTCTGAGCTCATTAGTGGAAAAGGGAATTGAGGAAAAGTTTGTCAATCCCTTGACAAGAAAAAGCAGAGCAATACGCCAGTCTAATTTACTCTAATAAAAGTATTGGTCTTTGCGACCACTGATTACAGCTTCAGCTGGAGTGGAAAGAAAATAAGAGGGTTCTAAGAATCTCTGCTGTAAATGAAGGGAAGTCACAAGACTAGGGCGTGTTCATGAAAGACACAGGGTGACCTAAGGCATACAGAATTCATACTGAGGGTCTTTGGTTTTGCTACAACCACAACATTCAGGGAAAGAAGTCTTAGAGCTGAAACATAGTCGCATATGTTTTGCATGCAGACCACTAAAAATTTTGAATTCATGAGTTGTTAAAAACACTTTCAATATTTATTAGCTCTGGACACCGAGTGCTTAAAATTGATCCCATTTGGTGGTCTCAAGCCTAAATAATGATGTTACTATGCCAGCCCTGCCTCTGTTATGTGAGCTGGATATTTTTTCCTGAAAAAGATATAAAGTAGTGGATTCACAAGCAAGATAAAAATGTTTCTAATGTATCTGTAATTCAGGCAAAACCAATTCCTCTTTCACGGTTAAAGGATCTTATATCATGGCTGTTGAAGATGAGAGTTTAATGTAAGTTGTAAGTTACGTCTGACAATTTCTAAGAAGAAAAACCAAAGCTATTTGGAAAACTGATGTTCTCTCAGTGGAAATGTAAAGTGAAAAATGGCAAATGAAGCATCTCCTTTTTCTTCAGAAAATTAAGTATGAATTCAAATCAGGGAAAAAGCATTTTGACTACAGGTATTCCTTTTTTATTTCCTGAGCTGGAAGTGCTTAATTCTGTAAATGTTTAAAATTAAGCCATGGTTTTCAAAAATTTTGGAAGAAAATCTCAGTGTTTTCACCCAAATTAGCATCTTCCAGTGGGAAAAAATAATAGATAATTTTAATTAGGAAACTTTCTAAGCAAGAAATTGCAGCCAGCTATAGGTGGAAGCCATAGTAGCTGCAAAGAAGGGACATCTGGACTAATTTGTAAAAATGAAGAACTTGGGCTGGGCTTGCATGGAGCACTCTCCTCCAGCTGTCCATACTCTTTAACTCTCATGTTCCGCAGCTCCAGTTTTGCCGTGCCAACCAACAGGGCCTCTCCTGGCCCTTGCCCAGCCATGCCTCAGGGGACAGTGCATGCCAAGCACCACTGACACAACACCCTTGCCATGGGCTGGAGCGGGTAGAGCTCTCTCACACAACGAGCAGTGGCCTGGCCCTTGGCCACAGGACTGCCAGGTGGATCCAGACAGCTCAACTCGGAAGGACAGGCACAGCCTATGGAGCCTGAGAACTGCAGAGAGAGGAGGTTGTCAGACAATACTGAATGTTGAAATTATACAAAACCAATCTGCAGGTTTCCTCGATTGACATCATTTAAGTGAGCTGACTTTCATCATCATGCTTGAGGGCAAACCACTAACACATTTTTTTCCTATAACAAGAATTTTTCCTGCTGATCCTCTGGAGCATGGACAAAAAAAAAATGAGTCAGGCTGTGCATTCGCCTTCCTGGATGTGGGGTGTCGGGCTTGTTTATGGGGGTGTGTGCTCTGCCTGGGCCCAGCACACAACTCTGGAGTGCTTTTTAGGACCTCTCTGTCCAGTGCAGATGAGGTGAGGAGCACAGGATATTATGGTGGAGCCTGGGGACACGGATGGCTGACCTGTCCACATGGTAATGACAACAAAAGGGAAAGCTGAGCCATGAGCCTTGGATATTAGCAAATAATCTCCAAACAGAGCATAAATGTATTCTGCAGCTGTGTCCCTTATTTAGGTGGGATTTTCCCTTATTGTAGTGCAGGAGTCATTAAAGCAGCTTCTGACCTGTGGAAAGAGCTGGGGCAAAGAGGGGAGAGGGACGAGAGAGGCCAAAGGAATATGCAGCTGCTGGAGAGGCATGGGGTGGTGCATGTGGCTGAGGAGACACACACAGAGAAAGTCAGTCCTATGTGCTATTGCAAAGTCATTTTGCTCCGGCTGCCAAGGGAGGGGTTAGGGCAATAGGTAAGGCATGAGGAGAGGGTCCCTCCTAGGGCTGTCCCTCTTCCTCTTTCATTCCTCCCCTTTAGCTGACCCCACTACCCACCTGAGCAGGTAAAACCCAGGTCCATCTGAGATCCTGACTCAAACTCCTCAGCAACCACCAACCATTTTGGGGTGGGTCAGTGGGCCATGGTGCAGGGATGTTTGCATATCATTGGCAACCCTGCACATTGCTGAGGCAGTTGGCCACAGCTGCCATATGAGGAGCAACACACTGCTTTCCTGCTCTGATGGATAGTGCTCTGCCATATCAGCAGGTCGTTTCCTGTGATGCTTTCAACCTTAGCCTGAAACATGAGGAGGCTATTTGTGGGGATGAACTCCAGAACAAAGAACCAGAAGCTGGTTCGGTAGTATAGCAATATCAAGGTACATTTGTACCTTCAAAGATAAAAAAGGATTTTTTAAGCCATGTTCTGTCTAAGGAGTAGTATCAGCATATTGCTATTCTTTATCATATTACATTTTCCACATTGAACTTATAAGTGTGCACAGGAAATAGGCCTTTTTGTTAAAAGAGATAATAATGTTTGGTAGTTTAGAAAGTCAAATATAGTTTTGGATTAAATCTCAAGCAGGTTTCAGGGAAGCTCTGCCAAATGTCATGGGAAGAGTGGAAGCTTCAGACAAGCCCTGCCTTAGCCTATTTTTGGCAACAATTTAAATTTGAGGTATCACTCTGGCCTGCAAGTTCTAATAATGAAAAATCAGATCTATTTATAAAAATGAATTGTTTATTAGATAGCCAAGAGATAACATGAAAGATCTTAATCAGAATTACTTACTATAAGTATAAAAATAAAGAACTATTAGTAGATTACAGCATAACATAAAACAGTGCACTATATCAAAGTGCCTATATTAAAGCTAGCAAAACAAAGATTGCTGATTAAGAGTTGAATGTAACTTGCCCCAAAACGATGATAATGTACACAGATTCCTTCACTTAACCCCTGGGGAGTAACCGTGATCAGCATCCTTAGTCATGGGAGAAATTCCACACATTTCCTGGGTAATGCACGGAAGATTTTGGCTTCGTGAAAGTTTGGTGTGGCTTTTATAGTTGTAAAGTGAGTGGATGTTGTCATAAATCCATCTTACCTTGCCAGATCTCACTTCAACATTAAGATGTGTATTGGCAGTTGGACCGGTGTTAGCCCTGTGGCACCAAAATAACTCACTACGAGAGCTTGTCCTGTTTGAGTTATCTGACCAGTTAACAAACAACAGATAAGTTCTTGGGGGGGGAGAAAGGGGGCTGGGGCGTCCTGCTACACTAACCTTGGTGATAAAACAGATGAGTTGCTGGACACAAGCATGTCAGGTGAATCCAGGAGACACGTGGAGTTTTCTGCCAAAAGTATCTCTTACGGGCATTACCTCCCAAAGCACACCCTTGGGAAGAAACAGATACAGTGCACTGTGTACCATGGCCACATGGAGAAAGACAAGCAAGATGATAAGGAATTGGAGCACATGCCTTGATTGTGTTTGTACTCCTTTCTCCCTATAAGAAATTTTGAATTGTTACAACTATATTTATCAGATCAATGTTGAACAGCTCCACAGTTAAAGTATTACTTAATAAATGAACAAGTGAATAGATTCAGGATGCTGTAACAGTTAAATGGCCACTCAGTTAAAAAAAAAAAGGGATTTAACCCACTATTGGCAGCAGCTCAAACAACTCAGGACTGATGTTCGGTTCTACCTGCAAATGAAGGAAGTAGAAGCACATATATGAAATATAAATGTATATACATTGTGTTGAAGATTGGCTGTGATGCCTGGCACAGTGGGAAGAATATTGTTTATTTTCACAGAATCAGAGGATATGCTGAGTTGTAAGGGACGTACAAGGGATCATTGAGTCCAACTCCTGGCCTTGCACAGGACCATTCCCAAGAGCCACACCATGTACCTGAGAGCATTGTCCAAATGCTTCTTGAACTCTGTCAGGCTTGGTGCTGTGACCACTTCCCTGGGGAGCCTGTTCAGTGCTCAACCACCCCTTGGGCAAAGAACTTTTTCCAACCTAAACCTCCCCTGACTTCAGGCCATTCCCTTGGGTCCTGTCACTGGGCACCCCAGAGAAGGGATCAGTGTCTGCCCCTCCTCTTCAACAACAAGGAAGTTGCAGACTGCAATGAGATCTCTCCTCAGTGTCCTCTTCTCCAGACCAAGAGACCTCAGCCACTCCTCACTCAGCTTCCCCTCAGGGCCCTTCATCCACCATCCTTGTGGCCTTCCACAGGACATTCTCTAACAGCTTTATGTCTCTCTTATATTGTGGTGCCCAAAACTTCACTCAGTACTCGAGGTGAGACCACCCCAGTGCAGAGCAGAGCGGGACAATCCCCTCTGGCTGGCAATGCTCTAGTCTCCATCACTCACACAAAACTTCCTCTTCAGCCACTGCCAGGTTCTTTCTTAGATTTCATTAACTGTAGAGCGTAACAAGAAAGAACCGACTGGCTAAGAAAAATAATCAGTCTTTCATTCAGGAGAAACAGAGGAAGAGAGCAAGCTGTGGGTACGGGCACGTTTGTGACTTGGTAGATGTAATCATATTTGCTAAAACAAAAGAAAAACACCGTCATCTTTTCAGAAGAGTGGTCTACTAAGTATACATCACCTAGCAACTGGACACTGATTTCTCCCCACGCCTTGAAACCCATCACTAGCCTCCCACTGGCTTTTCAGCTTTTTCAACAGTTTTGCCTGTTGCTAGGCAGAATTCATCCATTGCTGCTGCACCATAAACTTACATCAAGAATTGATTTGCCCTCCAGTCTGAATCCTGTAAATTATCTAATAACCCTCCTTTCCCCTTTCTCAAATTAAATAGCAAGGAAAGTGTCTTTCTGTTTAAATTTTCATATTGTTGTGTATTGACTTAACACAGATAAGACTCTCAGGTAAGTTTGGGGAAATCAGCTGAGTGAAGATGTGCAAATTGTTTTTCTGGGAGAAGATAAGTGGTGAAAGATTGAAGCTGTAAAGTAGCTGTACTGCTGATTATTGCCTGTATCACTGCAGAATAAAAATCTAACCAAGTAGCACAGGGCAGCATGTCAGACAGTATCTCACCACCTAGAAGGCATCAGCCCTTTAAGTCCCAATGAGTAGGGTGAAGTTTGCCATGCAGCTATTAGCAATCCCACCAGCCCAAGTGACATTGAAGGAAAAAAACCAGTGCTGTGAGCATGGTGCAAGGCTGTCACATCCCATGCAGGAGGCAAGTATCTACTTGTACCACTGTTAGATAACAGAGCCAGGCTGCCAGCCCTTCAGCTAGTCCTTGCAGGCAGCTCTGGAGAGGCGTCAGGAGTGGAGTGGGCTCCATATAACAATCCATCCATGCTGCTATTTAGGACTGACACAGCACTGTAGAATGGTCAGACACAACAAGGGAGTGCCCTCTCCTGTGTGGCAGCTCCAGGATGATATCTCAAAGGCATCACTTCCCTGGAACATTCCCAGTGCAGGAGGAGAGGACCTCTCTGTGGGCTTCACCTCACCTCACAAGCTCCACTCTGCTCGTGGGCAGGGAGAAGGAAGGAAAGTGCAGAGCAGGCTTCACACCCACCTAAGGAGGTGCAGCCTTGTTCCTGGGGTCTGACACTGTCTCCCTGAGTACTCTCTGACTTGTTATGGGTAGAGGTGGGCCCCACCATTTCAGATAGCAACTGGAAGACACTAATGGGTCTCACCAGGGTTTCAGCTTGGCTGACAGGCTCCAGAGCAAATAGCTGTCAAAGAACAACCAGGAGACTGCAAATTAGGGGCTATTTAGTCACTGTGAATACATTTATCCAAGCCCTGTCTATATTGCAGGTCCAACTTCCATCCTAGCATTATGTGGCAGAGTCAGAAAGCTACCTCTCTTGACCAGCTTAGAGATGGAGCTGAATTTACAGCCGAAGGAGTCCTGTCAGCTTTACTCATGACATTAGATGAAGTTGTTTCTTATAACTAGAACAGACAAAAATCATGTCTATTCAGCTCCTTTCCAGTCTCAGAACCCTCAGATTCAGCTCTTAATCAAAAGAAACATCACTTTTCCAAAACCTTGTTACAGCTTTCTGTACAGGTTGCTGTGGTGTTCACGTCCCTTGCGGGGAGTGCATTATTCCTCCTCCTGCTCAGCCACTGCATCCAGCTGCTTTGTAAGCTGCTTTTCAACCTGGGCAGAACTCACCAATTCCTTTTAATGGATGCCAAAAACAACTTCTTGAGCTGAGAAGGATAACAGAAGATTTTCATTTCCCGGCACATGCAACTAGCCTTTAATCACTGATCTGGGACACGAACACTGTTCTGGAAACAGCACGTAGGTTTTGTAGCAAAGGGATGGAACTTGGTAGAAGGATTATTCCAGCATGAACACCACTCCTTTGCAGGGGACCCCTTGGGTACCTGCTGCCACTGAACATCACTCAGCTCTCTAGCTGTGTCCTTTCAAACAGTTCCCTCTGTCTCAGATAAATGTCAGTAAACACATATAATTTTTTAAAATAAAGTAAGACCATAAAAAAAAGGTTTTTCTTTGCTGTGAATGATACACATTGGTTTTCATTACTTAGAGAAATATTTTACCATTTATCTCTATTGCTGCCAGCATTCTGTGCCATCACACAAATAAAGCAGAAATAAATAGGTAGCAAACTCAAGAGAAAGATAAAGGTTTTATTTATGCAGCATTCTACATAGAAATAATGTAGATTATAATAACACAGAATACAAATAATACAGAATTTGTTAATACACATCAGGAAAATTAACAAAAGATTAGGTCTTTGGTAAGTATCAACATTTGGTAAGCCTAGATGTATTAGACTATATTTCTGACACATAATCCTACTAAATTAAATTGATTTACATCACTAGATAAATCTGAACTCCATAGAATTGCTATTTTTAACTTCTGTAATAGATTTTATTCCCTTTTAGAATTTGGTTAGTTCTCTACACTTTATTATGGATATTTGCTTTGCTGCAAATAGCATTTGGTGGCAAGGCTTATTACTAGTATTCTGTTTGCAAATGAATTCCAGTGTTACTGTAGCCCTGGGGGAAGTAAAGTATTTGGAACATTTGAGAAATAGGATATTTGGATCATTGAGAGAGGAGGACTTCTATCAGCTCTTTCTTTCAGTTAAGTGTATGATCAGTTAGTATGATGCTGAGGGGTAGGGCTGCTCTTTGTGTGATCAAAAGACAGAGTACTGAGTTTACTTTATACATACAAAAACCACAGTGTACTTGCTTGGTCATTCCTCACCTATGTACCATTGGACTATTTATGGTGATCAGTCTGCTCAGTTTAAATTAGAAAAGGGTCCATCCTAGAAATCCTTTTGCCAGAAATTCCAGTTTGAATTTTGGAATGAATAGAAGCCCAAGAATTTCCAGAGCTCATGTTTATCAGTCAAGATGTTATTGTAGCAAGTTGTCTAAGATGAATGCCAGCAGACTGAGAAATCACAAGAGTATCCCTTCATGTGCCTCACAAATTTTCACCTCTCTTTTCACCCATAGCAAAAAGCCAAGCGTCTTTCAAGGGTCTCATAGTGAAGTGCAAGTGATAAAGCACGAAGTTGTTTTCCTTGGCTGGTGGCATTTCAGTCTACGAAAGATGTACAGAACTAATACATGTTAGCTGTCCTAACCAGATGTTAGGAAGATTTGCAAGCAGCTTAAGCCTGAAGTAAAGATGTCAGAGATGCTCAGATCATGTCTGGTGTCAGGCCCTGCTTCGTTCTAAAGGGTTCACATAACACATTTCATACAGACAGAAACTCAAAAGATTTTGCCACCTGCCCAGTAAGCTCAGCTGCAATGATGTATATTTAACACCACCAGAAAGTCTCTATATTTACTGCAAGGGAGACCCCAAAGGTAATCTGAACTTTTAAACTAATTTTTTTTGCAAAATATTTCTGGTTAGACAATCATTTACACATTGATTTGACAGAAATCGTCACCAAGGAGAGGTGATCAATTTTAGTGCAGGAACAAGGCGTGGAATTTTAAATCATACCAGATTATCTTTCAGGACAGTTAGAGATACTGACTTCCAGGCAGTTAATTAAATGTGTTCTTTTGCTAGTCCCAATTGAATAAAATAAACCAGCAATATTTTAGAAACCAAAACTATGCTTTAACAATATTTTGTATTTCTGGCACTCTCGGATACCAGGACACTACAGGTTTTCCTTGGACAGCCACTTTCAGCCTTCACGAAATACTTTACAAAAGTATTTAGAGTCAACAAATATATTATAATATAGGATGTTTCCCTTAAAAAGTAAGCCAATGCTTCCTCTACAGACTTTGACTTCAATTTAATAGCTCCTTTAAAATATATTTTTCACTTAAATCTTAGACTAGGACTTGGTACAAATCTTAAATGATTTAATAACACTGCTGGATCTACCTCCTCATTAAGATATGTTTCATTTACTTTAGCTCATTTGAATCAAGTACTCTCTTCAAAACACAAGGAAAGACATTTTCAAATTTAATATCTACTTTTTAAAAAACTTCAACATCTATTACTGCATAGACACAAGTCTACATTTTCAAATTTAATATCTACTTTTTAAATAACTTCAACATCTATTACTGCATAGACACAAGTCAAGATGTTTATAGTGGAGTGGCTCCTGTAAATTTCTCCTGGTTTTCCACCCTCAAGACTCAAGTCTAGAGTGAATTTCTTCCTTCTTGTCTGTGAAATATGATGCTCTTCAGCCACTGTGCTCCTGGTACTATTTGAATTACTTCAGAATCTCCAACGCAATTAGCTCACAGGAGCCAAAATGAAAAAGACAAACAAAATGAGTTTTGCCTTCCCTGCCTTCTTGGAAGCAAACCCATGATTAAATACACAACAAATTTATATTAATTTAAAAATTAAATTTAATTAATTACCTATTCTTCTAAAATGTTGTTTGCTTAGAGAAGACACTTAGACATTGGTCTTCTCTCTAAAATCAACAGAGGAAAAGTTGTTTTCCAGTCAGATAAGGCTCATGGAAAAGGCAGTTCTTATTCAAGATTTTATTCCATCATGATTTCTCATGCTGTAAAATTTAATTCTGTTCCAATATTCACTACCCTTAAATTCCTCATTCAAGATGGAGATCTTGATACTAAAGTGTGCTGAGTTGACTTTTGCAAGTGTTTCTAAAATAAACTCTGAACAGTGAGCAGAAGCTTTCTAGGGATCAGGTGATTTTCTTCTCCCCCACCACTGACTTTAACAAGATGTAGAACTTGGCCAAGAAAGTACACATGTACTGCAAGCTCTGCTGTTTCCATTAACCACAACCCAACATCTTTGCAGAAAGGGCTGTGCTCTGATTTGTTTGACTTTCTGGCTCTGGGCCCACTGAAGAATCAGATGTCAGATCTTAAAACCTCTTAAAATATATCTTGGTTTCAGAGCTTAAAAGCTGATAATCCATAACTCAGGATCTGAAAACACACTTATTAGCAGAAAAGAGGCGTCTGTAAAGATGGCAGATGAATGACGAAAGGAATTCTATCTTTGTGGGTCAGATCCTTTCATAATCTCTCAAACTGCAATGTTCTCACCTCTGGGGCAGTGAGGCCTCTGCTTTCTTACCCCCTCAGAGTAAGACTCTCATACTTAAGACTGCTACAGAGCATTGAAAAGATGACTTTCTGCAGAAGCCTGTTACACCAACACGCAGCTAAGCAGGCACAATGAGTGCTGACACACGACTGTCCACTGCCCTTCACGATGTCCTAGATGAGCAACTCTTTCCTGCTTGTCATATTGCAACAACAGTAGCTGAAGTTCTGGCAGACAGAGATACATTTTTTACTTTAGCAGTAACATTGTGTACTCATAGAGACTACTTCAAGGGTAGGACCAGAACAGAAGAAAAAGGAATCCCAAATACTGGACAGCATGGAGAGAACGTTCCCTCTGAGGCTGGAAGGGGTTGCTACAAAGCAGCCCTTGGTGTTATTCTTTGGTAGATCATTTGATAAACCCTTCCACTTCCATTATAATGCTCAAGAGCCTGAACACAAGGTGGTTCTAGGCTTTCTTAGCGGTTATGCAGTTGTGCTAACTAGGAAATAATTTTGCACAATGACATGCAAAAATCGACCTTAATTTTATCATCACAAGTCCACACTGCAAAACGGATTTTGGCAGAGGAGATGTCTTGGGGATCCCAAAATGTCCCCTTCAGAATGGGTTCACCCCAAGAACCTACTCTGTTTTCAGCAGGGCCAGTTCTCAGGGTGGGTAATTCACCCACATTCGGGGTGCCAGGGGTATGGGACAGGGCAGGATTGCACAGGGCTGGAGCAGCCACACCTCCCTGTGCAGGCAGGCGGTCCCACCCACCCAGATGAGGGGCATGTGTGATCCCCACAGCGTGGGAGGGGGTTGTGTGTGTGTGCATGTCTGCATCAGTTACAGAAGGTAATTTAGAAATTTGTAGCTGTGTGTTACCGCTTGTAGCTGGACTGTGGTTATCTGTTGTGGCTTTTATTGATCCTGAATGTATTCTTCAAGATTGCTAGTTCATTACACATCATTAAACAATCAATACACCACTCCAACCCTGATTTGGCTTAAACTGTGTGAATTGATTGGGATTTGCTACTGTGTTTAGTCAGTGAGAGCAATAACAAGCTGAATTTTGTCAAATCCTCCTCAGTTTGTTGGGATAACCTGGCTGGTGAATACTGAGAAGTTTCTGATGCATCCATGGGACCATGAGGGAGAGCACCACCTGTTTCTTCCAGCCTCAGTCCTCCCTGCACGCGCCGTAGCAGCAGCACAGCCCTGACAGAGGCAGCTCTGCAGGGTCTCACTGCATAAACTCGGTTGATACTCTGCACAGCCAGAACGTGGGCACTTCAGCCTGGGAGCAGTTGGCCAGTCGCTGTGACAGCAATTAACCCAAACACCGTTCTGCCAAAGTCACCTGTGATGACATCTTGTCCACCCTCCTTAGCCTTTCTTGACTTTTCCACTTTGTTCTCTTGTCCATTCTCTCCTGTCCAGTGGAGCAGGGCAGAGTGCCTGTCACGTGCCACAGCAGAGCCGTGGCTGTGCCAACAGCTCTCTGTGCCCCAGCAGCACTCCCTGTGCCCCAGCAGCACTCCCTGTGCCCCAGCAGCAGCACTCTGTGCCCCAGCAGCAATCCCTGTGCCCCAGCAGCACTCCCTGTGCCCCAGCAGCAGCACTCTGTGCCCCAGCAGCAATCCCTGTGCCCCAGCAGCACTCCCTGTGCCCCAGCAGCAGCACTCTGTGCCCCAGCAGCAATCCCTGTGCCCCAGCAGCACTCCCTGTGCCCCAGCAGCA
>NW_008237244.1:3760907-3767063 GCF_000691975.1 Corvus brachyrhynchos
CCCCAGCAGCAGCACGCTGGGCCCCAGCAGCAATCCCTGTGCCCCAGCAGCACTCCCTGTGCCCCAGCAGCAGCACTCTGTGCCCCAGCAGCAGCACTCTGTGCCCCAGCAGCACTCTCTGTGCACCAGCAGCACTCTCTGTGCACCAGCAGCATTCCCTGTGCCCCAGGAGCAGCACTCTCTGCCCCAGCAGCAGCACTTCCTGTGCCTCAGCAGCAATATCCCAGTGCCCCAGGAGCACTCCCTGTGCCCCAGCAGCAATCCCTGTGCCCCAGCAGCAGCACTCTCTGCCCAACAACAACAACTCCCGGGCCCCAACAACAAACACCCCACCCCAGCAGCAGCACTCCCTGTGCCCCAGCAGCAATCCCTCTGCCCCAGCAGCACTCTGTGCCCCAGCAGCAGCATTCTGTGCCCCAGCAGCAGCACTCTGTGCCCCAGCAGCAGCATTCCCTGTGCCCCAGCAGCAATCCCTGTGCCCCAGCAGCGCTCCCTGTGCCCCAGCAGCACTCTCTGCCCCAGCATCACTCCCTGTGCCCCAGCAGCACTCCCTGTGCCCCCCTTTCTTTTCCTGTGCACCAGCAGCAGTGCTGCTCACGGTTCGTTTGTGACAGGGGGAGTGGATATCGTCCCTACCTGAGTGGTGCCTGCAGGGGGGATGCAGAGGAGTTCTCACTGCAGCATCAGCATCCTGCACTGATGATAAGTTACCTGCAGTTGCTCTGCCCAGAAAAAGGGACCTTTTTGTCCTATGCTCATTTATGCTGGGCACTAACCATCTTACAGAGAAATTGGAAGCAGTTTAACTTTGATGGCTGATTTTAAGTTTTCCCACTCCACCCCATGAAAATACAGTTGGCAGCATATGTTCTCAGAGACCACATTAGCACTGAATTCATTCAAATCTCTCCACATGGGCAGGAAAAGGACTGGAGCTATTCTTACATTATTCATGACAAGCTTTGGCAACTCAGTTGGTGTCAGCATTCACAGCTTCTGCTCTCTAGTACCTCCATTGTCCCACATGTCCCCCATGTTCAGGCTCAGCATTTCCAACAGTAATAAAAGCATTTCAGGCTTCCAGTGCCATTATGCAAAGGCAGAAAGAAAAGCACTAAGGCATCCTAGACTCCAAAAGACAAAGAAGGCTTTCTCTTTTGCTGATGATCCTGCACCTCCTTTCCCAGGACACAGCTCATCCTTTTGGCAGGATAGGACATACTCTAACTCTTTCTTCACTTTTGTAACTTTCTTCTGTGCCATTAAGCAGTTGCCCTTGATCTCCTCTTGAGCAGGATCATGCAAGGAAAAAACTTGGGATAGGGGAAGGAATGGCAACTCAGACCTGGCAGCAGTAAGTGAAGGTGTGTGAATGCCCATTTCAAAACTCTTCCACAGTCCTCAGTCTGTCAACTCATGGCTATCCCAGATCATCCTCCATTTATACCCCCTGGTATAATTCCTAGTTGTTACTCTTTCTGCTGACACATGTATGACTACTGGAAGCTCCTCAGCTATGGAGGCATAACTCTACATCAATCCACCACCAGATGAATATGGAAGTTATTTTAAAAACTATTTATTTAGGAATGTCTTCCCTCAGCTTTCTGATACAGCTGGATTCCTTTGAGACTAAAGTGTAGGTTGACTTTTGCAGAAAGGGCATGTTTGTAGGCTGTCAGGAAGCTTTGGTTTCAGGTGAGATGTCCCTCTCCAAGAAAAGGTGTTTCCTTCTCTCTTTCCCACCTTCCCCCTGTCGGCTCTGCTGCTATATCCATCTTCAGAGGAGCTTTGTGAGGGCAATCTTCTCACTTCCCCTTTAATATCTCCTGGTCTTGAGTGATGGAGAAATACCCACACAAACGGTTAACATTTTCAAAACCCACAAAGTAGCTGTAAAGGGCAGGTTCCCAGCATGACGTGGGGCTCCAACATAATTTTTTAGATGATTTTGAAAATGTTTCCTTTTGTATCACAGAGTTTTTCTGCAAAGCAGGTGGTTGAACTGAATTCCAATGTCTTTGTCTGGATCCCTGTTCACAAGTTTTCCTTGTACCACACTTCAGATGAAATAAAACTGCTGAAGCTCCTTTAAAATTGCAAAATGTGCTGTCTGAGATTGTTGCCCTGGGGTTAAGTGTGGAAGAATGAAAAATGGAAAATATAATTTTCCCTAAATCCCTGCGGTCCTTTGTTTGAGCATTTGACTCTAATCCTTCTTACTCATAAGAAGTTTATTATTTGCTTAATGTTTGCACCCCTGAAATAACAGAATTAAGAGAAACAGGTTGATTAGTAGTTGCTTATGGAAATAATAAAGTACACTGACAGCTCGTTCCCATCAGCACAGTGCTCAGGGCAGCTGCACAGGGAGCCCTGGGACAGGGATGCTGTAAAGCCACGATGCCAGGAGCCCATGTCCAGCCTTGCACCAACGCTCGTAGTGCAGTGATAGGGACAGCTGCTGGCTCCAAACCAGACCTAATTCACACTTGAGCTTTGTCGTCACATCCAGGAGACTGCCAGGAGATCACCATTGCTTATTTTTGAGGAGGACCAAGGACAAAAGGCCAGTGGTCCCCAAACAGAGGGCTCTAGGGACCATTGTCTGTGAAGATAATTTTATTTCACTTTATCAATTTATATCACTCACTGTTGACTCTCCTCCAGTTTGTTCAGTGGGTGTCTTAGGTCTTCATTGCAATGAAGCCAGTGGTCTGTGAAGGCAGCTGAAAACACATATTGCTTTCTTCTCTATACCAATACACCAGCAAATGGAATCCAATTTTATATTTAGTGAATGTACTAGGGGGAAAAGCAAGAGCTAATAGCTTTTCATTCCTAACTGCTGTAATGCTGTTCTCTTTCTCCATATCCACTTGGAGAGCAAATTCAATTAAAACATCCTTTCCAATTTAGAAAATGATTAACATGTTAATGATGTTGCACTTTTACAGAAGGGCAACAAGGAGAGAGAAAACAGCTTAGCAAATCCATCCATACTATGGTGATGAAGAGTGGGCACTGGGTTGCTTTGAAAAATCCCAGCCCTACACCAGAGCTGCCTCCAGCAGAACAGTCTCTTCCACCACCAAAACGAAACCCAAGCAGTGCTGGGATGGCAGGGAGGTCAGGATGAAGATGCAGATGAGGACAGACAAACATGGTAATTCTAATCAGCAGAGGGATAAGAAGAACAAGCACAGTTATGTTAAGCCCACAGCAGTTCAGGGAACATCTTTCCTTCACAATGAGAAGGACAGAGATAAACCCATGTTAAGGCTGGGCTGCGATTTCTGGAAGCATTTTTGTGACACTTTACAGGCACAGCAGGACTCCAGCCCATTGCTGTGGGTGATAGTCCAGTGTGAACAGCACGGGAGACTCTTGTTTCAGAGTACACCAACTGCCTAAATAAAAACTAGGAAAAAAAGCACAATCCCAAAGTCAGGTTACTGCACAGTTCCACAAAGTGCTCTGGGAGTGCCTGGTGGCTCCTTCAAGGTGGCACCCTGTGAACCTGTCGTGCGAACAGGTGACAGCTTTCATCTCCTCCTGCATGATGGCTTTGCTCCTGCCACCCATGGCAGCAAAGGGCCAGCAGTGACCTTCAGCTCACCTCCATGAGCTGCTCTCTTGGTGGTCCCACCAAAACATCAGGGGTTTCTAACATGTTCAAAGTCCACAATGACTAAGTAAATCATCAACTGTCTCCTGATTTGGAAAAGAAAGTTCTCTTCCCTTTCCCTTTCCCTTTCCCTTTCCCTTTCTTATTAAGTCCTTATTGAGTTTCCCCTTGAACACCAGTAGTGGCAGCTGTCTTTCAAAGGGTGAGCTGTCTTTTCAAAACCTTCCCCCTCACTAAATGCCCTTATTTGCACAGAAAAACATCACAGATTTGGGAACGGTGGGAGCTGAGTGTTTCCTTTTTTTTCCTGAAAGGAAATACAGTAGTGCCAAACCTCAAATCTAATGTGCCGTTTATGCCTTATACAAGGAAATTCAGGAGACTAAAGCTGGCAACAACAGCTGCTGATGATCTTCCCATACTTCCGAAGTGGGAGAAAGTTGAGTGAGGATCTGCCTGTTATGTTTAGGTTGAAGTTCAAGAAAAAGAAAAGAAGGAAAGAAAGAAAAAAGAAAGGAAGAGAGAAAAGAAAAAAGATAGGAAAGAAAATTAAAAGAGAAGCGCCTGTAAAAAAAGAATATGAAAAGTAAAGGCATTAGGATTCCTGCAGTGGCAAGGATTGAGGATGTGCCTGCATGATGTTGCTGATGATCCTGGCAGCAGGACATATATTCTTGAGCATTGTTTTTGCAAGAGCTGTGGGCAGAAACTCTGAGGGTCTTGGCTGAACTCATGGCCTGGGATTTCATTGTGTCTGGTCTCTTCCTGGATTTGTACAAGAGCATATTTGTACAAGCCTTGGCACTTCACAGGCTACTAGTGAAAACAGTGTTCAGTTTGGGGAGCATCAAATGTAAATTAAATGGATAATTTTCTCTTGCTTAGGACTTTCTATGAAAGTGACCCACATATTTCTGATTGCATGGTTTGCATAAATTCATGGCAGCTGATAGATTAGCCTAAAGGCCAGATTTAGCAAACTAAGCAAGATCATAATGCCAAATCATAACTGCTCTTTTAAGAGATGCTATAATCCAGCAGCTTTAAAAAAAACCCAAGCTCTCCCTCTTCTCCCCAACCACCCTCCCAATTTGTAAGCTTTGTAAAATTGTCTAATTAGAGTATATTTTACGAGGACTTTTGGCAGCAGCATGGACTTGCTAGCTCGATTAATGTGACAGCATGACAATGGCTTCTCTCTGAAGTTTGCTGGACCCCACAGCTAGATCAGGACTGCACAGTTTATCTTAGGCAGATGCAGATTCAGCACCAGCAAAACAGTTCAAAGAAGTGGGAGGTGACTCCGAAGCCACGGCTGTCTGAGAGTATTAATGGCAGTGCTTGGCTGCTCCAGCCTGCAAGCCTTCCTTCTGTGTCTCCAAAAGCTCTGCTTGGCGTGGTTAAGCTTTTCCTGAAAGGCCTGACATGTTTCAAATGAAGCTCTTTCTTTTGGTTGGACAAATTGCTCAGGAAACAAAGATGACTTTTTCAACCCACCCGCCTGCCAGGATGTTGCTGGGGCTGCCTCCCCTTGTGCTGGAAGTACACATAGAGATACAGCCCTTCCCCTGGTGGGTGCATCCCAGTAGGATGCAGGATACCAGGCCAGTATTTGGACTACTCCCTTGTAGAGAGCAAAGCACTCAGCTGTTGGAAAGATGGACAGCCCTGGCATTCCAAGTCTTCTCTGGCTGTCCAAGACAACATCTCTGTCCTTCAGAAACCTCCTGTGACTGGAGGAATCTCTCCTCAAAAAGGCAGACACAGGAAGAAACAGCTGAAGAGGTCAGTTTAACACCATTTGAAGGTGGAAAACAGAGGTGGGTCTCCCCCACACCAGCAGAACACCCTCTTTCCCCTTTCTGAACTGATGGTGCTTTTCAGTTGTGTAGTCCTTTGGCTGACAGTATTTACGAACAAGAAATGGCAATGCACACCTGCCCCTGGGATTAATTCTGAACCACACATCTGCAGAGTGTGGAGTAAAGTCGGAAAATAACTTCTGAAAGTGTTGGGAGTTCCCCTGTACCCTTCCTTCAAGCTGGAATAGCTACGTCGTGGGATTTTGAAGATGCCCCAGTTACCCCAGAGAAGCGATGGCAGCCTGGCCACATTCTCCAGGTGTTTGCTGAAACACCCAGGAAGCACCTGCCCTTTCCTGGTGTGCTCTGAAGAGCTGCTCTGACTCAGAGACCAGGTCCCTCTGGTCAAATGAGCTGTGGTACATAGATGGAAGAGCTGCTGGGCCAAGGCTCAGGGGTGGCTTAACCATGTAGCAGTCAAACAACAAGCAGAGCTGCATTTAAAGAGGAAGGTTGTTTCTTCTGTCTTAAATTGCTAATGAAAATGTAGATGTTCGGTTGCTTGGGAAGACACTCATTCTTCAAATGCCAGTGAACTGGCTGTACTTCTAGTAAGATTTTCTGAGCTTTCTGAATAAGTAATGAGAACAGAATGAAAGAGAAGATGTGCAGTTTAAAAAGAAGAATTTTCTGCCAGTAAAATGCATGTGACAAATTCATTTAAAA
>NW_008237244.1:3767114-3776364 GCF_000691975.1 Corvus brachyrhynchos
TTCCACTGGAAGAGGAGAACAAATGTATTAGTCATAGTAGTGCTTTGTGAAATAACAGGTTTTATTGTTTATAGTTTATTCCAGGTAAAACCATGAATCTTGAGTGAGAATTGGCCTGGGCTCAGGCAGCTGTATTAA
Organism: Corvus brachyrhynchos; assembly: GCF_000691975.1. Taxonomy (NCBI): domain Eukaryota; kingdom Metazoa; phylum Chordata; class Aves; order Passeriformes; family Corvidae; genus Corvus; species Corvus brachyrhynchos. Next base: position 3,767,253 of record NW_008237244.1, read on the forward strand.
CCATTGCCCCCTCAGCTTAAAAAATAAATACATCAGATTTCCTCTCCTGTCCCAACATAACCTGCTCTTCCCCTGGAAGCCCATGCTGGCCAACACACTTCAGGATCACTGGCATAACTCACTCAGCCACAGTCTCTTGCCGGCAGCCGGTTCAGGGGCATACGAGGGTCTGGCATTTGTGTCAAGAGAGATAAAAGCTAGTTTGAATGATGTGAAATTGCAGGTGCTGCTCAGTCCTGCAATTCATAAGCTGAGCTGGATAATTTGACTGCCTTTTTCTAAGAACAGAGAGAAAAAGGGGACAAGAGGTAATTGTGGTGTCATCTACCACAGAAAGGTTACACAGGACTTTACCCTAATTTAAATCAGAGTGATGTGAGGGACTGAGCTGTCTTGAATTTACTGAAGTGGGTGAACGTGGGAAGCCTCTGAGAGCTTCTTGTAACACTCTGCTTCACATGAATGCTCTCCTTAGAACAGGAGGAACATTCCCCTTTTGCTGACATATCATTCAGTACAAAAACACTCCAAACAAAACCAGCAAAGCTCCCCTCCCAAAACAAATGCCTCTCCTCTCACTGAATGGTATTTCAAAAGGGCAAGATCTTTAAATAACGAAGACAGACAGCCTTCCCTTCCACCTCCTTCAGCACCCAGCATGAGCCAAGGCAAAGTGAGCAAAGGGAGCTGCTGGCCCCCTGCTGCCCCATGTGCTGCAGGAGCCAGGAGATGCATGGTGTCAGTGCTGTGTGGAACAGCCAGCAAGGCCACACATTGAACTCTGCAGATAAATACTGAACAGCTGTGGTTTCAGAAAGCACCATTCACCCTGCACAGTAAAGGAGGCAGGTACCCAGGAAGAGGCAGCCTGTAGTTGTGGCAGTAAGGCACAGAGGATACTGCAGATGTAGAAAGAGAGAATCTGTAGGTCCCAGTACCATCTTCTACCTTTCCTTGATTCAGATGTTTGTTTCATACTCTTAAAGTGCTCTGAATGTGATCTGATAATAAAAAAGTTCTCACTGGCATGTCTTTGTCACTGCTAAAATAGAGCATAGCACTGCTAAAAGCCCCAGTTTCACCACTCTGCCATTTCACATTGGTGTGCCACATTTTTATTTCCAAGCTGTGGGACTGCTCTGTCTTTCCAGAGCTTGTGCTGATTTCCAGACCTTATCCTATTGCATGGACCTCTGAACTAATCCTGTCCTTACCTGCTCAACACGGAAAGTCTGGCCAGAGCTTTTTAGTGCCTTACTCCTTTATGTGCAAGTGTTTCACCGAATGGCTCAAGCCATTCCTTTACAAACTCCAGCTGTGGATGGGGTATACAGGCACCACTAGGGCAAGCAAAGAGCAAAACAAACTAGGAATGAGGAAACCTTCAATCTACCCTTTCCCTTTCCTGCTGGTACTTCTGCCAATATCAGAGAGCAAATGGGCCAAAGCCTGATGATTTTTAATGTGAATGAGGCACTTTGATATTGCTGGAGAGGGAGCTGATCAGACAATTAATTCTGGCAAACAACAAAGCTCCATGTGATTGACCTCTGCCTCAGGCGAGGCCAGCTTAGATCAAGCAGGAAACTAAAAGTTGATGTTTCAGAGATTTCTTAGCTCTGAGGCACTCTAACACACTGAAATACTTGTGCCACAGAATGAGATTCAATGCGCTCGCTATTTTCTCACACAGTGTGAACTCCCACGAGGAGTTCCCATGAACGCCTGTCTGAAAGCAGGCAGGGGGTTGCTGATGCCATAACTGTCTTGAAATGGTTGCATTGCTTTTTTATTGGATTAGCATTAAAAGCCCAAATATGAGCTTTCTGTGGGATGCTTCAGTGAAATTAGATGGTAGAAGACATGTAAATGTATATATGCCCGGGCAGAAGCGAACTCAATCTGTGAGCAGGCAATCACTTTGCATCTCTTGATTGTGTAGAGTCACTGTGTGAGCCCTGAGCTGGAGTTTGGGGTTGCCAGTGAGCACAGGTCTGTTTAAAGTCACTTAGGACAGCAGCTGAACAAAGGATTAATATGAGTCTGACAAAAATCACGTGTGAAAATGTATTTATTCTGTCAGATTTCATGAGTGGTAGCTATTGCTCCATTCAAGCTGAATGATAGCATTCACACTTACTCATCCTGACAGCTAACAAGATAAACATGTCAGCATGTGATTTGCCAAATATTTTCTTGTGGAATTCAGGCAGGAGTTGCCAATGGAGCTGGCTTTCGAGTGGAGGGACCAAGACATTTGAGTATACACACACACGCACCATGCACAGCCAGTGAAACCCACACCCAGCCTGTGAGGGACATTTCTACCACAGCAACCAATGCCCAGGTTTGGTGGTGCTCAGTAGCTTTGCCCACCACGAAGCTCTCTCCTGACCCCATAGTAAATCTCCAAAAGTCCTTTTTTTTTGTGGCACAGGATAATGGCAGGGGGAAGATCAGATATTGATGCAAGTTCAACCGATGTGGGGAGCTGGGCAGTGTCCATCAGGCCCTGGTATCAGTGAATGCAAAGAGCAGCACTGGCAACCCCCAAATGGGCTTTACCTTTCACTGCAGGGTAATTCTTCCTGGAGAATGAGCTCGTGACCTTTATCATAGTGAGTTTTATTTACAGATTGGAAAATGGCAGTGTGTCCTTTAAGATGAAAGGAATCAAAACACAAGGGAAAAAGAAAGATTTTGCAGAAGCAAAAGATCTGACTGGAGAACTATTTAGAGAAGTCTGTATAAACAGACCCATAAGGCTGATATATCACATTTTAGCCACAGCTTTTTGATGCCTTAAACTGGATAATGAAGGGATTTTTAGGCTTTGGACTCCCAGGTGCATCTGTTGTTTAATAACACCACACCTATTTATTTCCTCACGCATTTCCAGCTAGCTCCAGTAGAAGTTTCCCCTACCTTCCCTGTTTTACTTTCTTTCTCTGTCCTCTTACTGCTTACCGGCAGATAACAGCAACTGCTATAACATTTTTTGTCTTGAAGAAGCTCAAAAGCATTTTGCAGCCTCCTGGCCTCATCCAGAGGTCTATTCCTGTCTATGAAAGAGGATTAACTGCTATGTTGCTAATAGTGGCCCCTGTGTGCTCAGTAGGGATGATGCCACACCACAGAAATGAATCCAGGCTCAGCCAGAGGCAGGTGGCCATCTCAGAGATGTCCCTGCCAGCCAACAATTACGCATTGTACCAAAGAACTAGAAGGATAAATTATTATTTACTTAATCCTCAACTATTCTCAAAGGTGCAAATCCCTCGTAATCACTTCTGGTTGTAAATGACCAACCCGCAGGCAGCCCAGTACAGCCACCATTTGTATTGTTCACAGAACAGTGAAGGTCCCTGGCCTCCTACCGACTTGATATAAATACAGTGTGGTTTTCTACCAGTAGTAAAGACTTGAGCCTCGTAGCTCTGCTTTGAGGTGTCTCCAGTGAAGGAAGGAGGGGCTGCACAGGAGAGGATGGAGCAGAAGTGAACACAGATTTGCTGGCCACATGGCCGAGCTCCCCACCTGCACCTACCTCTTTCTCCAGTGCTTCATCCATATGTCCCTACCAATATGTCAAGAAAATATATCTGGGTGCTAAAATAGGCAGTGAAATAAAAATTTGATCTGTCAATAAGGATTTACTAGTTCCTAGCAGTTTTTGGTTTAGCTTGCTTCCAAAAAACTTCATCAGCATTTCAGTGCAAGATGCCTTTCAAAGGAGCTCATCCTCTGCAGAACTTGTAATAGTTCTAAGAAAATAGAGGGCTCTTGTTTCTCACTTGCACAGCTTCTCTCCAACCCATGATGTGTCCCAGCCATCCTTTCAAGTGTTCACCACCCTACCCCAAAGCCACATCCCACACCCTGGCCCGGCTTTGCTGTGGCTGCACTGTAAGAGTGTCTCTGCAGTGCCCCAGGGGCCAAACCAAGTATGTTGTCTTCACCATGCTCTTGAGGGTATTATGACAGACTCTGCCTTTTCGGCCTCCCCTTTGCCTACCGCCTGCAAGAAAAGTGTCCCCTCTACCATGACACAGGAGGCCCAGGTGATGCTTGCTCCAGAGAAGCAATGTGTGCACTACCTCAGTGGAGTTATGCCTGCAAACCACAAAGGTAGGAGATGGCCAGCTCTGCAAGGTTGCCCACCACCCGCTAGTCTTGATTGTGATTAAACAGAAGACAGAATGCAGAAGTATTCCAACAGCAGCTAAGTTTGCATGTGGACAATCCTTCTGGCATCCCTGGCTCCTGTTGAGATAGACTGGTCTTCCCTTCCCATTCTTCTGATCAACTCAAATGCTGATAAACTGCAGTGGTGCGTTAAGTATATGGTCACATACAACAAACAAAAAGAGCTGTCTGATCGCAAAACCAATTTGCTCTTCTCTGGTGGACAGATTGGCCTCTATGGGTGGCAGTAGGTTTTGGATAATTGCTCTACAGGTCTCCTTTTCCAGACCTCCAGTGATTCAGCACTGGTGAAGCCAACATGCTGAGGAGAGAGAGGCATCTCCCATCTCCTCTTGGCCTGCTGCTGGCTGGAGAGGGGTGAGAGCTGAAACCTCAGCAGTGTCTTTGGTCAGTCAATGGAAACTGAAGGTTTGAGGGATGACATTATTTTGCACAGTGCAGACATTTGGGCAAACCTGCAGGAACATGAGTGCAAGTTCGGGCAGTGACGGGAGAGGGGTACGGATGGAAGCTGTTGCCTAAGACAGCACTAAAACTGCCTTTAAGGTCCAGAATAGGGGGATGCTGCTGAGGCCCTTCTTCCGCTCCTTGTGCCAAGAGACATGAGGGAAGGAGAAAAAGGGGTTTTCAGGGATGTTGGGCACTTGGTGGTACCCAGAAGGGGCAATTTGGACACTGCATGCCCTCGACTAAATATGGTCTAGCTCAGCCCTCTAGGCACAATCCCTGCTCCTAAATTTCTTCCTTAGTTCTCTAGTACATGGATACAAGGCATCCACTTCCCCGAGCAGCCGTAGCTGAATGCTTTGCCTCTGCTCATGGCAGTGGTGGTGAGATAAGCCCTTCTGAGGCACAGAGGTTGTGCCCAGCACCTTTGCAGAGGATGGGAAGAAAGCTTGTGTCCCTTTCCGGTTTCACCTTTAGGATAAATCAATACTCTGGCTTTTGATTTGATCCACTGGTATTTCTGAAGGAATTTAGACAGCCTTTAAAGTGGGTTGTTTTCCTGAGCTAAACTGAAAAGGGTTATAAACCCTTGCTGCACTTACACCTGAAATCCACCAGCTGCAATGGATCTATGGAAATACACCGTGCCGTGCACAAAGGGCACAGACTCCTGTAAAAACCCAGGAATTAGCTTGTGCCAGCATGGTCTTAGTATGACTCGAGGGTGCAGGTGTTTAGTCCCAGCACATGTCCCAGTTCAGCTGGGTGCACTCTCTGCCCCAGTGCCTGCCCAGAGAGGGAGTCCAAGGGAGAGAGGAAGAGAGGCTGGGCAGAGGGTTTTGACAGCGGTTAGGGATATTTTTCACCCAGTTAAAATAGACAGTGAATTGGATACTGAGCAAAGTTAACAGGAATAGCTTGAAGTTTGTTGCTGCTCAGGGACTGGAGAACTAGCCATGACCTCCAGCTGCTCTGTGCTCAGATCAGCTGAACACACCTGGTAATTACAGACTGCAAACAAGCAGCACATGATGACAAACAGGGGAAAGTATAGCCTGTCAGGAGTAACTCAAATCACAACTATAAATATGATTGAAATGTAGTTTAAAATTCACAGATTTGCTGTAATTCTAAATGTACTGGTAATGCACTCTATTATATTTGTAATTTTACCATAATGTAATTTAATACTAGGCTATTTTTCAATATTTCAAGACACTGTCAAAAGGGTGAAATGAATAAAGGAAAAAAATGTAATGGAAAAATTCAAAGAAATGTTAACATCTGAAAAGAAAATCCCACACACCAAATATAAAAAAAAGAGGTCTGAAAATGTATTTGTGAGTTGTCTCCTGAATGAATTAGCATAGATAATATTGAGGACTTTCAACTTTCTCTTCTACTTCCTTATTGTTTGAAAAGTTAGTGAGGGGAATAAAAGAGAGCAGAATCTCACAGACTAAAGATTTACTCTGTCATATTCAGTGTCAGAAGAAATATGGGGGGGAAGAAAAAGAAAGAATAAACCCCATTTAAGTCTCAAATGTGGAAATACATAAATGTTTGGTTTGGGGCATTCCCCTTCCCTTCCAAACATTAGAAGAAAATGAATTCTCTTCACAAATCCTTCTCTGGGGAAAATAAGAAAATGATTCATGCAGAAAACGTCCACTGGGTCCAGTTGTAGCATCTTTGCTATTTGAAATGGTATGTAATCAAACTGCACCCTGTCTTGGTTCCACTGGGTCCAGTTGTAACATCTTTGCTATTTTAAATGGTATGTAATCAAACTGCACCCTGTCTTGGGGTGACTGTATGATGTGTATCCCCTATCGCTGCTCTATGCCCAGAAATTAACTTTGTGCCTTTTCTGTGCCTTTAAACTGAGCCTGAGAGGGGGAGAGAAAAAAACCGAGTGAACTTTTCAAAGCAGTTGTTCAAGGACACAGACACACACTCCTCTGCGTCCTGCTCTGCAGCAGCAAGAGCAGAGGAAGCACCCTTCTTGCTTTCCAGCCAGCTTTCAGCTCCTTTTCTCCGGAAGGAGACAGAGAGTTGAACTTTGTTTTCCTGGGACTTCGGTTTTTCCCTTCTTCTCTTCTGGACTGTTTCAACAACATCAGAGCACACCGGGAGAATTTTCCACCAAGGCCCCGGAGGTGGGCCCACGACCCAGCTCCGAGGAGGAGGAGAGAGACCACACCTACAGAAGGACTCTCAAATATTTCCAGCTTTCTCTCCACAGCGAGAGGTTTTATTATTTAGCATTATTATCCTTTTCCTGTGTGTTTGTTAAAGAAATAGTTTTTATCTCTTTCATTGTCCTCTGAGGAAAATATTTTTTTTTCCAGAACCTGGTGGGGGAGGGATGGTTGTAACCTGCCTTCTATCAGAGGATATTTTCCTCCAAATTTGTCCAAATGGCACACAGTCTTACAACCATTTATGGATATTTATTTTATACAGGGTATGCAGCCTTGAACTTATCCATTTGCATATAAGAATATGAGCTGATATCAGGTTAATTAATTTTACATCATCTTGTAGGGATATTTCACTAACAGACCATTTCAAAAAAAGGGAGTATCTTGACAAATAAAACTAGAACTGGATCCCGCTGAAATTACAAATTGAAAAGGATTCATACGGGTGGAAAGCAACACAGCCCAGGAAGAGGAGATGATGAACCTCTACAATGTATGAAAATAGAGCTATTTTGCAGAAAGTCATTCCACAGCAATTTCTCTTTATAGGCATGTTCTGTGCAAGTCAGGAAGTACACAGTGTGAAGCTTGCACTGCAATTTATTTTCACTCGTTTCCAAAACAGTGTTTAAATTGATGGTGTTTTAGATTTCTTGTCAGTATTTCTTGTGTGTCAGTTAAAAAAAAAAATTAAAAATCCCAACAACAACCAGCTAGTGGATGTTTAACTATAGCTTCAGTTTCAGTTCTAAAGGACAAGGCCTGATGTTAAGGTTAGGGTAAGGTCCCAATGAAGTTAATGAAATGTTTGTCCAAGTCACAAAGCCAGGCTGGCTCTGGAGGTCAGGCGCAAATTGGGAGTTAATCTCATATCAGATCTGCTCACTTACAGGTTTGGACAATTGTACATGCAGCTCCTGTTTGGGTCGGGGGTTGTGTGATAGAGCAAGCACACAGAACACAGGTCCAGGATGATAATTTGTGTTTTCTTGCTTTCACAACTTTAATATAGCTAGTTCTGGGTTTCCTGCATGGCATTTACATGCACATATATCCACACACTTGCTGTACCAGGGAATAGAGTTACTGGTGACTCACAGGTTTCTACCTGAATTATAGCTTATTACAATAATTAGGACCTGCAGTTCTACTCTAATTTTGAGTGCAGCTGTGGGAAGGAGATGAAAGGACGAAAGTTTATTGTTTCAAATTACTTTAATTTTCAACATATTTTGGTAGGAGTGTTATGAAAAGACATGACTGGGTTAATTCTGCCAAGACTTTTAATACCTCCTGAATTGAATTAATATGTTAGAGCTGTGGAAAACAAACAAACAAACAAACAAACAAACAATGTTGCAAGAAGTTGGACAGGGTGAGTGGGGACAAAAACCTTTATCAGGTCAGTTGCTTGGCGTTCCTGACTGTGGAATAAGCCATAGCCAGTCAACCAAAAATATTCACTCTGTACACCAGATTCCAGCTAATTTTCAACATTTGTCATTATTAATGCACACTGGGTCTATTTACTTAATTATAATTAATATTGCTTGTTCCTCCTTTGAAGAATATGGCCTTCATTTGGCAGTTACTGCCTAGATTTGGGTGCATGTATTTTTATATATCTCCAATAGGATCTGCCCATATTTCCAACTGCTACACAGCCAAGCAAATTTCTGCAGTACATTCAGTTGCTTCTTGAATGAATCAAAACCTCCAAATTGTTTTCAAATGTGTAGGCCATCCAAAAATTGAGACACATTTTGAAAAGACCTGAATTCTAGGAGATTGTGTTAAGGAAAGCTTCTTTGCTTGAGAATTGTATTAGTAGCTGTCAATGCAATAATTCTTAGATGATGCAGGGAGATAAAGGCCTCTCTTGGCGAAGGGCAACAAAGCTGCCTGGAGGTGTGTGCTCTGTTCCTTTCCTGAAGTGCTGTAAAAGAAACTTGAAAGAAGTCAAAATTCTGCAATTTTTGCAGCATCTATCAACCAGTACAATATGAATAAAAAATCAAGGAATTTTTTTATTAAACACTGTGACAGCTGTCATTTGCAACCTGGTTTTATTTTCACTGGCAGTGACTGATTATCCTTCAAGCTGATGTTTTTACATCCACTCACAACTTTGATATGAGAAAAAGCCAAACAGAAGGTAGAAAGGAAATTCTCTTCTCATTTGTATGTGAAAAACCATCTAAACATGGTGCTGGTCCAGCTGAACAGGACTGCTGCTGAAGGCTCTGCTCTGCTCT
>NW_008237244.1:3776376-3800538 GCF_000691975.1 Corvus brachyrhynchos
TTCCTGCTCACATGGGGAGCCAGAAGGACAGAAATGCTCTTAAATCACAGCTCTATTTACCTGAAAACAGGAATCTGTAGCTAGGAGGACTAAATGAACCAGATGAATAAACTCAGTTCCGTCTCCTTGTTTAGACTCCTTTTCACAGCACTTGTCCCCACCAGTTTGCTTCTTCCAAGAACTACTCTGTCTGCTTGGTACACCGCCTTTTACCCATGGAAAAATGTCTGCTAGCTCAATCAAAACATCTGCTACATACTTTCAACTACTTTCTTCCTATACATTGAAAGAAGCACAACCTTATTTTTTATTTGCTAACAAAACACTGGGGCTCGACTTTAATTTAAAAGCAGTTAGTAATTTCTCGGATTGTGTGATCTGATCTTTTTAGACTTCACAACCCCCCTTAAGTAACTGTAAGTCAGGAACGTGCCTCCAGACATATCCCTTATATATCTAATGACTTTTATCATAGGATCAAAAACATTACATTCTTTCTAATATTCATTTGCAAACAAAATCTGTGTTTTCCATTTAATATGTTTGATATAAAAACCCCACATCTTACAACATTATCTTACAAATACAGAGTACTTTATTATACACTTTGTTGGCTTAACAGAGTTAATAGGTTTCCCTCTATGTGGCTCTCAGTAACTGCCCCTTCTCCCAGCCTGGTGTGACCTGTGAAATACTTTCACATCCAGATCCTTTTATTCCAGTGGCAAATAAACTTTATTTGTTTTAATATCATAAGAGTTGTCCCTGAAGATCACGTGTAACTGCTTTCCTATTAAAAAACCAAAACAGTAAACAAAGATTAACCTGAAGTATGTGTTTCTACTCACTTCCATTTCTCTGTGCACAAAATTGCACAGAGCAGAGTCTGCTACCAGTGCTGGAGAAGAAACGATGCCAAGGAATAGTTTCCAGATTATGAAAGAGCAGATTGGGGTGGCCTCTCACATGAGTGCACTTTACACTAATGCTTTACCAGCTGATCATCACAGTGTTGACACAGGTTATCTCAGGACTAGGGGAAGGACCGACTGCTGTCACTACAGCCTTGTGCGGAGCTAAAGCAGCAGCAGCAGCAGCAGCAGCAGCAGCGGCTTTCCTTCTGGAAGACAGGTTCCCTGGCCAGAAGCACAAAAAGTCCTATTCGGCAGCCCTTGTGCCTTACAGCAGTCTGCCCTCAGTGCAAACCACATCTGCACACTTTCTGTGGGCTCTCAAGAGAGTTTCTACTTCCAGCAATGCAAGTAGGAGAGTGCAAAGGCCAAGGCCCTGCTTCACCACAGCTATACCATCCAACAGGTTACTTGGATGCTGTTGAAGTCCTGGATGCCTAGAAGACACACTTGGAAATGATCCCCTCAGAGAAATAATGTTGGAAGCAACTTTCCTTTTTTCAGAAACAACCCAGGCCACGGGCATGTGCCACCAGTGGTCTCTTCTCAGCGCTACCAGGGGCAGTTTTGGAACACTTCTTGCCATAGTATAGTTGTTTCATCCTTACCAAACAGTGTTTGCTGATCAAACACAAGCACACCTGCCCACGAATGGGCAGCCACTGCTACAGACCACAAGCACAGCAGCAGCAGGGAACCTTAGGGGGCTTATCAGGAATAGCAAGTTTCACACTAACTTAAAATTTGCTGTGCAAATGAGTGCAAAATCTTGGGTAAACCCTGATTTCAGTAATGAGCGGCTGTTTTCAGTGATGTAAGCTAATCTAATTCACTTAGGTTTCAATTTCAGAGAAGTTAGTATAATTTTATACCACTTTCTATGAGTCAGTGGAGCTTTGAGTGTTGCACCCCATTGGTGCAAGACCCTGTGTTTCAAGTATCTAATCGGGAGTGTGTTTGAATTAGGTTGTGAGTGGAGCCAGCCTACCTGTGTACATTCAAGGTCAAGGTCTGAATTTATTACATTGTCAGGTTTATGCAGTTCATAAAATACATTATGGGTAAAATAGGGTCTTCTCTATAAAACATGAAACCATATTGAATGTAACTGACTTTGTGCCTTAACATCTATTTCATTACTAGGTTTCCTAACCCTCCTGTGCCTTTACATGAAACCAGGTATACGTGTCCAACAACCTACAGTCACTGAGGGACTTCATGGTTTTTCCACCATATCTTCTGCATGAACCAAGAGAAACAGCACACTTGTTTATAGGGAAATCTCAAGGGGCAGACCCTTCTCTGCTTTTTTTTTTTTAATTTTTCATATTTAATTTCTTCTCCCAAGACACAGTCAGGATTAAAGGGATGTTTGTGGGCTGTCACCATCCAAATCCAAAGGAATCAACATCGTGGAGAAAAACCATACAAAACCCTCTGGAAAAGGAAACTTCAAGAGCCTTGCCAGGTGCTAGTGAAACCAGCACCAGAACAAAACACCACAAAGCTGCATAAATATGTTATGGTAAATATCAAGCATTCAGAAGGCTTTACTGTAATATGGGGATGGAGAAGAGTCTCTTGATATAAACAGGTTCAACCTTAGAGGCTGCCTGTGGTTGAAGGTAAGTAAATAGCTGTTTGAAACAGGAAAGAAAAGGGTCTTGAAGTCTTAAAATACAGCTGTGGTTTCTTTGTTGTTGTTGTGTTAAATCCTTGTTTGGTTTGAGGTTGAGCTTTGGTAGTCAGGTCTAGGAAATGGGGACAGGTTGGAAATAAAGAGTTTTAACAATACAATGAAAAACGATCTGCAGTGCATTCACAGGAGTGCTTGTCTTTGTGCCAGGCACAGTCCTTTCATTTCACATATTACAAAGGAAAGATAGCAGTGGGTTTTTCACAAGGCCAAATGAAACAATCTTTCCCTCTGCCACCAGTTAGGGAGAAAATGCAGCTTTTTGTGAAGGGGTGCCAATAATATAGTTACTTTGAGGGAATGACTTTCAATTTCTTGTGGAAACCAGTTTTGAAGAAATTAGTGTGCTGTAACACATTGCCTTTCTTCACAGAAGTTTTGATCATCTTTTTCCCCAGACACAAAGTGGTCATGATGTGAGTGCTTGAATACTTTCAGGCATGCGAGTTTGCATTAGAGTACTTCTGATTTAATGACTTTCCATTGGCTTCCAGGAAATTAATGTGTTGATTTAGAAGTTCTTTTTATTAGCTGCCATTAAGAGACTTTCAGAGGACTTGATACATCAGAGCTCTCTGAGATTTTTTCTATTTATTAACTAAACCATTATTTAAAATGCAGATTGGCTGGCTATTTAAATTGACCTGCATTTATGGATCCTCACAACATTAAGGGGAAATTTGTTATAAGATGTATCTTCAGGCAAATTCAGCAGTGAGAAAACATACACCTTCCTTTTATCTCACGGAACCACACCTTCCTTTGCCAGGCAATGTCTCACTTTATCTGTGCAGAACCTTTGCTTCAATCCTGTACTGAAATATGAAATCATTTTCTTCTAAAGATTAAAGTGTAAAACTGATTTTTGTGGGGATTAGACAGCAACATTACACACATAAAGCCCTTTGAGGGGAAGGAAGGCAAGTTTGGACATTTCAGAACACCTTTTATAAAGGAAGGTGAAACATGAATGCCCTTGGGCTTTTGTAAGGCTTCTCTGAATGTGATGTTGGGATACTGAATTTGTAGTGACATACCAAAGGCAAACAGCACAGCACAGCAATTGACTGACAAGCCTTGCCTACACTCCCCACACAGCAGTTTTCCTTTCACCTGTTATTCCCACGCCGCTGCTGAGGTTCCACAGAGGCATCGACCTCAAAAGGCTGGAGAGGCAGCAAAACAGTTGGGTTTGTTTTCTTTATTTCTTCAATTAAGAATCCTTGTATGTAATAGAAATAATCAACATCTATGGTTGCATCAACATAATTTTCTCCTAGAAGACAAATTCAAGGGCAAGTTTTTTGGGCATGAGATTTGTGCAAGCACATCAAATGCCAGTGCTATCACACTGGTAAGTTACAAGCTCTAAAGAAGTTTGCAGAGAAGATTCATCGTAAAGAAAACTTGCTCAGGGGAAATCATGGGATGACCATCAATTTCAAACTTTAAAGTAAACCTTGATGAAAGACACAGCATTGACTGCATGAAACAATGCTCAGCAAAAGGAAAAAGAAAGGTGAAAAGCCCTGCTACAGCAGTGATGCACACTGCAGTTTCCAACCACAGCTCCACCCAACAATTCTCTTGTATCAGTGACTGTTGTTCTACATTTCCCTTGAACCAAAATTCTAATATAAGTGCACTGAGATCAGCCAGTTTTCACCTTCTTGGATGATGAAAGATAATGAACCCATAAGTTATACATTTCTTCCATCCAGCTGGCTCAGGTTTGCTTAAAACTGCTTTAAACTTCCAAGCCTGCCATCAGTTTGGCCCACCTCTTGGTCCTGTAACACCATCTGAGGCAACTGCAGGGTTTCCTGGACTATGAATTTAGTATTTTTATATAGCTGTACTGAATACAGGTATTTTTATCTTCAGCTTCTCATTTCATTTTTTCCAGACCAGAATATTTAAGTGACTCAGGTATCTTGGCACTACATTACCTTCCTTGGGCATAGTAAGAATTTCTCATCTTCCCATTTGCACTTCTTGCTATTTTGTCCTATGCATTCCATTTCCCTAGAGATGTTTAGTTTTCTTCCATTCTAAATACAAGACAAGAATTTCTTTTTCATTCCTGGAAGAGCAGCATCTCAGACTTACTGTATACAATTGCTGTTTCTACTTTTTTTTTATCACTACTTTTTGATAACATTAGCGCCTGCAAAGAATAAGTCCTTCCCTGCTCTGCTTTCTTTCAGCTGTGTGGATTGTGAATATGTATGCTTACTAGGGACAGAAGCTGAAACTGATTTTTAAAAAAAAGGTATTTGAAAAAAATATTTGGGGGCAATGGGTATTTTAAAGACAGTTTGGGTTTTAAAGTTCTTTCACTCAAAGTACAAAGAAGAACTGTTTTATACAACTAAGTTCTGTTGCAATTTCCTTTAACAAAGAGATGCTGCTTAAACCACATATCAAATCTAGAGCCAGAGTTGACAGGTGAGAAAGTGAATAATTGATATACTGTGCAGTTTGAAGACTGAGTTATCAGTAAACTGTCTTCTTTAAGCCACTGGCATTACTTCAAATTTAAACTCTAATTTATACCCTGAGAAGTCTTCAGTGTCATTAATTGCATCCACTAAACAAAATTGAGAGTATAGCACATGAATTTGTAATAAAACTGAATATGGAGGGAATCCTCTGACATTTCACTAGCTTCCAACTGTTTTATGAGGGATGACTCCTAATTACTTGTACCAAAGGCTCAGTAACCATCAGCTACAGACGCAGAATATGTGAGATTTGTGTAGATTTCTGCTCAGGATAACGAAGAGGGGTGACACATTTACTGTTGAATTTTGTCTGAGTTGACTCCAGTAGGGCATATTTCCTGTAGCCATAAGAAAATGACTTTGAATTAAGAATAAATTAGGCACTTTACTAAAATTACTTTGCAGTTTTATTAACTCTTGCTCTTGGATAAAAAACCCCAACCAACTCAACACTTCCACAAGTTTGGAATATATTCCCTGTTTTCATGCTCACGGTATTACCATACAGGACAGTTTTTGTACCAACTTTTTCTAGCTTTTCCCCTCAATGTTATTTTTCAGAAGTTTCTTTGCAGAATTTTGAAGGGAAAGATCTTCAATTTCACATGCGAAGAGTTAATTTTTTAACAAACAGAAAATACCTCAAAACTCTAAGGTTTCATTAGTCTTAAGGTCAAAAATCCACCAAATTTTGATGTCTTTTCCACTCCAAACTGTGTATCAGCTACAGTGAAGATGGACCACAATTGTATTCATATTTCAGCCAAGCTGGAGTGTTATTCATCAGAAAGGTTAATTCACCTATGGAGCATAAATTAGAAAATGCCCAAATCTCAGCTGTTTTCGGCTGTGAGTGAATTTAAAAGACACCTCATTAGAACACAACAGTGGCCCACACTTCTGGATGCATGCAGGCTCAGAAATGGATGGATTTTTTTGTTTTTTCGTGTTTAATAAATTAAGTCCACATAGAAGACATACCTTTAGGGTGTGCCAAGACCACCCAGCAAGGTGGTTACCACAGCAGAATTAGAACTTGGGAGTTCCTGGTTTATTGTCTTAAGTTAAAACCACTAAACTGAGCTTATTAAGGGGGAAAAAAAGTGGCCAGAAAGTAAACTTTTACAGCATGGTAGTAAAGTTAGAGCTTGTTAGAATGTTTGAGATTAATGGCAACAGGAGGATTTTTGTCAAAATCAGGATAACTTTGGGAAAAAGAAAATGTCTAATATAACTGCTTGCTCTGTTAAACTGCAGAAAACCCTAACACCATCTGCCCACATTTGCAAATATTTTTGAAGAAATTCCTACTGAGTTGACCAATGCTTACCTGGAGCTTCAATCTTTTTTACTTCATATTTTAAGCCAGTGTAAATTGAAGGACCGCTGGGAACTCTTCCTATACTTATTTTAAGCTGAGCTGATGTTTTTTTTTCCGTAGAGGAATCTAAAAGTGGTAAGTTAAAAAACCCCAGGTATTAATTTCACTTTTGTTAGTTTATTACAATAAGGTAACAGCAGCCTTCCAAAGCTTTAGGTTGTCAGCAGAATGTTTCTGCAAATACTGCAAGCCACTAACACTTCTGTTTTAAAGGATCACTCACTACTGTGTGAATAAACACTATGCAATAAACAATGTTGCTACATTTGTGATTTCCCTGAAGTTTGCCAAGTGCTGATGTCTTATATAATCTTATGCCTGAAGCTGAGTTAGTAGTATTGCAGCAGCCACTCTAACACTAGCTGTTGCAGAATCACAGAGCAGTAATATTTTCCCCCTCCATCACTTCACAGATGAAAGAGGGAGGAATAAAATTTTTGTTGACACCTAATAGAGCACACACAGCAAATGTTTACTCAGCTCTTCTGCTTTGAAGATATTGTCAAGCACTCTGCTGACAGCCATTACTGTTCCTGCTTGTTTAGACACAGCTCTGAAATGCAGAGATATGGAACATGAAAAGTATTAGACTTCAGTGATTTCACAGTGTGATGACAATGCTATATATTACAAATCCATTGCAAATCCAAGTCTAAGAGATATACAAGTATGGCAGTTTGGGAGGCAAAAAAGAACTTGAGACCCCAAGCTCTTCCTGAACTTGGAGCACTTGGAGAGCAAAAAGAAGTACTCACCTCCAGATGTTCACCGATCATGAAAACTCTCCTCTTATTCTGGTTCTATGGGAGCATGGATGCAAAGGACCGCTGCATCCAGGGGATCAGCAGAAAGATTCTCTATGGCAATCTCACATTCTTGGTATAGAAAGAGGTCAACCAAACACCTGGACTCTGGTCAGTGATCATCAGTTCTCTTTCCTCCAAGTGAAGCCTGGAGTGATCACACATCCCACAGAACCACACGGGCTCAGCGGGTGGCTGAGCTACCAACAGCTGGTTCACTATTTGTTTGTCATATGAAGATGTGGCGTCAGAAACAGCTGTGTCACACACTTCTTGCAGAACGTTCCCAATAAATGCTTCTGGTCCTCACCCCATAAATTCAATCTTACATAGTTCTGGGAATATAGCACACCCAGTGTTATCAAATACACAGGGAATGGACAGCCCCCTAACCAGAGGGTCTCTGGTGGGGCAGCCTCTGCTGATGCCAGCAAGCACTGTTAGGATTTTGCTCAACAGGCAAGGCTGTGCACATCCCCTCTAATTCCTCCTATGAGTTCTAGCAAACACACTATGTGGAACACCTGAAATGAGATTTTGCTGTATTGAAAGAAAAAGTCTATACTTCCTTCTATCACATCTGTTTCCTTCCAACAACTTGGAAATTAATCCTCTCTTCGTATTTAAAAGTTATTTCCTGTTGATAAATGTTGATCTAAGTTACATTTTTTGTAACTTAGGCTGTGGTTTAATACATGTGTTACTTACACAGAGCCTACTGATTTATTTAATTTAATATCTTCTCAAACCTATGAAGACACTAATGTTTATGAGAGGAAAGAAAAGAGTTCCAACAACTGCGCATGCTGAAGCGTAAGTTCAGCTGTTTAACAAACTAAAGGTATTTGTGCATTAACACCCCCACACTTTTTGTTTTAGAAAGATCCAACAAAACCAAATTTTTAAGTAGTTTCTTCTACTGCTTGTACTTATCCTTCCAATAGGCTTGCCACATAGCCAGGGGGCAGTCCTGCTTGGAGGGACAGCAATACCAAAGCTAAGCTGAATTCCCAGTACAGCTGCATCCTGTTTACATCGAGAAAAAGGAATATAAGAATTCACAACTAATGTGTGTTTGCATCTCAGCATTTCATGTTAAGGGTTCAGGCTGCATTATAAAGGCTTAAAATATCTTCTACGCAGGACTCAGCACTGGGAATCACTGCTGAAGACAATCAGACATTTCCTTGTGGGTATTTATAGCTTTCTCAGCTTTTACAATTTGGAGGAGTTTGGAGGAGTAAAGGATCAACATTTAACTTTACATGGTTAAGTGTCTCATGACTCACTTTCTAGCAATTCCTCTTTTTAAACTCATCTTCCTGATGAGCTAAAGCTTGATAATAGCCATGGAAAGATCAGCATGACACTCTATTAAAAACAATGAATATTTTATTATCTGCTTTTGAACAATCATTAGTCTCTGCATTGTGTCTCATATTAAAATTTGTGATACCTCGCTGTCCTAGTGACAGAAATTTAAAGCCAAATAAAAAATGATGACATGTAAAAGAACTGGGAAATTTCTTTTAAGTACCGGCAATGATATGAATTCTCTGCAGCTGTGTCACTGACATAATATCTCTGGAAAAAGCAAAATATATAGCCAATTTAGAATAAGCAACATATTGCATAATCACACTCACAAAGCTGAAGCTGAAGTATTCCAGAGATTATAACTTGAGTCACAAAGAATCTCAGTGAAATCAGTTTTGAAGACTTTCCCGAAGGTTCAGTCTCCATACATTGCCTATGATCAGTTGAAAGTGTCATTTTTGCACAAAATTTTGCACTTCAGCTTCACAGTTTTCTCAGTGGTATAAAAAGAAAGTAGTAACTCATTTATGGGCAGCACAGTTTGGCTGAGGCAGGAACTAAACTATTTTTAGCTTTAGGACTGACTGGCTGCATGACTGTTGGGAAACCATTTAACCTCTTCCCTTTTCCCAAACTGCTCCAGTGTGTGGCCCCTGATTCTGTGAAATACTTAGTATGTGTGTGACAGTTCAATGTAGTGCAGTGATGCATATAGATGGCACTGTGTGTGACCATTTTGCACACAAAATCATCCCACATCATTCCCGGATGCAAAGTCCCATTAGTTTAAAATTCATATGCCTGATGTCCAAAGTCTATTCTGAAATGGCAGCATCTGAAGGAGCAATATTTCTTTTTGCTTTTAATGTCAAATAGTAAATGCAAATAATGTGAATAATGCAAGTATTGCAAATGCAAACAGTAATTACTAAAAGACATGCTCTACAGGTGAATTCTCATGTAGCTGGAAGGCATTAATTTCTTATTCCTCTCCTCCAGCTGGACCTCGCCTCTGCTATGAACTTACATTTTACTTGCATCATGTCTTTTAACACAGTGTTGTTAAATCAGGCTACACCATACACAAGCACCAAACACCACTACCAACATTTAACAGCGGAATTGAGGGAGGTTCAGACAGTGTTCCCCAGCTCACACAGCAATGCAGAGTAAAACCTTGGTACTTGAAGCCACAGTTCCTGAGCCAATATAACCTTGCTCTTTTTGTGGCTTTTGTGGTCCCTCCTCCAGAGCTTCCCTCTTTAGTTTTCAAAAGCCTGATTTTCACATAGTTATGTAGAAAACCATGACTGGTGATGAAAATTCACTGCATTGATCACAAAGCTGTGTCTGCCAGTAACAGAGGTCAGTGATAATGCCAAGTGTTGGCCCTGATGGAGCTCTCTACCATGTGCTCATGTGCTGTTCTTCAGAGTCATCTCAATTGCATCTCACAGTTCCTGAGCCCTAATACACAAAATACCCAGATTTTTTTCAGTCAGTGATTCCTAATATCCATGCCACAGTACAAGTGCTGAGAAAGAAAGTGAAAGATAAAAAACCCTCTAGAAGATATAAACTTAACAAACTACAGGAGGTTGATCTGTCCTGAAGTGAAATCAAACTGCAAGCTGGACACAGAGCTGGACAGAAGGCTGTCATCAAGGCCCCTCCTCCAAGCGCAAACACGATTATTGAGAAAACAGGCATCTAAAACCTTAATCAGGGACTAGCACATCGTACTTATTAAACACTTGTAACTACAAATCACAGGCCCATGGCTGGCCATACCTTTGTGCAAAAAGGCTGGAGTTTCCAGAAATAATGACCATGAAAGACTACAGTGTGTGTGTGGACAGTGCTTCCATGCATTTGCAGCAGACAGAAGATTACAAAAGGTGTGAGTTCCTTTCTATTATATTATATATATCTATTATACTATATCTTTTCCTTTTCATTACATATGATCAGTGTCTCCATCATTTAGCAAGAAAGAAGGGAAAAAAGCTTCTCTCCCAGAAGGTCTTGAGTTTTCCCATTCAAGAGCTGCAATGCGTCATTAACTTCTATGCAGAAAACATTGTTCACTCCAACCAGCAATTAGTGGCAACATTTCTATTCTGTGCTGTGATGAGATTTTTATGCTAATCATTACACAGCAGTAAATTAATCATTTGGGCACATTTAGATGGTATGTATATTTCATGAGACAGATATAGATATCAAGATCCGTTTGATATTTACTTATAGTAAATGGAAGTGTCTCAAATTGCTATGGGGGAAGCATACTAACTAAACATGCAGCCAAGGATTGGTAATGGAGCAGCAGAATCAGCACTGCTTCAACTGTCTCTTTGTTTTTAATTATTTTAAGAAACCTAAAAATCTTGTGAGAACATATAGAACAGAATCATTCAAAGAGACAGTGAAACGTCAGTATGGCCTTGGCACAATGAAGGACAAAAGCAAACCTACCTTGCAATTCTTCTTTTATTACTGGCAAAGTTACTTACATGACATTATGCAGTACTGAAAACAGACTTTTCATGAGAATTTGTACTATAGTCTAGTCAGGTAAATGAATTATGCATTGGCCTTGGCCCTCTGTAACTATGTCTGAAACCTTCGAGTTGTAGCTGAAAGGAAGACTACTCAGGGGCCTCCCTTCTCAGCAGATGCAAGAGATTTGTAATACCTTGAGGAAGATGATTATTTGAAATTTAAATTTTTGACATATATTTAAATGCTAGTGCTGATTTTTTCAGTGCTCAGCTCACAGATCTTAGCAGGCAAAAACCCAAATGTTTATTGGAGGGAAATTTACCCATGGTCCCTTTGACCTAGAACATCATTGAATTACTCATGATAAGCACAGATTTGTGGCAGGTGACCCTCACAATAATAGTAATATAAATAATGTCCTAAGCTACTACTTTCTCAATTAAAAGTTGAGAAAGACTCTCAAAGATAATGGTATGTCAGTGGAAGGCAAAGTTATGTTGGCTTACCCTGTGCTCTTGAATTGAAAATTGACCAGCTGATACATGTTTAATGGACACTAATTGGAAGAGCATAATTGCTACACTGAGCAGTTGTAAAGATAAGCTATTGCACAGATGGTACAAAATCCCACTGGGAAAGAAAAGAAATTTATTAGCATCTCCTCATTTATGGAAATTTTTGAGAGAGGTACATCTGAACAGGCAGATTATCAGAACAGTACTATGGACAGATGAACTTCTAGGTCTGAGAACTAATATAGATCAGAAAAAAAAAAGTGTGAATCAGAGACAATGTCTAATTTTAATGAAATCTGGTTTTACAAGAAAAAAAAATCTGTGCTTTTCAATGTCAGAAATAAAATATTTTCATTTTAATTATTTCTAGAAAAATAAGATGGCAGTTCTGATTTTTGAACATTTTTTTTCTAAAACCAAAGTTACTCTCTAGAACTGGGTATCTGAGGTTGACATGAAGGTTAAATTTTCTTCAGGAGCATAATGGTCTTAATTTTTATGGTCTATCTTACATTGTTGTGCTGCTTTTGGCCTGGGAATAGTTAATTATCTTACTTAGGAGCTGACAAGCACATCTTGGCAGGTGCTGTGGTGCCATGTGCACACCTGTAGTGTTATTCTCCTCTGCAGAGGAGTATTCTTGACTCCAGAGATTTTCCGTTTGACATGAGGCAGTGGAGAAAAACACAAATAAACACCATTTCCAAGAGAGCATAGGTTAAGATTTGCAACAATATAACTTCACAGAACATCCTTCTGAATCTCTGATGTACAAAGCCTCATACCTTGAGGGAAAACAATATGGAACACAATTCAGGAAACAGTAACATTGTGTAAAGGACAAAAGGCTGGATTTGGAGACAGCTGAGGATATGTCAGTGGTGAGCACCACCAACTATGCTCTTGTCAAGCAAAAAAGAAACATAGGCATCACACCTTGAAAGCAGAGGAAATCTTTGCTAACTTTATTTCAATATTGTTTCTTTAAAAAGATAGAGCAGAGTACCTCCAGGCAGCTTTTATGCTCTTGAAATGATTTGGAGGGAATATTGAAATAGTTAGTAAATTTGATGGAAAACAGCTATTATCACAGTAAACAGATACCATGATTATGAATTCTATAAAAATGAATTGCTCATTATTCAGCTATTGCTCAACAGCAGAGGTGATTAACAGCACTAGGGACTGCCTGCTCTTTGGTTTAATACTCCATGTTCGTAACATTAGTTGTTTGGTGCTGATTATATTGCAGCAGTTATTCACACCACTAAGTTTGCTTGTTGTAAAATTTAAAATCACAAACAAGGATCACATCACAAGGAAATGAGCAGAAATCATACACCTTAAAATATTCTCCAAGAACAGTTATATTTTCTCTACAGATATGCCTGAAACTCATCTGAATATTCATAATCTCAGTAAGGAAGAAAAAACCCAAACCAACAAACTATGTAAGAATCAAGTTCCCAGGTTAATCCTTCCATCAAAGTAAATATGTACCAGCATCCTCTAGTCTAGCTTCAGCAGGGGAGACCATCCCTGCAAGCAAGGGGCAGCTAGGAATGGCTTCAGGATTCTGAATCAAAATCTGCTCTTACACTTTGTTTGGAAATCAGCTGGCAAGTATTGAAGGTCACAAATCACAGCTGGGTGTTGTTTCTGAAACATGGCACTTCATAGAAAAACTGCCACACGAAATTCTCTGCCTGTCACTGTGGTGAGTCTTCCACAAGAAAGAAAAAGACACGCATGGCTTTCCATGAGGAGGTGCCCAAAAAAACACAGGAGAGCTGGGAGTCCTCTGATTGGCCTTCTATCCTCTGTGTCCTGGTTTACCTGAGTCTTAGGTGAACCTTTCATAAGTTCTAAAAGTGGACCTGAATGAAACTATTATGCTATTTTAGCATTTTGACTATTATTTGACCATTTTACCACATATTACCATTAAAACAGACAAAATTAATTTGTCCTATAACCTGAAAACTTCTAGAAACTATAGTATTACCTTCAAACAGTGAAAAGAAAGGGCTGTTTGGTTAATGGTACATAATTCCAATGCGTAGAATGAAAGACAGAAACAAAACCAGTAAACGTGTACACTAAATCAATACACTAATTATCCTGATGCAAAAAATTTATTTGATAAATTTTTCCTGCTGCACAAGATCACTGTGCATACAAATGGTTATTATACCATAGTCAGAGATATCTTCATCTGAAATTTAAGGAGTACTTAAAGGAAGACATTTTAAGTGAAAATCACAAATGGAAGAGATTAAAACAGCAAAAATAAGCAGAAATGTGTAAAAGAGTGTGTTTTGAGGAAAACAGATGTAATAATACAGCACAAAATCAAGGTTAACAGAATTTACTACAGCTGTAGTCTGCATGCGTTAGTAGACTTACAATCTTTACTGAAGAACAGAAATCTTTCTTGCTGTTTTATTACCTTGGCAACATCTCCTCCATGTCAGCAATTACATAGGAGACAACAGTCCAAACAGCAGCACAGAGATTCATCTGGTTTGGATCCTGAACTGTCATCGTGTCCCCTTGAGAATGATGAAACCAGAAGTATTTATTGATGTCATTATGCAAGCTGGCACCTACAGAGAAAAATGGGCAAAGTTCCATTATAGGAATACAAATATTTAAAGAGGGATATAAACTTGAATCTGTTCCTGGGCTGTTTATGATTAAATCCACATGCAACTGTACAAAATTCATAATGTATTTGAAATATAATAACTGTACAGAGCCATACCATGTGCAGTTTGTAAGTTTTAGGTTAATTGACTCGAGTGAGCATGAGGCAGCAAAAATTCACACTGGGGAAAAGCCAACCTTCCCCTGGGAGACTCGTTTCCTCAGCAACAGTATGCATCCATTTTCTTCTGAAACTACCAGAGTTCAAGCAGGAAAATCCCTACAGTAACCCCACAGCAGCACTTCCCCTGTTCTCCAATGATGAATTACAACAGAGTTATGAATCCTTTCCTTGCTGTTATTTGTGGCGGGGAACACTTTAGAATTTGCTTCTGCTTTTGAGCCCCTGTACATCACAAGGATGTGCTGTTTCAGAACAAGTTCTCAGATAATCTGGGGTAACCCAGGTAGCTCAGGACTACATTCCTCTCGCAGTCAGGAGTCTTCATCAGCTGGGGCAGAAGCAAGTTAAGTGAAATCATGCTTTTTCCTCTTCAGGAAAAACTGATTCCCTCTGGGACCACACGGGCAGGGAAAGGACTACTTTTCCTGAAGGCAGGTGGGCTCAGGGAACACAAATAATGCTTGCAAGACATCACTCAAGGCAGACCAAAGCCAAGATGAGTTGGAGAAGCTGCCACCCAACTAGGAGCCACAGCAGAGATGGTGGCAGAGGATTGTAACCCTGGCTATTCTCTGCTCCAGTGCCCACTGACCCTCTCTAACCCCCTGTTGCCTTGAATTTCCTTCTTTCCCAGTTCATTGCCTCTGCCTCTCCTCCAGTTTTATCAGCCTCCATCAGCTTTGTTGTAATGTCACCAATCATTCCACCATGAACAGAATTCCATGTCAAATTTTGAAAATAAGTGAATTTGATATTTCCCCCACCACACTCATTCACTGCTTACAATTCCTTTGCCTTGATTTCTTTGTCCTGTTCCCTGACCAGGGCTAGGAGGTACACAGCTCCCAAGGAAGGACCCACTTAGCACAACAAGAGCCACTCCTTTCTTGGTCAACAAACCCAGAGAACTGGTGTGAATTCACGAGTAAGAGCTATGGGCTGCAGGCAGAAACACAGGCTGAGGAGACTCGTACCATGTCAAGTAAGAATGAAAAAACCCCAGGACTGTTTGATTATAAAGATGAAAAACATAAATTATTCATATATTTATTTACATGCAATGGAAATCAGTATCAGATGATGAGGGCTGTGATAAACTCATGTGTGCTCATAAAACTTACTGTTATGATTTTTCTTGGTTTTCCTGAGATGCCTGAAGCCCTTGAAAAGAATGAAAGCAAAATTTCCCACAGCATAGCTGTGCATTCCTAGAATACATATCTTTTGATCACTTGTACAGCCACTCAGAACAGAGCCCAGCTCTCCCTGTGGGTAACAGGCATGTTTCTGTTGCTGTATTGGGGACTGACTCGGATGGCTCACTTTACTGCTATTTTAGAGAGAAGGAATGGAAAGTTAACGCATTTTAATTCCACCCAAGGTGAAGATCCCTTCATAACAGAGATGATGAAGCAGAAAGACCAAATGCTATAGCATAAGGTTATACAGTATTGTGAGTGATTTTAAGAGGCTCTTCTTGTTCTTAAATGACCTGTTTGCTCCTGACTTGAAGCATTGCAGTCCCACAGAAGTCACCGGGCAGGTTACAGGTGCTGAATTATGTTCCAATAATTTTAAGATTAAATTTATGTAAAGTCAAATTAATTTTTAAAATTTTCTTCTGAATCCTTTTGAATATATGCAATCATAAAAGGATTGAACAATGATACATTCTTTAACTGATGGGCTTCTGCACTACAGGCTCATAACAAGTTAAGCTGTTGAGGCAAACCCACTACTGGTTTTGAACACTTTTGTAAGACTCAAGACAAAAATTGCCCAGATTTTGTCATAGAAATTTCACTAATCAGAGTAACTATGGATTTACAGAATAGCACTTTATCCTTGTGAATGGAACAAGAAGAAACACCCTTTGCTTTGTCATACTTAACTCTCTGAAACGCTGGAAAAGACTTTTTTTCTCTAAATTGATTTTATAAATCAGAAAATTATCAGATTTGACATCAATCAATTACTGTGCAAGAAAATCAGAATGTGTGAGTAGAGAAAATATCAGAAGGTTCTCAGACTGGCCATGCTGTCTCTTTCATGTTGTGGGCTAGCACTGAAGCCAGTGACCTGCTTCTTGAGAGACTATGGAAAAGACCCTAAGAAAACAGTTTCATCCTATGTAATTAGAAACAAAAATGAAAATCCATCTTCTTGTCTTTGAGCACAAGAACAGCTTACAGCTCAGCGCCACACGCAAACCTCTGGACATGAAGCACCCTGGGGCACAGATATGACTGCAAGCAATTTTCATTGCAAGGAAGTCTCCTGCTTCAAACTTGAGACACCTCCATGTTGATGTCAGCTGCCTGCAGACACTTCTGCTGCCAGAGGTTGCCAGGCTGCAGTGAGACACTGAATGGTGCCCTTGCACCAGTAAATGCATCCAGGGCTGAGACCAGCCCTCACAGATGACCATGAAGAGGCAAGTTCTGCAGGGCCCTGCAGACTGCAGTCATGTTAGGTTACCTCAGTAAAGACCATGGGAACCTAAATCCCCTTTTCTAAAAATCTAACAGAAGAAACAATGCTGTGAGTGTAATTTGTTCTTGTTGTTGTTATGTAACATTTGTCTCAGGAACAACAGTCAGTAACAAATGGGGGTTATTTTTGCCAGCTATATAAGCTGGGAGTCAAATAAAACAGATAAGGAGCCATGGATCACAGACCTATAAATTATTCACCCATGTCCATGGTAGCCACCCAGAAAGGGGACAGCATACAGAATTAAAAGTCTGTAAGCTTTAATTAAGTACTTAAAACCCCTCAGCTGGGCCCTGTTATGTAGGTGTGTACCATGTATCTAATTCTGATTTCCAGGTGGAACCAATACTTGAACAAAAAACCAAGAGATGGGCTAGGTGCTACACTGTCACATTTTACGCACTTTGCTTTTTGTCCTGCATTTGCAGAGCAGTCATAAAGCAAAAAAAAAGGGATGTTTGTCAAACAATGCTCTTTAATTGTCATTTCTCAGTGTGTTCACTTTTACAGTGATGCAAGTCATATGAGGAACACTGCTGGCCAAAAAGGAAATCAGTGAGAAAGTGCTTCTATCTGGATATAATAGATGCTGTGGCATGAAAACAGGGAATGTTAAATATTGCTGCCAAAAATGCTGTACATATTACTTGAATGCATCAAAAATACTGGAAATTAAAAACTGGAGAAAATTAATCATTTCAATAAAATAATACAAAGATAATTCATAGTACCATTACAAGGTGTCAGAAAACCCTCTTTAGCACAGTTTAGTTACCTAATTTAATGCAGTTGTTACTGCATCAGCAGCTATCTAGTGCCATTGGTGATCCCCCAGGGTCAAACACTAGGACAAGCTGCCCAGAGAGGCTGCAGAGTCTCCACCCTTTGAGATATTCTACACCTGACAGAACATGGTCCTCAGCACCTGCTGCAGCTGACCCAGCTTGAGCGGGGGGGTTGGACTAGGCAAGCTCAAGGGGTGCCTGCCAAGCTCAGCCATTCTGTGGCACTCTAACCCATGGTGCCTTGGCTCTTCCAGACATCTTAGAATTAACACAACATAAAAAAATTCTTCAATTCAAGTTCATTAGTGTCTTGAACTCATTTCATGATTCTCTGCTATTTCATACTTGGTTTGATGCACTGCATAAGACAGGTAAAAGCAGCTGCTTTGGTAATTCATACAGACAATGTATTTTTAGTGATCAGCTGGGTAATAGTACCTTGGTGAAAATACACACACACACATTGAGGAATTCTGAAAAAACAGCCCATCCCTTCCAGCTTCTGATCTCAGCATGAAATGCCCAATGCAAATACTCACTAGCTGATGATAAGGATATTGACTTGCCTTACAATGTGTTCATATCAAACACCTATTCTTCACACACTAATAAAACTGACACAAGGTTTTATTGCCAGGTTAAGAAGATGTTGCTATTGAGGTAAAAGGATGCATGAACCACAAAACAAATGATGAGCATGTCAACGATGACCACTGCTTCTTGTCACTCTGTCTACTGCCTTCATAAGCGCTGCTGTCATAAGTCATAATTAGAATTAAACTCTATTGCCAGATACTTAAGCACTCAAATTCTTGTCATTTGTGCAAACAATGACTGGAAAAGCAGATAATGATTATCAGAACAATTATAAAGGCAGTTTCCATAAAACACAAATATCTTCTAGGGGGAAAACACACAGTAACTTCAGAGTAATTTTACATTTTTAAAAATTTTGCATTACACTCCTCCTTACATTTTCTTCCCTTTCTTTTTATACCCCAAATAGCATTCAATTGCCAAAGGAAGTCAAATGTGAGTCATGGAGTCAGTACATGCTTGCTATGGAGCCCTATCAATAGCTTCCCCGTTGTCTTTGCTTTCAAGTAAACTTCACAGCTATGCCATGCCTCTTTCAGATACAATGGGAAAATCCCCACTGTTTCTATAACCTTGCTTTGGTGTCCTGGATCTTCAATATTACAGCTAGATCTCTGGGACACTGACCTCTGCATGTACGTTGCCTTATACAGTGAAGTGATACGCTAATGATTTATAAAAAAGCGTGTAACTTTTCCAGGTCTCATTTTATAGTAGTCCCTAGAGGTCCTGACAGAATTGCCACTCCATTATTTTACACAGTATATGTACACCTCTCCAAAGAGAAAAGACTCCAGCTCAAAAAAACATACACTCTAAACAGACAAGAGGGACTGAAGGATGAAAGGGGCATGTAGAGATGAAATGACACATTCATTTTCTCAGAGCAGCTGAGAAAGGAATAGATGCCAGACATCTGAGCTGAGGCCAGTGTCCTGTTGAGCAAGCTGTACTACCTCCTAACAGCAAAGTTGGAAATGCCTTACTTAACAAGGCATAGTTTGCTCAATGTTTCCAAAAGTTTACAAATATAAAGGGGTTTAACACGAGCTTCGCTTGCATCTTCCAAGTACCTGTTTGAGCTGCACCTTCCTGTCAAGACAAACCTACATGCTATCAAAGGTACTGCTTGTAGTAAGATGTCAACACATCAGGTGCCTGATCTGAAACCTTATTTTTATTTCTGCAGTGCTTTCCCTGGCTATAAAAGACAGGTTCCTTTTTTTCCTATCTATTAAATATTGCTTTTGTTTCCTGTTTTTAATTTAAGAAACAAGAAAAACTCTTTTACTTAATTTAAGTTTATTCTAATCTCAGACCTTCTAAATGCCAGTGACACTACTCAGAAATGTACTAAAAATCCATAATGCCCTAAAAATAAAGCAAGTCCTGATGAAATATACGTATCTTTTTCTTTTACATCAAATACTTAAAAATAATGAAAAAGAGGCAAAGAGACACATCACAATCTTCTATGCAGTTCAAAAATGGTATGTACCAGGAAAACATAAACACAGAAGAGCATAGTATTCCTCACATACAGTAATAGAATCAATAGCCTCTCCCTTCTCACAGCTGGAACATTTCTGCCCCACACATTTGGAAAGGTCAAAACTTCAGGGCAGATGTAGGAAGACACATGGCTTTTCCTTCAAAGGGTATGTGCCAAAGACCTACAAAAGGAAAACCAGATAAAAGATAGGAACAGGAACACAATTTCTTATTTTATTTTTATTTTCATTTTGTGCCTTTCTAAAACCCAGCAAAATCACAAATCTCAAGTGGTCGGGAATAAATCTGCTGCAATTGTAGCTGTGTTTAGGATGGGCTGGCTGGAATGCTCTGTTGGTGCCTCAGCATCTCTTGCTGCAAGCCCTGTAGAGTGCCTGCTTGTTTTAGGTGTTGTACAGATGTTTTGTGTGCTGCCCCTGCCTAACTGCTGTCTGCAGAACTATTACTGTAATGAAAACCCACTTATTGCAGGCATCTCTTCCATGTATTTTGGTCCTCATATTAACCTCCTCCTTTGTGGGATAAGCTGTAGCTGACAGCTAGCTATAATGCCAATTATTTCATTGTCCATTTTTCAAGTAAGAAGAGGCAATGGAGAATGTTAATGCTGTTTAGTGGGACACTGACAACATTAGTTTTCCTGTCACTCAGTCTCAAATGATGAAATTACAGGCTAAGTTGCTTGAGTTTCATGGCTACAGACACTGAAATAGTTTCCAGTACAGAGCTTATAAATAACATCAGAAGCCCTGCTGTTTCACCTCCTGAGTCACTCTCAAAAGTCTTTAAAATTCATGATTCAAACAACAGGACAGAGGGGAAGCTTTCAGTTGGTTGTTTCAGGGACTAATTAAATGAGACTACAGTATAAGGGAGACAATATGAAGTCCATATTACTTCTTGTTTTGCTTAATGCATTTCAGAATTAATCCTGTGGATACACTAAATGGACTAAATTACAGATCAGGATTATCACAGTTACTTTTGCAATGCATTAACCTTTCACTTATTGCATTAGAGGACCAGTAACAGTAGGGGATCCAACCTAAACTCGCATGAAATCCTGTGAAATGAGGTGCCAGGGAAGGAGGCAGTTCTACTTTATAGAGCCCAGGTTGACCAGACTCTAAAATAATATCCTAAACAGCCCCTGGCTGGGAAAAAGCCCACAAAACCCCAGATAAATCTTCAGCAGTGAAAAGCACTGGAAGTTCTTCTTCCACTCACCCAATCTCTGTCTTATATCATCATCAAGGTTCTTTTTTTTAATAAAAAAGAGAAAAGAAAAGGGTAAGTCTCCCTAGCTGTTGCTGCCTAAACATGACCCACTTGCAGGCTCACTATCTGAGATGGAGAGATCCTCCATAGGCCCACTAATCACTAATTTTTGAATCTATTTACACTTCTGCCCACAGCTCCCTGTGGCAATGCATGGTGCGCCTGGGCATTTCATGTGGGCACGGTATGGTTCTCACTTCACGAGCTGTAGTAGCAGCACCCTCCATTTTCTCATTCACCTTCATAGGACTGGTGGCTTAATATACTTTTATCACACCTAACTCACCAGCTTTTTCCCAAGCTGAGCAGTCTTCCTCATGTAGAAACTATTCAATATCTCTGAGGATGCAGGTTTCTGGTGCTTCTTCTTCTCCCTTTTCTAATTGTATTTCACCATTCCTGAGATGAGAAGCCCAATACATCCTGCAAACACCAGCATGGGAATGGACTCGTGATGTGACTGCAGCATACCATAACACATCTCCTGTGGATGCTTTCTGCTTTTTCTCTCTTCCTTCCTTCCTTCCTCAGTGCATGAAACACTGTGTTTTTCACCTTCCCTGGGTATTGACTTGACAATTTCAGGCAATTATCCACAGTGCTTCCCAAATCATTCTTCTTGAAGATAACGTGGATCCTGTTGCTCTGGACACATAGCTCCTATACTGCATCACTCTGCATTTATTGACACAAAAATGGCACTGGCTGTTGTATTCTTTAGGCATTTTCTACTATAAGATTACTGTCACATTTTCACAGTCAGCTTCAGTTTCGATATGAAATCTTTGAAACAAACTTTGCCAACTTGCTATTCTTGCTGTTCACTTCCTTTGCAGTTAACATGGAGTTTTGTAAACATCCAAAGTTACAAAAACCAGGTGACTGGGCAACCTAATAAAGACTTTCTCCATTAAGAAGACCGACAATTGATTTCTACCTTTTAAAAATCAGGTATTTACCATGAAGGAGGAAAATACCTCTCACCTCACAGTACCTTCTTCCTCTACAGTCTTTGATCCAGGAGCTTTTGAAGAATCAACTGTACTTTAATGACCAGATCCAGCTACAAAAATTATTACAAACTCTTCTGAAAATGCCTTGCTAGACTGGTGAGACATGACTTCTTTCTTCCAAAGCAACATGGACTCTTGGATTACTTCTGTATTTTCTGTTTTGGCTCTGTGACCACCTTGGCTAACTAAACCACAGATCCCTATTTAGGGGATTCCCTACTTTGGGCATATAAATTTAGAAGGATTATGTACCTCTATTAGATACCTGTTTATGCTTGTATATATTGTGTATATTTTAATATAATTTACTTAATTTTTGCTTTCTTTAAAATTATGTACATGCCTACATATGTTATACAGAGACTACTTTAAAAGTTGATAGTTGTAAAATGATTGCTGGATTTATAAATCCCTTACATTTTGCATTTTCTTTTTAACACTGTAAGTGGAATGAAAGTCATTGCAAAATCAGTAGTTTCTCTAATTTAGAATTCTTTTTAATGTATTTGTTTATGTCTCAGCTCAGCAAAGCAGTTAAATACTGAGCATGCAATTTATTTTAATGCCATTAAGCTTTAAATGTCAACACACAAGGGCCAATTGAATACTGGGACCCATTTAAACCATCTTTCCTGACCAAATGCATTTCTGTGTCTCTATACTCTCTGTGTAACTACACCATGTAGCTGACATTATAATGTTGCTTAGAACCCCAAACTATTGAAGTGCTTTCTTCAATGCTCTCTGCTAGCCAAAGAGCCTCCTGCTAACATCCAAGGCTAGACCCTTGCTCCACCCTGTTTCAACAACTTCCAAAATCACTCCAGAAAAGTTGTGGAAACAGACACCCCCTAGACTGTTTGAAAGTCACACATGGGGAGAGAGAATCATGAAAATGACCCACGTGTCAAGATTCTGAGTAGCATTTCTGCTTGCAGTAATTGTCTGCATTCATTTACATTTTCAATCCATTCAAGAAGCTTCCTTGTATTTTACAAGAAATGGAGCTATTTCCTAGGCCAAACTCACAAACCAGTTTAAAGCAAGCCTATAGGTATGCTTTTCCAGAGGATGCTGGAGACAAAGAGGAAACACACAGGTCCTCATTTGCTCTAATCGTCCCTCCTCGATACGATTACAGCTGGATGTTTAACCACAAAGTTCCTGTAGGAGCCTTCCCACCAAGTAGTCCACTACTAGAAATGCCAATATTCATGGGACCCAACTAAGCAGAGCTCCCTTCTGCCCAGATGGTGGTGAAAAGAGCCAGTTAATGAGCATTCTGGTGCTTAACTAGTTATGAAAAAAAT
Organism: Corvus brachyrhynchos; assembly: GCF_000691975.1. Taxonomy (NCBI): domain Eukaryota; kingdom Metazoa; phylum Chordata; class Aves; order Passeriformes; family Corvidae; genus Corvus; species Corvus brachyrhynchos. Next base: position 3,799,824 of record NW_008237244.1, read on the forward strand.
CCCAAAACACCAAACCAGTCACCTAATTTAAGTAAAACACATCCTAAGAACACTACAAGTCTGTTGTATTTTACATCACAGAAACCAAAACTGCATTTATTCAGCCACACCCACAGAATAAGCAATGGTTTTACTGTCTCTATTTTTGCACCCCACTGAGACTATAAAAATCTTCAAGTTCTTGGTGGATTTTAGATGCAGGACCATTAGACAAAGCTGGAAGAATATACTATTCCTACAGCAATAAAATATCCTTCAAAATATCTGTGGTTACTTTGAGTAATGCATACTTGAGTTTTAAACTAGTAAGTTATTTCATAACAGATGCTCCAGATATTGGTGATGAAATATCTCTTTCATTTGATCTCCAAACAAACCAGTGTATATTTAGCTAGTTCATTAGTAACAGAAATGCTGAGAAGTTCCTGAAACAAAGTTCAAAGCTTATTGCAAGGTTCAGGACTATCCAAATGTGGGAGTTTTCAGTCTTTAGGGTTGGGGTTCAGAGAGCCACAAAGCCTACAGTCCAGGGATACTTTCTGGGGTTGCAAAAGGCATGTGGAAGGGAGCACTGCACCAATACTGCTGCCTTCACACCTTTCTCAGCTGGCTCACCCATACTGCAGAGTGCCTCAGCTGCAAGCCACCATTAGGATTAGGGTTTAGAGAATCACAAAACATTTCTGCTCGAGTCAAAAATAATTTTATCCAAAGT
>NW_008237244.1:3800562-3868883 GCF_000691975.1 Corvus brachyrhynchos
TATTTTTGTCAGCAAAACTACAAAGGAACAACACACTTTAAAGAAAAAAAAAGGATAAAAATAATTGAGGTAGAGTGAAGACACCTGCTGCAACACTGTTCTTCACAATCTCAGAATGTCTCTGTTTTAATGTTCCATGAAATTATATGGGGTTTCATTAGGAAAAGAAAGGGGAAAATTAAAGAATTCCTGTTCTTTAAAGTAAGGAACTAGAGAAATTCCTCACACCTGGTTCTGACTCTCCAGTGTATCACTACTTGTGTGTGGGCTCTGGCTAACCCACAGAGCAGAACTAATCCTAGAGGAAGACAAAGCAAATAAAAAAATGTCTCTAACTAGCACGACTCTTCCAACCTGTAAATTTGAGTTGCTGTGATAGCTATTTTGCCACAGTGCAAATGCACTTGTCAAAATGCTAATATATTAAGAGCAAAAAAACCCCCAAACATATAAGCTTAGGAAGAACATTAAGAGAAACTGACAATTAATTTAAAGTTGAAAGTTTAACCTGCTTACTTTCAGTGAAAGATCCTCAGTCACATCAGTAAGTGCAAATAGCATTTCCCTTAAACACAGGCTTAGTGCATTCTCTGTTTTACTACACTGTTTTCTTTTAAAGTTGAGCTTTACTTTGGTTTTGTTCAAATTAAATCTATATGGTTGAAGGCCTCATTTAAAATATGGAAAGCAAAGACTGGCTCGGTGAAAGTTTACAGAAACAGAACAAGGCACTAGCAAGTCCAGCTGCCATGAGTACCAAGCTGTTGGCAGCTTTGCAAATCCTCCTCCAGAAACAATCTGATTATCTCCATCATCATTTTGCAGAAATCAAGGATCAATATATATTTTTCACCATTTGTGAATAAAAATGTGCAGGGGCCCATTTAAAATTATATACTTTTACAGAAATTTCTAAGCAACTCCAAAAGACACATTTTACATATGATGCAACAAATGCATATAATTTGATAACAGTGACCAAACTCTTCACAATAAAAAGAAAATAAACCTCTCTTAGTTTAAATACTCCCCACCATCCTTCTGGTATATTGTGTCCATGCTAAAACTTAAAGCAATGTTTACAGCCGTATAAATTGAAGTAATTTCCATTTGGATTCAGTCAAAGAAATCAAGCACAAGCACACTTTTGTAAAGATGTTTATGGTGCCACATTCAAATACCACCTATAGACTAATGCAAAGGGAGAAAAAAACCCAGTGGTGATGACTGCTAGTGGCCCAGAGCAAGACTATTATCAAATGATTAGAATTATTTTAATAGAGAGAAGCCAGAATTTAACATGTTCCTTAAAAAACCCCTTAATCTCTGCATTGCTATGCTTGCCTTTCACAGGAGAAAGACATACTCCCCAAATCCAGTTTTCATAACCAGAATACCATTAGACTATTGGTTCCTTTCAAATACATAAATTGAAGACTTTTTTTACACAGCAGATACATAAAAATAAATATAAACATATATATATATACACCAACCCACACATAATTAAAAACCTTTCAGGAGAGAAACGCACACTTGCTCAATAGAATGGCATGCTATAAATTCAAAGGACTGCAACAAGTACTCAATCAAACTGGAATTAGAAGTCTTGCCTAAAAATAACCTGAATGAAAAGTTTTTACACTCTGCCCAATATTCATTTTACTTTGACATCCTCACTTTACTTTTACATCCTCACTTTAAAACTAACAGGCATCTGATAGTAAAAAAGAAAGACAGGGTGATTTTTCTTGCTTTGAGGCACATCATTGCAAAATAATTGTGCATTATTGGTTGAATAGTTTCCATTTCCCCCTCCTACAAAGACTGACACAAAAGAAGAAAAACTGGTAGGTCTCATTAGTCCTGGGCAGTCTAACCTTAGCCTTAGCTATTATCCGGTTCTTCAGAAAAGGCGAAGAAAAAGCACCAGCTTTGCAGAAATGCAGCCACTGAAATTTGAATGCATTGAGTGAAGAAGGGAATATTTCTCCTGTTCCTGTCACATATTCCTTTCAGGGTCAAAAAATACACAACTGAGATTTTAAATTAGTAACTCATTCCAGGTAAGTACAGTTGTTTCCAGGCTGACATTACATCCCACCACTGCCAGCAGGGTCCACTGCTGTGACTCCAAAGGTGGCTCTGGGTTTGGAAAAATGGGGTGTAGCAGAGAAGTCAACAATAACTACTTCAATAATTAGATTCTTGTGCTGTGTATTGAGAGCCCAAGGCTTATCTGGAATTAGATGAGGCACCCAGAATGTCTTTACCACTAGCTATTTTAGCAAATGGAGTGGCCAAACATTCACTCCTTGAAACAGCAGAAGAGCAAACACACTTTTCCCTATCTCAACGACTTTAAAACACAATACAAATCACAAAGAAAAAGAGGATGATCCAAAAAAAAGCAGCAAAAGGCAAGGAATAATGCTATCCATGATAAGGACATGTATTCAACACCTACCTTTTTTTTTTTCCTGCAAAAACGATGCTCTACACCTAAAACTGGAGAACAGGTATTTTGTAATGAGGGCTGGGGCCAAGGGCCAAGCCACAACTCACAGAGCTCAGGGAGGTGAAACCAAAAGAGGTCTGGCTGGGGAGGACTAACACAAGCCATGGGCAAAGCAGTGATCCTGCCCATTTCCACAGAGGCAGGAGAGCTGGCTCAGCAGGCAGGAGCTCTCACACCTGTTAAATTATTACAGTGTTTCTTAGCACTCTCTTAGCTCAGGCTCCAGGAACCACATGCAGTCCCTTCCCTCTTGCTCTCTAATTAGAAACTTGAAGTCATTACTTGGGTTAAGAGATAGTGAAATTGTCACTGGGTTGAGTATACTGAGTAAAAAAGTTTTTAATCCAAGATAATGTTCTCAAAAACAGAGCACCATGTCTCAAAACCATTTTACCCTTAACAAATTTCCTGGTAGCTATTTGTCTGACTGAAAGAGAGAAGCTGCATGGAAAAGATAGAGAAAGCAAATGACATTTTTAACTGTGTGATGATCCCTTCTTCCCCCCAGGCATCCTGAAATAAAAGACATAAATGCAGAGCACTTGGAGGCTTCAACAGCATCCAGTGCATGTGCTTTTAATGATGACTACACAAGAACATCTGCCCTAAAATCTAGCCAGCAGGTGTTGGTGGACAAGAAAAGTACCCATAGTAATTACGAACTACAGGAAGAGGCAGGCAGACTAATTAAGTTTTCTCAATGCTTCCCATTTAGCATATCTTAGGGATTTAAAATTAAAGATGTGTATAATTCAGGCTGTTTTCAAGATTAAGATGTTTAAAACTTGTCAGTTAGTTCTAGCTGCACAATGAAATCTGTTTCTTAGTTGAAGTCAGAAAGGCTAAAATTGCTCAGGCCAAGAAAACAAGCTGCAGCAGCAGGATGTTGAAGTCCTGACATTATTAGCCTGTGATTCTCACACTGCAGCATGGCAAGAGAGTGAGAGCTGCCCTGTCAGACCTGATCTCTTTCATGTTGTTGGCGTTCCAAGCTCAAGAGTAATGGTGGCTGGAACATTAATACCAATTTCAAGGCTGGCAGTTCTGTGCAAATAGCATAGGAACCCCCCAAGTCCTTCTGCATGGGGAAAAACACCCACCCCAAGAACTAATCAAGGCTTTGCCAAAACGAGGGATTTTGGCTATTAGTGACCATCTATTTCTGCAACCTTTGAACAGAGACAACAAAATGAGAATGCAGTATGACTTGCTTGGAACCAGCATAGACTGTGTGAGTGCACAGAGCAGCCCACAAGACTTTCTCCAGCAGCTGCTATGGATGCAAGGGCCTGGGTCAGGCTGCAAGATGCACCAGTCGATGCCTGAGTGCAATAAAAACCACAGCTGCCCAGCCTTCAGCAGTATTTATCTACAGACTTCTTTCAATGACTCCTGTAGCACATACAGCAGCCCTTAATTCTGCTCTGCAATGTGAAGACAATTCGTTAACAACTGTCAAGTGTTATTTTTTAAAATATGTTTCAAACCCATACAGCTTATCTCAGAGCCTCCGTAATTTGGAACTGAAGGGCTGCTGCTGCAATGTCTTATCTGCCCACAGATTCAGTGAGCACTTTTAAAGCACAGAACAGAAATAATACACAAGGAGTCAATAACACTAACTGGTATCATTAATACGTCCTGCTTATCTCTGGCTTAAATTTGAAAATCAACTAAAAGATGCTTTTGTTTAAGAGTAGTTATTCTAGAAAGCTGAAAGTCCAAGACCTCCCACAGCTCTACACCTGCCACTTCACTTTTCCTCTTCCTCTTTTCCCTTCCCAACTGCCATACACTGCCTTTCAGCTTGAGCCAAGCAGGACCTCGCTGCAGGACAAGGGCATTTGATTTATATTATACAAAAGCTCAAAGGAAAGACTTCATCATAATTTACATGCAACACTTTAACTAGTTTATCTAGCACTTTAACTCACAGAACATTCCTGCATCTAAAAGGGTCCTGACTGTAATGTCTATTGTCAGCCTGGTTACCCAGATTATTTAGCAGTGCTTAGACTATATCTACTACACAGAACAGAAAACCAGATGAACTGGGGAAAACCTCAAAGATTCAGCCAGCCTGTTTCCCTCTCTCTGGTAGAAGCCAGTGTTTTGAGAAAAAATGGGAGAAAAGGGTCTCATCCTTCAGTACACCTGTCCAGCCATCAAAAGATTAAGGACTATCTGAATAGGAACTTGCTTTCATATCACTGTTTTGGAGAGCCTTTCTCCCATGAAGTATTCCATCCTTATTAAATTTATGTTTGATCTTGGTTTCCAAAACCTCTTGTGAGGCTGATTTCCTCCATTCAATTACATGTTGTCCAGAGAAGTGTGTCTTAAAGCTGGTGCTGATGCTCTGATGCTCTGGTTCTATTACAAAAGGTGAATAGTTATTCTCTATCATATAACAGTGTTGTTAATATATCTCTGTCATATACTTTTCATTTTTTCCCAGAGATTATAATAGTTTAGCTGGTGGATTCTACCATAAATCATGAAGGGGTCAATCTGATAAAACCTGGAAATAGCCTGGTTCCTGTCTGCATCAAAGTCCTGAGAGCAGCTTGTACAGGATAAAGATTGGTTTCCTTTGATTAAACTAATAATTTGTAACCTATATTATCTTGCTGCAGTGATACATGATGAAAAAACTGCAGCATCCTGGAATCCCTAAGAGAGGCACACCACGAAAGGCAGAGCTAGGAAAAAATGGGCTTTCCGTTTTGTAGCAAATAACACAATTCTGCTTTTCTCTTTTCCCAACTCAAACAAAAATAAAAGGCACCCAAAACTTTTCTCATCAAGTGAAATAAACCAGCAAAAACAAATACTCCAATCGTGTATTTTCTTGACTCAATATATACATGAAATAAAATCTTAAAACCTTTGTTTCAATCATCACTCTAAATGTTATAAAAATGTTTATTCTTTATTTATAAAAATGTTAGTTCTATTATTTTCTATTCTAATTTCATCAAAATAGATCTTGTTCATATAAATGAACACATCTCAGTATCTTTTTTCCTTAACAAAAAAGACAATCTACTGATAGAAACTACATTTGCAATGCATTCTATCTCTGAAGAAACCCCTAAACACACACCTAGGATCAATTTTTAATGTCAGGCACCAAAGCACTGTGATCTCCAAATATTACCAGAATATAGCATGGTCCAGCACCTCAGTGTACATAATGGCTCCCTTTGAACTAACTTTCTGATCCTATAAGACATGTATAAAAGTTCAAAGTTATGTTAATCACTAAGGACACCAGAAGAGAAAAGGGGAATTATGTGTATTGCAAAGTTGATCCAAACTGCATGAAAAATATACTCAGAGAGTAAAAAATGGAAGGATCTTTAGACTGGGGCACCATATGAGTCTATTTTGTATTTTCATTATAGACTAAAATGATAGAGGAAAGTCTTCCTACACTGTGAGATGACACTAACTAGGGACATATAGCATGGGCACTGAGAGCATTATGAGAATTTGTTCAGTGATGTTCACCAATGAGATACTTGAAAAGACAACTCAGGATAATGATCAATAGGGGCAAGTGTAAACTACTACACCAAGGAAGGAAAAAATCAACTTCACATAAAAACATGCTGCAAGAGGAAAGAAGTAACCATCTCTTTGGTTTCACAATGAAAAGAAATGGAAGCCAAAGCTCTTAAATTGCAGCAGGAGTAGGTTAGATAAGAGAAAAACTTCCCTAAGCACTAAGAATAGCACTGAGGCAGGCCAGCTGGTCTATCATGTTTCCATTACAGTAAGTCTTCAAGACCAGCTTCAACAAATGTGAAAGAAAGGACAGAGACATTGGCAAGACCATGCTGGAATGAAGAATATTTAGAGGTTCTCTAGAAACCTTCTTGCCAGCTCTGTGGTTCTTTGAAATCTTGTCTATTTGTGTGGCTTTCTGAAATAGCTACTGAACAGACTACAGATCTTCATTTTCTGGCACTTGTCTTGACCCATAGCTCCAGGCAAGTTTTGCCTGTGAGGCAGAGGGAAATTCAGGATCACTATTCCAAGTGAACCCTGCAAAGAGCAAGTAGAGACCGAATTTCTGGAGTAACCTTGTTCTATTTTATGAACAACAGCTTTACATCAGAAAAATATCCCACTCCTAAATATTTCACATGAACTGCAATGCATATGCGTGTGGAAAACAGTGCTAAAAGTCATTCCTCTAGCAGTTACCCATCTAAGGAATGTAAGGCAAAAAAATTCTTGAAAATCACTTCTGCGACTTCAGTGGTGATAGCTTTGGTTTTTGTTTCTTCACATCTCTCTGACCAGAGATGACAACTGAGCACTGTTCTTTCTCAGCCGGCTCCCATCAACTCCCACTGTGCTTTGGTTGTTGTTTCTGTGGTTTTGGATTTGGGGGGAAACAGGCAGCCAATCCAGACAATCCTTGTTTAGGTAAAACCACCCTGCTTTAGAACGCTTCATAATAACTTTTGTCCCCAGAGAATTTAAGTTTTTTCTGTCTCTTATCTCTAATTAGCAACTCTGAGTTGTTTTCAGTATCTTTCAGGAAGAGAGGTGCTGGTACACATCCCCAAAGGAATTCGGGATAGCTATAAAATGCCAATGCTCTAAACTCTCATGTCTTTGCTTGTAGGATAGAGTATCTATCCATTGAAAAATCAAGCTGCTCAACTTCTTTCTCCTCCACAATGCCATATTAATGGTTTTCAACTGCTTCCAATTTTAAATCTATAAACATTTTCTAACACATGGACTATCCCAACTGAGAGAGCAGAATCTGAAAATCCCTAGCTTTCTTTATTTCAGGTTTATTTAAAAACAACAGCAACAACTACAAAAATTCTTCTGTCTCAGAAGGCTCGTGTTTAATATAATTGATAGAACTGAACTGCAAAAGGAAAAGTGCCTATTTGCTTTGGTGGATTTCCAAGGCCCCACATGGCAATTGAGAGAGAGCTCTGTCATGGGCACTGAAAAGAGTTGAGAGCTGTGGACAGATTGGCCCTGATGTATAGTAAATCATAATTAGGTTTTCTGGCTCTTTGCATGGGGAATTCCAATAAACTGCTTCTCTTGTTGAGATTCATGCTTTGTCCTTGCAGACAGAGTTGTTTATGTGCCCCTAAAATACATATATAAGAATCTTCTTCTTCCACTTTGGCTGCTCTTTTCTTTACACTCATCTACAGTATTTGCTCAGGTGAAGCTCTTGTGCTATTTTAAATAGCTGCAAGGTCTGATGATTCCAGCAGAAGATGGACCAGCTTAATTAGGAAGGTAATGATGACTCCTTCCTCTTTATTGCACCATATAGACAAAAGGTAACTCATAAGCAACCTTTGGGTAACTGCTACCATTAGGGAAACTGAGGAACTATAAATTGTTCAGTGATCATGGCAGATGATGTCAGAGACAGAACAGTAACCCTGTACCTTCTCTCTTGCATTCTTATGCAGCCCACAATCCTTCCTTGAGGATTTGCCAATATAAAATACAGATGCATATTCAGTTTCTTTCACACTTAAGTATTTTTCTGTGGTCTACTCCATGTCTGAATTGACTGAAATTGTTGCATGAAAACACATACAATATAACTGGAAAGGGATTTCTGGGAAAAATAAATTGGTATTCAATAAATTCTGCTCTTCAGAAATTCAGTAGCACTATAGACCCAATCTGTAGAATGACTTTCGAAGACAAACATTTAGAAGGGTTTCAATTCTGTGGTTTATAAATGTTAACAATGTCCTGGAGAGGCTGTCACTGAAATAATTTTGAACTTACTCCTTTGAGGGAGATGTCTTTATAAATTTTTTCTGAGTTTTGTATTTGTTCAGTTTGGACTACTATCAAAAGCATTCTTCAAAGGCCTCAGACATTTACATCTAAAGTGTCACCTGCAAATGAAAGTGTGTTTTGTTTGCTGCTTTAGGAAGGAACAAGTTTTCTGATTAATATCTAAAACTCCATCACTAAAGAGTATTCAGATCCTGAATCAAGATCATACTTGGTTCAAATATCTGGTGTGGCCTGCACAGTCAGCTGAGATGTTTCTAAAGCCTCCTTTCCATGTAAAACTTCTGGAACTTTGGGGGGAAAATTGCTGTTGAAGTGCTATATTATATTAGCTATAACAAGCAATGAAAGCATATGAACAAAGTAATTGCTGTAGCTTAGAATTGAAAACTCTCAGGTCTCTGTATGGCAGCAAAGTTGGGAAGACAGGGGAAGAGGTACTGCTCATGGTATAGGAAAATAAAGTTAGGGATTGTTTAGCCAAACAGGGCAAATAAAAATCAATGGTGCTGGATGGATTGCTTGGGGGATCTGGCCAATGCCATTGGGAAGCTGCTTTCTATCATGTAGGAAAAGTTGTGGCAATTAGGGGAAGACCCCAATGATTGAAAAAAAAGCAAATGTTATGCCTGTTGTAAAATCTAAGGCAGCAGGATCCAGAAGCATGTCCAGAGGAGGCCACTAAGTTGATTGGAGGGATCGAGCACCTCTCCTATAAGGAAAGACTGAAAGAATTGGGACTGTTCAGCCTGGAAAAGAGAAACCTTTGGGGTGACATAATTGTGGCCTTCCAGTACCTTAAGGTAGCCTACAAGAAAGATGGAGTGGGACTTCTTCCTAGAGCATGTAGTGACAGGACAAGGGGTAATAGATCCAAACTGAAATAGAGTATGTTCAGCTTAGATGTTAAGAAGAAATTCTATACTGTGAGGGTGATGATGCACTGGAGCAGGCTGCCCAGAGAAGTTGCGGATACCCCATCCCTGGAAGCGTTCAAGACCAGGCTGGATGGTGCTCTGAGCAACGTGACCTAGTGAAAAGTGTCCCTGACCACAGCATAATGGTTGAAACTAGATGATCTTTAAGATCCCTTTCAATCCAAACCATTCTATAATCCTATGATGATTCTGTGAACTACAAACTAGAAAAACTCAGTCCCCAGGAAAATTATGGACTGGAGGAGTGGGATAAAAGTGGGTGGAAAACAGCCTGGGTGCCTGGGCTCAAAGGGTCACCATCAACAGTTTGAGGTGGCTGGTTATGAGTGGTGTGATGCCCAGGGGTCCATGCCAGGTCAGCACCCTTTGCATCCTTAGCAATGATCCGGATGACAGGGGTGGCCAGTGTCTTCAGAAAATTTGTGGAAGGAGCAGTTGTGTATGCAGTTGTGTATGGAAGGCAGAGCTGCTGTTCAGAGAGCTCAAAATCCTGACATGGACTTCAGAAAAGTCAGCAAAGACAAAACCAAAGTTCTGTATTGGAAGAGGACAATCCATGGCCACAGTACTGGTGGGAGGTGCACCAGCAGTTCTGCAGAACAGGAACTGCTGTGCAAGAGGCACCAGCAAAACCTTGTGGCAATGAGGGGCCTCTTTGGAAATAGGGCAGCCAACAGGTCCAAGGAAGTGATGTTTTCTAAATATTACGTCTTTTGTGACTCCAGAACAAGAGAGGTGTGAACAAACTGGCCAGAGGAGACAAATCACCCTGGCTGGCTGATCAGCTTGTTCTCATCATTCTTTATCATTCTAATATAGCAATTACATCAGCTGTGTTCTGCTGTAATTTGAAACTTGACTCCAAACCAATGGAAACTCTAAATAGTTGAGGATGCAGCAAGGCCTGAAGAATCCTATTAGAAACACTCGTCATATGACTTCATATAGGAAAGTACTTGGAGAGCTACAAGCCAGACCTTAATACATTTAACCTCTGTCCCTCCCATCAAGAGCAGTTTACGCATGGTCTTCCTGGAATGCTACTGAATGCTTTATTTTTATTTGATTTTTAATACTGATGCCATTACAATTTGTTTTCCAGGAATGAAATCCATGAATCCACAGATATTTCTGCTGCTGTTCCTAACAACCATTCTAGATCATGACATATTTGGTGAGAAATCTCACAGCATTTCCACACTATCAATGTGTCTTATTTTTCATACAGTCAAATTTTAAAGGTAAAAAAATAAATAAATTGTGGAGAGACTCTTATTTTACTTCCTCACTTTTTCCATTGGCAAATATCTCCAAATTCCTTACAGAACTCTGATTAAACTATTTTTAATTATTATTTTTTCTTTCTGTTTACTTCATTATTTGCATAAGCTTCACTGAAGCCAGGGGCAGTTCTAGGAATAAGGCTTGACTAACTTGTACTTCTGAAATGACTATTTAACATCTTAACACTGAGCTCTGTGTGTTAATGTAGACCACTTGTTTTTTAGGATCAACGAATGACAAATACTTCCATCTGAAAAAGAATATTCCCACCCACAGGAACAGAATTCAGCTTTCCTAAGCAGCAAACAATAGAAAATTAAGATGTCTCTTAGAGGCACAGCCAGAATAAAAACAACCACACCCCAAATCTGAATGAGATCCTCAGTTAGATATTTTCAGTTTCTTTTCTGAGACAAAGTATGTTCTGCTACTAAAAAAGGCGAATTGCAGAAGCAAATTTATTGATTTTTTTGAGATGTTTAGGAATTTCATATGCTTCCAGGAAGAACCTATTTAATACAGGGTCACTTATGCCAATCCATCCCATGTAACTTTTTGAAGAGTAAGCATTCTAAAAGGAAAGAAGAAATACAACCTTACTGATATTCAAAGAAAGAAGAGTGACAAAATAAGAGAAAGAAGTCCACTAGCCACGAAGTCAAGAACCAAGAGTTTATGATTTTATTTTAAACACCTGAATTTAAATTTTCATTACTAGATTAATGAGCTTATATAGTATTCGTACAGGGTTGAAAGCACTGGAACAGTTTTACTTCTTCTGGGATTCAAAAAGCCTATCAGAATGTCAGTGTTTCAAACTAATTTTTGTTATATTAGTATAAGATTATTTTAAAGCTGTCTTGCCTAAGTTTATTGAAAAACAAATTTTAAGAGCTATGGAATACCAGCTACTTAACCCATGTGCTGTAATTCTTCACTTCTGACCACCAAGAAAACTTTGCCAAATAAACTGCATCACAGATACCGAAGAAAAAAAAATACCTAGAAGCAAAATAAGAAATTCAGCAATTTATGATAGAGTTTTGCAAATATTTTTGGTTTCACAGTTCAAATTTCCTCTGGGATCAGCAAGTTAATGATAGTTCTGTTTTTGTAACTGTAATTAGGATTATCTAAATATTGTACAAATCAAAGGCAAGAGCTTATGATATTCAAAAATCTAGTCTGAAATGGGTGAGGCTTAAATGAGAAAGAAGAATTTCATTATGAAAGTGCTTGTAATATTTACTGGCAGATTCACAGATATTTTAATGCCAGCAAAACCCATTGCCATCATACCATCTGAGTAACACACGGCAAAGAATTTCACCTTGTATCTACTGCATCAAGCCCATCCCTCCTGCTTGAATTACCCTTTACTTTTTGAAGGACACCTAAATCTTGTTTTACACATGCAAAAATCAGAGAGACTTCACCAAGTTTGCAAGGTGCTTCTATAGCTCACTAACCCTATTGGAAGAAGGAATTTGCTTTCATCCACTTTGAGTTTGTTTAGACTCAAATAGACTGAATTGCTAATGAGAAATATAGTACAAAAGCCCTCTTAAAACTACCAGGAAAATTTGCATTCAGGCACTGTGCCTAATTGCCCAACTCCATCCCTCCCTCCAACAGTACTATCACAGATGCATTTTTGCATGGTCTGTGTCTAGTCTACGTGAAACAAAAAAACCCTTGCAAATCTGATGCTTCCTGTTAATTATTAGAAGTAGACAATACTCCATTGTGCCAAAACAAGACTAACCCAAGCAGAGCAAAGTTGGAAGGAATTATATGTAAAGTATTTTCACATTTGTCTGGTAGTCTAATAGCACAACTTACAAGAAAATGCCATAAGTTACAGACTATTCCTTTCATTAAATGATTAGTCTCAAAGACTGTATTAACTTTATTAAAAACAGAGAAGGTCATATGAAAGGCTAATATAACTGAGATACTATGTTAAACTATGAGCCTTTTAAGGTATCCACCTTCATAAAAAGTTGCAGCATATTAAATTTATTTAATTACTCTAGAGTAATTTCTAATTTCAAAAGCCCATTTTGTTGGAACAATGATAAATTAGAGAATAGACGAATTATTTTACAGATTAATACACACAGTTCTTTCTGCAATCAAGATTTTAAATGGGTCTAATAGCCTGAGCACTTACAGTAGGTTCTTAAAGTGCCAAGTAATTATAATTGTTCTCTTAGCATACTGGTTTAATTTAATACCACCCAAGTTGCAAAAGATTTGGCTTTTGCAGTGGAACACACTCATTCACCATATTTCCTTTAAGAATGATAAAATGAAATATTTAAAATGAAAAGAATGCCCTGGAAAAACCAACACAATATTGCTAATTATCAGGCAACAGTTCTGGGACATCTCAGACTTATTGAGATCAAGAATGAGGCAAGACATGTGTGCACACCATAAGCCCTTTACCCCTCATTTTCACAGAGAAATAGTAGCTGGTGTTGGCACTGTGCTTAACACGTGTCCAGAGAAGTGGGAACTCGGCAAATATAAAAATGTAGCACCTATGGAATACCTAAAATTACCTAAGTACTTATAATACTATCCATATAGCTTAGTATTGTGAGTAGTGTTCAGGAGTTTTGTCTTTGCTTCATGAGGAAACATTTGCTTTGAGTTTGTCACTTTGTCAAATACCTCGAACCCTACATTGATTCCCTGTGCTAAACATCTCAAATCACAAGTGACACAAATGCTACATAGTAAAGTGAAGAAGTTTAATGTCTACTTTTCAGGGAAATTTTTTCCCCTTCCCTCATCTTGTAGGAAGGTTTATGTCAAGTGCAACATCCCTTACCCCTGCAGAATCAAGTCCAAGGCTTTTCAGCATTGGCTTATGAAGCCCTAGGCTGTACATCTGATATTTCTTCCATTTTTATTCTTTTGGAAATAAAAAGATGCTTAGAAACTGGATCTGAAGAGACTGCCCAAGACTGTGGGCAGTACAAAACAGGTAGTCAGAGGGGCAGCATTTCAAGCATCACAGCGGAGTATCACTTCCAAACAGTGACACAGCCAAGAATGAACACAGTTTACTCACTTACAATTTGGGAAAGAGAGTTTACTCACTTTTTCATGTCCAGCTGGCAACCTCAAGTCAAGGAGTTTTCCTGTTACACTACTTCCTCAGACATGTCCCTGGCTGACACCAAGCAGGCAGTAGTCTTGACACCAGCATGCTGGTTTGCACTTGAGTCTGGTACTACAGGGATGATGGGGGCAGGGGTAGGAGAGGGCAGCATGCTCCAGAAAAGGGGTAGATTTAACCTCTTACATAATAGGAAAGAAAATAATGTGTCAAAAATCTGGCGTCTCAGGCCAAAATACAGCATATTTCAGATTAAGGTAATAAAAAAGCAGTATGAAAATATAAAAATGAAAGAAACTATCTATTATAGTATTTGTTTGTCACATCTGCATGACTAATAGATTGGGTTAGCAACAAATTTTTGATTTCTGAAGAAACATTAAAATTAGATGAACTACTGGTTTATTAATTTCTGGAAGAACAATTCTTCCTTTTATGCAATGTAACAAAAAATCAAGTCACTGTGGAGACAGAGAAACACAACCAACCATCAAGGTTCAAAGTGACATTGTAAAAGGAGTTTCACCTTTAGGCCACTGGTTGATTTTTAAAAGAGGAATTGAAACATGCCTTCGGGGAGCTGTTTGATGTCCTGGGTCAGCTTGATCTCAAATACAGCTTAGTTCCTAACAGACAAGTGTTCCCATCATAAGCACTGCGGGAACAGATAACCACCCTGACAAGCAGAAAGGAGCATCCTTGAACCATTTTTCCTGGAAATAATGTGTCACAACAGCCATTCCTTTGCAAAAATAGGAGAGCACCTGATTTCATCTCCCCAAACACCTAAAGCTGAACTAACATTCACTGGATTCCATAATACAAATAGAAACACTTCATTTGTCAAATGTAGATTCTGAAGGCTTGCAGGGAAGGCTGATCCAGACCAGGGCTGTTACCTTAGGGACAGCTCTAACACGTTCGAAGCATCTTGGTCATCATCAAGTACCTGTGATCATTTTTGCTTTTTCCGCAGGAATACCCCCGCATTGGTTTAGCAGGGCTTGCTTAGCGGTTTTTTAACCTTTTCAGACACTGAAGAAGCCTGTTGTGAAAAAGTATGCTAACAAACCAAATAAATAAAGCCAGTGAACCTATCTTCCTACCTACATTTGCAAATTCTAGCCAAACGTAACTTGGGATTTAGTGTTGCAAAGGAACAGCTTAATGTGCCACAGTCTGGATATTTCCCTAATAAAAAAAAAAATGGAATTGAACAATTTAAAAGAAAGATGAGGAAGATAATTGCATAATTATTAAAGAAGCAGTCTTAGAATCAATGGTCACCTCAAACTGTAAAACCACATCATAAAATACCATGTTATATATGTTAAATATGTTGTATCATAAAATACAACACCACAAACCCCCCCTTTAATCTGATTTATGCTTCATGAAAAAGAAAAACAAATGTTAGACAAATATTTTCAGTAGCTGAAAACTGGCTATCAGTACAAAAACACAACTACAGACATTCCTCACTGCTGGGCTGAACTGTTTTCAAAACAATCCAATGTAAAGGCCACTGACAAATATTTCTAATATTCTGCAGTCACAAAGCACCAGATTGCTGCGTTTGGTGCAGGTCACCTTGCTTGTGCTTTAGAGGTATTATTTAAGCTTCAGTCTATGGTTTGCAAAGGACTCAACTCGTGGCCTCTCTCATCCTAAAATCTCAGAATAATCACTGCCACTTAGTTGCACATATATTTAAGTAACATTACAAATAACATTTCATTGCATGTCCATTAAAAATAAACATGCTCATAATAGCAGCGATTATGAAGCCACCATCTCTTTGCCTGTCTCAGCTATGAACAGCTCTGAAAAACACATGTAGTGATGCCCTCTGTGGATCTTTCAGACCAAAAGGAGCAGGAGGAGAAGAACATTAATAGCATCTAAAAAGGTAAATCCTGGGATCTATTTCACACTGAAAAGGAGAAAAATTCAAGAAAAATTATGTCAGAAACCATTCTTATTGTTCAAGAAATACACCATATTTTCTCTCACTGTTGCAGAAAAAAAGCCACCAAGTATATTTTCAAGAAAATATTTAAATAAAATTGATGAAGTGTCAACACTTGACTGCTTGTTTAAATTGAACAAAATTATAAAAGCTGTTACAGAGTGTTCAATTTGTTTCAATGTTATTATATACCATAAAGGCTCATTCAAGCAGGGAGAATACTGCAGACAAGGCATGAAGATTAGAAGATGTCTTAGACTTCTCTCTGGAACAGCATGAAATACAATCTAAAGCAGCCGAAATTCTTTTAGTGGAGCTAATTTCTTCTCACTGGGGCTTGATGAAGAAAAGAAGAATCAGTGTTCCTTTATGCTGCAAGAACACTGCCATTTGCTTAACAGGAAGTTAAATGAACCAAATCTACAGAAAAAAAAAAATTCCACCATCAATTAATGTGACAAATTCTTAATAGGAAAACAAATCAATTTTATTTAAAAACTGAAGTCTTGATTCTTGTGTATTCATATTTTCCCAAGGTTGAACTTACAGTTTATATTTTTCATAGTTTATGCTTTCTGAGGAGTACAGATGTCCATGGGAGAGGGCTTTTTCCTGCACTCTTCCTGCTAAGTAGCCCAAAGACTAATAACAGGACCATGGCAAGATGTAGCTGCTTATGCTCCAGGTGCACCACAGCTGATGAGAACTGGTGTGCAAGAGCTCAATACCCACTGCCATCACAAGGACCACTCACATTATCAACTGAAAACAAGGCATTTGAATGTTAAATTTTTCTCTCTTCTTCCATAATCTTGTCACATTCAGATGGGAACCACAATGCAAGTCCCTGAGGACTCCCTGGAATGCTCCCAGCACCTTACCCAGGAAATAATTCCGATACCCTTGCATTTTCTAACCATAGGCTGAGTGGTGAGTTCTTACACTCCACCTACAACACAGACATGTTGGTCTGAAATTCTGGACCAGACATCTTTTCACAGGCACTTCCAGGCTGTGGAGGATGATGCATGGCCACAGCCTCTCAGTAGTGCTTACAGCCTCTCAAATCAACTCAGCACACCATTGTCACAGCCGCATGACATTGTACCGAACAGATTCCAGTTCACCCAGAGAGCAGGACAGCAGCTGAAGATGAATCCCTAACTGCTTAATAATATCCATTCAACCATACCTCTTTCCCAGCATAGATGTTTTGGTTTCAAAATTAGATATCGATACATTTATTGAAGCAGTCAACCTTATGGTATCTCTGTACACCCTAAGTGAGTGAGAAGCAAAGGGTTCTGACCATAAATAAGAATAATATATTCCATCATTCACTCTCTTCTGCAAGGTAAAAAACAAGGCAGTTAATAAAGTATTAAAAGATTCTAAGCATATAGTAGCAAGTAGTAAAACTAGCACGAGAAATGTGCCAGCCTAGTTCAGTGATAAAACACAGGAGAAAAAGAACCTTAAAACTTAAAACTGATCATAATTTTTTTAATATCACTGTTATGAAATTTTTCTTTCTACTATTATTCAAAAGGAAATTCACTAAGGTTTCACCCAGGCTGGCCTCCAGTTGGGATTCTTGTGCTCTGAAAGCCTCTGTGCTAGTGTGGGGTCTCTCCTGCATGGGGGGGCTGCCAGTGGTGCATCTCTCTCACAGTTTATAAGTTTCTTTGCCAACAAGCTGCTCCTCACTTGGAGCCAGATACAATCCTCGAAACAAAGCCCTAAACTACTTCAAACTTTTCAGAATTTTACTCCTTTATCACACCTTAATGACTCATAACTTTTTAAATGTCACATCCCAAAAACATTGTTTCTCCAGCATATAAAACAGAGAGAAAAAGCCCTGAATTTCAAAGCAAAAATAATAATAATTAAAAAAATATTTCTTCTGTATTGGAGAATTCCCCTCTGCCTTGGTTTACTATTTATAAACCACCAGTCTGGGATTAATTATTATAAATCCTTAAAGCCGAAAAGAAGATTTTAGGCATTTTATTCTACGTATAATCTATACCATTATTAAACTGCAGCTCAAATGCACTTTATGTCCTATTTCTGTTGGTCACCTTTTAACATTTATGAATTTTACCTATGGTAAATTTTACTCCCTGAGAGAAAGCATTTCTTACTACTTTCAAAACATCAGACCACCCATCTGACGTGGCAGTGCTCAGCGGGAGCAGTGTCCCCTGCCAAGCACCAGGGACACTCACCGGGCACCCCGTCTCTCATCCAGTAGGAGATGTCTGTTCCATCTGCATTGTCGTAAACATCCGTGACATTGATGGGCTGCAGCAGAGTCATGATCTCTTTCACGATGTCCCGGGCTTCAGCACTGCCAGAAAAACCCAGTCCAGATGGCTGGAAGGTGCCCTCATCAGACTCCATAACAATATCAAAGTTGGAGATATTTTCCTAAACATGTAAGAAAAGAAGATATTGTGCTGTGATTTTATTTTAGCTGGCATCATATATTAGATTCTAGGTGTCAATGCGAGCATGCCACAACAAATTTGTTTCAGAAGCAGAGAAATGCTTCCCATGAAAACGTGTACATGAGCATAAATGAGGGGACCTATCTTTTTGTATGGAAATGCTGAAACCGTTCAAGTTACGTTCTGAGGCACCAGTATTCTGTAGGAGCCACAGTGTGACTAGTCTGCTGTCCCCAAATACTTGCTTTCAGACTTCTGAAGTGCCACCTAGAAAGGTAAGCCATCACCACCATATTGCAGTTTACATTTGCAGCTCTCCCTTTCTTGTCAGACCCAAGACTCTGAAATTCTGTTGCAGTGGAGAGGGTACACAGTTCTGTGGCTTTAAAATTAGAGGCATCCAAATCCTTCATAGACTGTGAAGAACAGTCTATTTAAAAGCCAGCTGCTGCCTGCTCAGAAATACATTCTTTTCAATATACCATATAGTCAACTCTGATATTGATCAGAGGATTGAAATGCCAAGGTTCTCCCTGAGACGTGAAGGAATAATAGCTATTTTAAGGAAAATTTGTGCTTCCAAAGTAAATCCTCCCAGGAAACATGAAAGGTAAGATTTTGTATACAAGTAGCATAATAACATTTGCTTTTAGTGTGTACTTGGAAAAATCTTTTTAGGTTAAAGAACAAAAATAAGCAATTTATTTACTTACCATATTTGCTCAGATTGCTCAGTTACAAAGTCTAATTGGAATTAAATACATAGGGATTTTACATGAAGGAAGATCTCATTTTTTTGGAGAGGCACAGAACTTTTAAAAAACAGTTTATGGTGATGTCAGGCAGAAGAAAGCTATACTTCAGACCACCTTGAATGTGACTAAGAGAACTTACTGCAGGTTTTACTCCTATGCCCAGATCTCATTCCAGAATTTTATGGCTGCCATTGGTTACTTACTACAAGAAAATCAATACATGGGATATGTGGTAGCAGCAACTAACAGATCCATGTCATTATCAGCATACATAAACCAACAATTCAGCAAAGAATTCTTTTACATTTTTCTGTATATAAACCCAAATATGTACTACAGGTGGCTGTGAATAATTCACATGAGTTTTCAGAAGTCCTTTATAGAATTTGCCAAGAACTGTTTAACTTTCCCAAAACTTTTCTCTTTTGAGTGAAACAATTCTATCATAGCAGAGCTATTTACTTTTAACTTAGAAATATATCCAGTAGTTTAAAAATTTAATATAAAATCTTTGCATGATAAAGTAACTGTAATATTATAACACCAAAAAATAACCAATCTATCCACCCATTTAACTACTGGAAATCAAAGTGCAAATAACCAATCTTGTCACCTCATTGGCAATCACCATTTTTAGACAGTGAAAAACATCTTCAGTTTGCAAAAGATTAAATGTAAATAATTAGACTACATGTGGAGTCTAGGCCTATCATCAAATACTGTCCTGAGGTCATGAGCCTCAACATAAATCACGATTCACAGACCTCTGAACACTGTGGGAGAGAAGCAGGCCAAGAAAAGCACAGGGCAGGCTAAAAGGGACCAGTGATGCTCCAATGTCACAGATACAACAGAAAGAATGTCTCAAAATGTAAATCTTCTTTATCATATGCCCAAGGAGCAAGACTTACTAAAGACAACACACATTTCAGTGGGCTGCTGAAAGGCCAATGAAAGCTAACTTAAGTATAGTGAGCCCTGCATAAATATGATGCTATGGTACTCAGCCTCTTTGGTTGACTTTCCACAGCAGGACTTCTGCCCATTTTTAGAGCAGCTGAAATGAGGAGAAGCAATAAGGGCAGTGGAAGAGACTATTCAGGGCAGTGAAGTGAGGAGAAGAGTGAGCATGGGAACAGTGTGGATACCTAAAAGAAATCTAATTTATCAAGCAAAACAACAGAATCCCTAAGTTCAAGAACTTCATAAACTGCTAGTATTGCAGCATTGCTGCACTCTTCAGTTGTGTTTTCTGACATAAATGTTTGCATGTGTTTCTAATATGAAACTGAGTAAACAAACCACCCACAATATATTACACCATATTGTTGTTCTGTAAGAAAGCTATTCAGTTCTGAGAACATGCTGGAGAGGCACGAAAACAGGACACCTGAGGGAGAGAAACTGACTTCACTGGGCAACAAAAAAGAAACAGGTCACAGCTACTTGAAGTACCATGTGTCCTTGAGAAAGCTTTTTCCCTATTTGGTCCACTAGAAGATAGGATTACTTATAAAACTACTCACTATCGAATTTTAAAGTTGAAGTCTTAAAAAAATTCAGATCAGTTTCCACATTCCCATTTTTGTACATCTACATTGGCATTTCTACTTACACAGAAAGAAACACATGCTGGAAAACATGCTTAAAATATACTGCTTAAAAATAGTGAAGATGCTTTGTCATCATTTGCCATCTATGATGCAGGAATTACTGCCAGTAACAAAGTGGGGTGAGACCATACATTGCCCCTTAACTGATTCAAGGGAACAGCAAACAAACCAGAAAGATTTTAAAAAATAACTGCAGGCTCAGCTGTTTCCTTCATTCGTTCTCCTAATGAATGCACCATTTAAATAAGCATTTTAAACTCAGTATGTAATTTTTTTCAGAAAGTTATCTCATTTGCTGCATCTTGATATTGTGTCACTTCTCTTAGTACGTACCAGAAAATTAAAACTTCTTTGTGTAACCTGCTGCCTAATTCTCTGAACATCAAACTAGACTTTTATCCATTGCCTTCTTATGACTTTGTTACAGAGGAGGTCACCTCTCTTTATCATGTCATCTTTAGCTCTTCAACTGAATTTTTAAATGAAACATTACAATAAATACAGCATGGGAAAATTGGCTTTCTATAGCTTGCTATTTTCATTGAATACACAATTAGGCACAATCCTTGCCAATACTTCTCCTATTTTTAATTTTTTAATTTTAATTCCTTTATTTTCTGTTTTCTCTATAAACAATCTATTTTTATCTCTGTTAAGCAAAACTAAAAATATAAATACTTGTCATCGCTAAGGCAAAAACCTGATAACAAGAAATCACAGAACCACAGAATGCGCAAGGTTCGGGAGCACAGTGGGTCATCTGGTCCAGCCTCCCTGCTTGAGCAGGGCCATCCCAGAGCACATGGCACAGGGTTGTGTCCAGATGGTTCTTGAATATCTCCAGTGACAGAGACACCACAACCTCTCTGGGAAACCTGTTCCACTGCACCTGCACAAGTAAAGAAGTTCTTCCTCATATTTAGGTGGAACTTCCTGTGCACCAGTTTCTGCCCATTGCCTCTTGTCCTATTGCTTGGCACCACTGAGAAGAGCCTTCTCCATCCTCGACACCCTCCCTTCAGAGACTGATAGACACTGATGAGGTTCTCTCTCAGTCATGTCTTCTCACCTTATCATCTTTTTCACTCCCTGTTGGACCTGCTTCAGGATCTCCATATCTCTCTTGCACTGAGGAGCCCTGAACGGGATGCTGTGCTCCAGATGGTGCCTCACCAGGTCTGACTAGAGGGACAGGATCACCTCCTTCGACCTGCTGCCAGTGTTCATCCTAGTGCATCCCAGGATACCTTTGGCCTTCTTGGCCCCAAGGGCACACTGCTGGCTCATGAACAGCTTGTTGTCCATCAGGTCACCCAGGTCCTTCTCCATGAAGCTGTTTTCCAGCAGGTTGGTTCCCATCCTGTATTGGTGCCTGGGGTGCCCCAGGTGCAGGACCCTGCAGTTGCCTTTGTTGAATTTCAGGCAGTTCTTCTCTGCCCATCTCTCCAGCCTGTCGAGGTCCTTCTGAAGGGCTGCACAGCACTCTGGGGTATCAGCCACTCCTCCCAGCTCTGTGTTGTTGGGGAACTTGCTGAGGAGGCCTCTGCCCCTTCATACAAGTCACTGATGAAATATTCCACAATACTGGGCCCGGCAGTGAAGTGAGGAGAAGAGTGAGCATGGGAACAGTGTGGATACCTAAAAGAAATCTAATTTATCAAGCAAAACAACAGAATCCCTAAGTTCAAGAACTTCATAAACTGCTAGTATTGCAGCATTGCTGCACTCTTCAGTTGTGTTTTCTGACATAAATGTTTGCATGTGTTTCTAATATGAAACTGAGTAAACAAACCACCCACAATATATTACACCATATTGTTGTTCTGTAAGAAAGCTATTCAGTTCTGAGAACATGCTGGAGAGGCACGAAAACAGGACACCTGAGGGAGAGAAACTGACTTCACTGGGCAACAAAAAAGAAACAGGTCACAGCTACTTGAAGTACCATGTGTCCTTGAGAAAGCTTTTTCCCTATTTGGTCCACTAGAAGATAGGATTACTTACAAAACTACTCACTATCGAATTTTAAAGTTGAAGTCTTAAAAAAATTCAGATCAGTTTCCACATTCCCATTTTTGTACATCTACATTGGCATTTCTACTTACACAGAAAGAAACACATGCTGGAAAACATGCTTAAAATATACTGCTTAAAAATAGTGAAGATGCTTTGTCATCATTTGCCATCTATGATGCAGGAATTACTGCCAGTAACAAAGTGGGGTGAGACCATACATTGCCCCTTAACTGATTCAAGGGAACAGCAAACAAACCAGAAAGATTTTAAAAAATAACTGCAGGCTCAGCTGTTTCCTTCATTCGTTCTCCTAATGAATGCACCATTTAAATAAGCATTTTAAACTCAGTATGTAATTTTTTTCAGAAAGTTATCTCATTTGCTGCATCTTGATATTGTGTCACTTCTCTTAGTACGTACCAGAAAATTAAAACTTCTTTGTGTAACCTGCTGCCTAATTCTCTGAACATCAAACTAGACTTTTATCCATTGCCTTCTTATGACTTTGTTACAGAGGAGGTCACCTCTCTTTATCATGTCATCTTTAGCTCTTCAACTGAATTTTTAAATGAAACATTACAATAAATACAGCATGGGAAAATTGGCTTTCTATAGCTTGCTATTTTCATTGAATACACAATTAGGCACAATCCTTGCCAATACTTCTCCTATTTTTAATTTTTTAATTTTAATTCCTTTATTTTCTGTTTTCTCTATAAACAATCTATTTTTATCTCTGTTAAGCAAAACTAAAAATATAAATACTTGTCATCGCTAAGGCAAAAACCTGATAACAAGAAATCACAGAACCACAGAATGCGCAAGGTTCGGGAGCACAGTGGGTCATCTGGTCCAGCCTCCCTGCTTGAGCAGGGCCATCCCAGAGCACATGGCACAGGGTTGTGTCCAGATGGTTCTTGAATATCTCCAGTGACAGAGACACCACAACCTCTCTGGGAAACCTGTTCCACTGCACCTGCACAAGTAAAGAAGTTCTTCCTCATATTTAGGTGGAACTTCCTGTGCACCAGTTTCTGCCCATTGCCTCTTGTCCTATTGCTTGGCACCACTGAGAAGAGCCTTCTCCATCCTCGACACCCTCCCTTCAGAGACTGATAGACACTGATGAGGTTCTCTCTCAGTCATGTCTTCTCACCTTATCATCTTTTTCACTCCCTGTTGGACCTGCTTCAGGATCTCCATATCTCTCTTGCACTGAGGAGCCCTGAACGGGATGCTGTGCTCCAGATGGTGCCTCACCAGGTCTGACTAGAGGGACAGGATCACCTCCTTCGACCTGCTGCCAGTGTTCATCCTAGTGCATCCCAGGATACCTTTGGCCTTCTTGGCCCCAAGGGCACACTGCTGGCTCATGAACAGCTTGTTGTCCATCAGGTCACCCAGGTCCTTCTCCATGAAGCTGTTTTCCAGCAGGTTGGTTCCCATCCTGTATTGGTGCCTGGGGTGCCCCAGGTGCAGGACCCTGCAGTTGCCTTTGTTGAATTTCAGGCAGTTCTTCTCTGCCCATCTCTCCAGCCTGTCGAGGTCCTTCTGAAGGGCTGCACAGCACTCTGGGGTATCAGCCACTCCTCCCAGCTTTGTGTTGTTGGGGAGCTTGCTGAGGAGACCTCTGCCCCTTCATCCAAGTCACTGATGAAAAGTTAAACAATATTGGGCCCAGTACTGAACCCTGGGGGACACCACCAGTGACAGACCTCCAACTAGACTCTGTGCCACTGATTACTGTCCCACCCTCTGGGATCTGTCGTTTAGCCTGTAATTACAGTAAACTTCCATTAAGAAAACAAACCCTTGTAATATGTATGAGTGGTACTTCTATTGGTAGGAAATGTTCCTTCTAGGATAGACACTGGCAATCCCAAGCAGGTATACCCTACAGTAGCTACTTACTCAGTCAAAATCCCAATTGTTAATTCTTACCAGATGTTAAACTAGACTCCAACATCTCATGACTAATCCATTGAGCCACTGATGGCAATCCCTCTTACCCAGCTAAAGCAGGGACATACCTGAAAGTATAATGCAGGGAACAACTACCCTAAAAGCCTTCAGTACTTTGGGGCTGTTTATTTAAAATAGAGTATTACTTGTCCAACAGCTCATTTACTGGTTTTCTTTTTTGTTCCAAGGAGAAAAATCAGCACTTTACAGGAAAAATACTGAAGTCTGTAATGACAAACCACTGTCCTTGATTAATGGTTCATTTGTTCCAGTGATAAAGGACATCAGTTAATCCGACATTGTGTTTTCAGCTTTCTGTTATTGATTTACACTTAACTTTAAGAAACAACAACACTTGTATTCCAGTATTTGTCTCAGAGCAGTCAGGAAACAAGTATAGCATGGCAACAACCATGCTGTAGAACTCACAGGGAAGTGATGGTCACCCCACCTGTAGTACTAAAAGGAGGTTTAGATCAGCACCCAGCTCTGTTAGGCTGGCAACTAAGACTACAGGAAAGACAAGAAAAAACACTGGAAACACCTAAGTGCATGTGACAGCTAGAAAAGAAAAAAAAGTAAAATAAATAACATCCCCTAAGTATTTAATACTATATAAACATGATGTAGTGTAATTTTGAGTTGCTATTTAGTATGAAGGTAATTTAATGAAGCAAAACAGCATAAATTGAAACTAGAGAAAAAACCATCACAACAGCTGTTGGGAAGAGAGATGAGCCAGCATCAAGGCATAATAACCACCAGCCACAAGCGTGATCATACCATTTACACTCTTTTTGAATGAAGACAGGGAAAATTGGGAACACTGTGAGTTATTCATTTTTGTAAATTATCCCATCATTATACAGGAGAAAGCTGCTGTAAAGCTGAAGATTAGCACAATTTTTCCTAGATGACAAGGTATGAATAAGGCTCATCCTTTTGTTACAAGATAAAATATTCTTCTGCTACATTTTATAGGAAAGCAGTATGTAAAAAAGTGTAAAGGTTGAACGGTTTGTTCTGTATGTCACTTACAAGTTCTGACTTCTGAGAAGCCAAATGACAAAAGTCCCAGTAACTTCAACAGCCCTGGAGCAATTTGGTCATGACTTGTTAGCATTTCACTCAGTAAAAACATACTACGGGCATGTCTTGCCTTGTACAATATCGCAACTGTTTCCTCTAAGATGACTTGCCATCACTCACAGAGATGACCATTCAGTATTGTAAGTTCCCTGGGATGACAGACAAGAAAAAGCAGACAGCTCTGAACATGGCAGCAGGGTAAGTAAGGCATGCCTGAAGTCTTGTCTTAGGAGGTTTCTCCTTTGACAAAGGGGCATATCAAAGAGAAGTGCTCTTCCTGGAAAACTTTCCATAACTTTAGACCTTTTACTGCTCAAATACAAAGGTATCAAAACAACGTCTGTGATTCTGAATGACCCCACCACCGTTCTTTTTCAAAAGGATTTAGATTTTCACTAGAAAATGGGCAAAAATGCCAAAATTAAAAATTGTGGTTTACATCTTTCAACCAAAGATGATGTTTACTCTTTCAGGAAGCTAATGAGTATTTCTGTAACTTTCAACCAAAGGTCAGTGAAAACAAATTTGCAACACCTTTGAAATTATCACAGCACATACATAATTTTCTACACCTTGCGCAGGTGCAGGGAGTGTGCACTTTCCTACGATCGGACATCCCAATGGACCAAGGACCTATGGTTGGGTGAATCTGCCTGAAGCATGCACTGGAAGCAGCTATCCTCAGAAGATGTCTCTACCAGATTCAACTGGCAGCTCTGCTATTCTCATGAGAGAGAGAGAGGAAAGATGCACAGAGAAAAGTTTTCCTAACGGTAGAGATGCATGAATTTTGTCTACATGGAATGAAGACTAGGCATCCAGGAGATAGTCTGTCATGACTAATTTGGGGTCTTCCATGCTTCAGGCAGTATAAGGAATAAACCTGAGTTTGTGTTTTAGCAAAATCTGTCCTTCTCTGCAGCTTTTACAAGGAAGCTGATTCCTAAATACTAAGAATTACGAATTCCTATGGACTTAGAACTGGTGTAAAATATAATTCCATAACTATTCTGTGCTATTACTGTGCTTAATACAATCAGTGGAGCTACTGCCTGTTGTGATACCAGAGAATACAGTGCAATTACTTTCTGTAGTTTTGCAAATGGACATTTCGCTCTTTCTGCATTTCTTTCCCTTTGCAATGAAAGGGATCAACAGGACATCAGTGACCTAAAAAGGCAGCAGTAATTTTACATAATCTTTGATTACAGAGAATATTACCTGAGGACAGTCAAAAGGCTAATGGTCAACACATTTTGCTGGGGTAAAAGAATCCCTATTGAAGTCCTTGATACGTTTGGTTCAAATAAGACACAAATTCATGTCTTACATTTCACCAGAGTACTTGGTACCTCAGGCTATAAAGTATTCTGAAAACTATGGTTTTGAGGAGCCAATATTTTCTGTAGAAGAATCATTTCACCTGAAAGTGACAGGACATTTTTTGAATATTTGCTTCTTAGAGAAAGCAACTCATTAGCAAATCACAGTAGAAATCTCATGTGAGCATCAACAAAGAGTACTTAAACTAGTACGAAAGAAATGCCAGCATTTCAGAAAGTCCTGTTTTCATGCAGACACAGTTCAAGCAAAATATCAGATCTTGGTAATAAATACAAAAAAAGAAACCACAGTAAACACTGGTGATTGATATTTATCACGTGGGTAAACCTTTACTAAGATGTTAAAACACTGTATGGCATGTGCACCAGAAATTCAGGTAAGTACTCTAAATATCATTAAGATAGGAATACCAACATGCAGAAATATTTTAAGAATGCCTTCTGTAATGGGGTTTGAATTGAATTCCTAACACAATAATGTCTCCAGTGATCACAACAAAGTTACTAAAGTAAATTGGAAGGTGGCCTAGGATCTCTTAGTCTTCTAATTATAAAATGAATTTGCTTTCCCAAGAGATTGTACACAATACTTCTGTTCCAAAATAAATATAATCAGTCATTCATAGTCCCTTAATTCAACTGGGTAAATAACTGTAACCTTGTTTCATGGTACACAGACCTTTCACAGAATCTAGTCCAAAGCAATAAAAAGGAGGACAGACACTCCATTACATGCATTTCTTTCTCCCTTCATGAAGACAGTCTAAGAGTAAACACACAAAAAACTTAACCCTGGTTGAGAGTACTCAGGTATCTTTGTTAAAGGCTGTAGGAGAATCTGTACTGAAGAGTTGCATCATGAGGCCTTCTAGAATTTTGTTCCTTCTGTTCTTCCGTTCAACTTGTATAAGAAAGTAGTGTTGCAATGTTTGATGATTCTGAGGTTATTTACTGTATTGTCTGTATGTAAGAGCAGCAACTGGATCACACAACACTAAGCACTGGAACACAACTTCAGATGTAGCGTCAAACTCCAAGCTCTGGAGTCAGATTTGCTCTTAAATCCTTTAATTTCATTGCTCTTTATCAAGATAAAGAGCTTTAATGTTAAGGAAAATCAACCCTTTTTCTAATCTGGGATTAGATCTAATTCTTGGCTAACAGCTAAAAGCAATGAGCGCTTCAACAGGTATCTCCTTTGGAAGCAAAGGTGCTGGTAATTCCCCTGAGAGGCTTCTACCCCATGGTGAAAGAACGAGCACCAGCAGGTGCTCTGTGCTGAGTTGGTGAGGGGCAGGTACTGTTGCACTAGTGGAGGCACTGAAACTGCTAGAAGACACACGGCTTTCAACTCTTGGAAATGGCTTAGAAAAATGATGCAAAGAAAACAGTGGACGAGGACCATGTGATACTCTCCAGAAAAATATTTGATAAACTGAAAGAATTGCTGTATGAATAATGTATCTGTCTGAGCTTCACCTGACTGCAGTTGGGCAAATATGCTTTTCCTAAGCACATATTTACTGGATGCTGTCAGTAACGGGAGACAGCACTAGTCTAGACTGCCTAGAGCACTAGAGCTTTTGATCAACACAATATGGCAGCTCTTACACTCTCATAAAGCCCTGAACAGCTAATATACCCTATCACTAGCTTTAATAATCAGAAATGATAATACTGGGATCTAGAGAAAGACTTGAGCATTATAAATAATGCCATTACACAAGGAGGTGTGTTAACTATTGGTACCATAGTAAAACCACTATGCTGCTATCTCAGTTATTTGTGCAGTAACTTATCCACTTTCTAGCAGTGACAACCTACAATGATGGATGAGGAAGAAGGACCTGAACGTGAATTGAAAGAAATAATAAATAAGTGACAAAAATAAGAATATCTGTACTTGTCCAGTACTATATATTGTCTTTATTTCTTCTCCCTTGCCACATTTCCACTGACATGAGGAGGTAATCTACAATTACCCGTGTCTGCCTGTGCCGAATTACTGCATTCATATTTTTACTTGTTTGTAACGAACTGAACTCATAAGTCCAGCCATGTAGATGAGTCATACAGGCTGTCTTTCATTTAACAAGGCATCTTTAAATACCACTCTTATTTAACTTGTACTCATTACCATCAGCAAGCAATGTGTGTGCCATACTATCCTAATTGCCAGAAATTTGAGCAAGTAAATCATTAAAAGGTTAAGTTATTTTTCATGCTAAATTTAATGTACAGTATTAATCAACTTTATTTCATTGTTATGAGTAATGCAACGTCCTATAGTCAAACTAATTTATAATTATGCCAGATCACATGGCAGGGGGGAAACAAGAACAACAAACAACAGACGGATGTCATTTCTGCTTAAATTCTCCATGTAAATTACAAACTGTTCAGTCAGACAGGGCTTTCTTTGCAGAGCCCAACATCCGGATGGAATCTCACCAGCAGAGCAAGAACTGAGACACATCTTTGTCTCAACTTTTTTAAAAGCAAAGTAACCAAATATCTGGTAAACAACACCCAGCCTGCTTTACATTTCTCTATTTGATCCTTAGGTCTGCTTTTTGGTATTATTTCTGAATAGAAATCTTTGAGACAACAGTGAAACGAAGCCACTTTGGCAAAAGATGAGACATGCATGAGACAATTTCATGTGTTGCTGACATCACCACTATAGATAGGATGGATCTTACTGTCCAACATGGAAATCCACAGAGGCAAATCTTCAGATACATTTCTGATGAGTGGTGTGCATTAGGCACAGAGCATCCTTCCAGCTCCTCCAAAATCCACTTCTGTACATAAGAAGCATCTCTTTCGTGTGCTACTTATTCCAGAATATTTTATTCTAGTTTAAAAAAAAACTGAATATCAGAGTACCAGTGGTAAATCCAGAGTCCTTAACATACACTAAACTGCAAGCTGCCACCTCCCTGAAGTTGAGAAAGCAAGCTCTGGGGTACCTCTTCCAAATAAATGACAGAGCTGAGTTATCCCTATAATTTGGAGATACAAGGAGGTACAACATTACAGAATTCACAGAATGCCTGGGTTGGAAGAGACCTTCAAGATCATCGAGTCCAACCCATTATATATGGGTAGCTAAATATACTTAGAAATATTGAACTAGTTAGTGGGAAATATATGATTGTTCATCAATTAGGCAGAAAACTCTAAGTTCTCTAAACCTATCTCTGACAACTCTATTGCAGATGCAAGTTGATCTGATTTGGTTCATCACAATGAATTTGATTCAAGTGAGGTTTCCATTTATTTGTTCTGATAGGTTGCTTAGCATTAAAAATATGCTCTTAAGAACTGCTTGTAAGTCTGCTTTCATACTGTGTAGAGCAGGCAACTTCCTAGGCACATTTGCATTCACCTTGTCTCTGCCTTGGATGTATTAACCATTGTTGACAGTTATACTACTTAATTAGGGAAAAGAATAAAAGATAACTAATTTAGAATAGTTATACAGGTACAGCATAATTCTTCTGTGGCAAAACCCCCAAACATACACATATTCCAAAGACTTATCTCCAAAATAGTTTTGCCAAAACTTTCATGATGCACTTTGAAATGGCACCTGTTGGCAGGAGAGACAGATGTGATATTTTTATCCTCATAGCCATAAGTCATAGAGTTTGTGTGTTCTTTGCATCACCAGAAATCACCCTTTTAGGATGTTCCAGACCCACAAAACTAACAATTGGCAAAGTGCATTATAGATGACACACTATCAACATAAGATAGCAAATATTTTTCTTTGTATTATTTTATGTTTTACTTTGCAAAATATTATGGGAAAATGCAATGAAGCAGAAATATATAAGGCAAACAAAATTTACTTATATTGCAAACATACGTGGGCCATTCATCATTCATTCTCAGAAGGTTAGCTATGTTTAAAAGGTATGGAAGATATCATCATGAAATAACTGTTTCAGAACACTTTTGTGACAGAGTATCTTAGGTCAAGTGGAACACAAACGTGTGGTTGCATCGCTTACTGTTAAATGTAAAATTAGGTTTACATTTATGATTAAACCCAGAAAATATACTTCCAGGCAGAACTGTAATCACTGGTTTTGGTCAGATATTAAGCTGAACATTTCGACAAAAATAGTATTCAAGTCACAAGACTGGGGAGAAAAGTGCTGTCAAGAAAATAATGAAAAGATATATTTACCTTGTGCAACTGATAGTATTGCTTGGCACCTATTCCTCCTTGCTCTTCTCCTGTCCATAGCACCAAGCGCAGTGTCCTTTTTGGACGAAGTCCTAAAACACAGATTTTAATATTGTTTTTAATATTTGATACGGATATATTTGAGTATTTTTTACATTCATCTCCAGCCACCAATGGATGAAAAGCCTGTGTTTCCACAAACCAAACACAACCTATATCAAGTGTGGGGTTTTCCGTCTAGAGTACCCTTTTCTTGTTTAGGGAGAAAGAGTGGGGCGTGGGAGAGCCCACATGAGGAAGAAATGGGCAGTTGTGGTGCTGCTGCCAGTTGCAGAAGCACAAGAGAAGTACAATTCAGGGACATACTGAAAGTGTCTGAAAACCACAGCAGAAAGCAACTACCTTGATAGATTTCTGAAACACATGCTTCTGTCATTGTGGTGGTCTGCCATAAGTAATGCACATCCGCTTGTAGCATATCCAAATCAAATTTTCATGAAAACTACCATTGCTTTGTCATGGTTAATTTATTACAATTAATTGAAAATGAGCTGCTGGATTTTTATGAGAAATGTTCATCCATTTCAAGAACTGAGGGGCTATGTAGTATTACTTTGCTTTTTATCAGAGAAATTAAAAGCAGCAATCTGTACTTTGGAATCTGAAATAGAGTCAGCTGCTAAAAGTATGCACAACTTTCTGAAACAAGGCGAACATGAAGTCATTTTCTATTTTGCTATGGTAGCTCAATCAGAAAGATAAGTTCTCAGATAAATTTTGAAACCATTTTTGCCATGGCAGAACTGATCAGATAGAAGTTGCTGTCCTCTATTTATTTGACTGTTTCTATTCATAAATAAATACAATGAGAGAAACTTGAGAGCATGGAAGAGCAAACAGATAAAGAAAATACTGTTCTCTGAGCAGTGGAATTCTAATTACAGTAGAGAAAAAAATAAAGAAAAAACATGAGGAGACTATCGCAAGTGATAAAGCATAAAGTACTGCACACACTTTTGTGCTGAGAAAAAATTATATCACTATCACTGTCAGAACTTCTTTCATTTCCTAACTGAAATGGATGAAGACTGCCAATAGATTTGACCTTCATTAATTTTTTTCTTTTGACACAATGAATATGATCTGAAGATTTCTTTCTCGAAACTGTATGCTAGCAATCCTCAGAACTGAAGGCAGAATATAGAAGGAATACCTCAAATCTGCATAAAAGAGCTTGGATTTTCCAGTATTTTATAATGAAGTGCAAACAAGTGGTTTAAAGGTGTCTTTTCTGAATGTTGATCTACTGACTGTAAACAGAAAGGTTGTCAAACCTCATTACTTTAAAGACAACCTTCTGCACACCTCCCAGTGGATTCCCTGCTCTCCTAAATCACAACAGTAACGGATTAGCCTCCTTTGCTTTTCAAATTAGTCAGATGGCCTATGAGGTAAAACTGAGGTAATAAAATAGCCATTGGTTTGAAGTCAGAAAGATTTAAGCCCAAAATAACTCCAAACCCAATTAAAAAAAAAAAAAAAAAAAAAAACAAAAAAAAAAAAAAATTAAACCCAAAAAAACCCCAAACCCAAATAAAAAAAAAAAAAAAAAAAACAAACAAAAAAAAAAACCAAAAACCAATAACCAAGCAGCTTGGTTAGAAGAGGCAGCTGTAAAAAAGAAAAAGAGCTGGTATAAAACATAGAGACCAGTGCTGTAGTATGGTTCCAGCAGCACTGCAGTTTAAGTGGAAAAAGGAGGTTTATTTGTCATATCACAAAATGCAAAGTGAAGTCCAATCTCCAGCCCACCACACCAAGCCTGTGAGAACAGCTTTGACAGGAAATGCTTAAGACAGGAGTAGCATCATCTGGCTCCTCCCAGGCGAAAATCAAGCTGCTTCAGTCTGCCACTGCTGCCCTAAGGGGGATTTGGGCCAGTGATCAGGGGGTCCTCATGGCTGGCTCAGATGGGCTGTAACTGCAGCTCCTGCTCTCCAGGAGCTTGAGATGATCTCAGCTCACTTGTGGAGAAGACGTTTGAGATTCTTATGGCCCCCTCCTTGCCCATCATTGCATCTTTCCACTGAAGCTGGGGAAATAAAAAAGCCCTGCTGAGCTTTGGTCCTTCCAGTCTGGGAGGTGGTGTATCAGCTCTTCCCATCTCACAGATTCCTGTCGGCAAATTCATTTGTGCGTTCTACTGAAACTGAATGGGCAACTTAAAAAAAGTAAAAATATGTAAGCTATGGAGGCAGTTATTTTAAATACAAACAAAGTCTACAGAGGAAAATTTAATTTCCTCATTATCTTAATCTGAAAGCAGTAAGTATTTATCTACCTGTTACTAAAAACAGAGCTAATCTGACCAAAGAACAGCAAATGAATCCAGTATTCAGAAGAAAAATTGCTAAGAATATTCTCAATGAATGTTTTTATTAGGAAAAAAATGAAGTACTGTATTAAAGTTCAAAAAGTTTTTAAAAGTAAGTTTAGCTACTTTGGTTGGCTTCTTAAAAACTACTGGTTCCTAAGCAAGGTATCATCCTTACAAAATCAAAAGTCTTTCAGATCACAGCCCAAATATATACTGAAAAGACACGATAAAATAGCAACTGGGCTAGAAAACTCTGTTTTATGGTAAGTGTAATGTATAGAGAGGTAGTTAGACAATTTTAAAATGAAAGAAAAGTGTTACACAAATAAAATTGTGCCTCTTTCCTTGTTATCTGAATAAATGACTTAGTATATAGTATTAAAAATAAAGACGATATCAGAAGAAAAAACCTACAGATGAATTTCCAAATCTCCAATGTTTTGGAAAAATGTATTAGCTTTTTTTCCCCCCCTTCTACCTTACCCTTAACTGGGAAATAAAATCACAGTTTACCACAAAGGTGCATTTTGCTGATCAGCCTCTATATTCCTATGGTTTATCTCAAGCATAAAAAAGATACTATGGGCATGTGGACTCCTCAGTTAAGGAGTGAAATATAAACATCAATATGGTCGATCTGTGACTAAGGATACATCTGTAGCAAGCACAGCAGGACACTTGCTCTATTACACTCTCTCTGTGCTGGAGTGGCTGCTATCCTTTCCTTCTCCTTAGGTACCACAAACACTTCAGTCACACCAACGTGCAGGTCTTACTGACTCTATTTTCTGTTTCTTTTAAATCATCATAGATTACTAACATACCAGCAGCAAGACCTGAATTTTATGTCCTACATGTCTTGCTCATGCTTGATAGAATTGAGACATTCCCACACAGCAAAACTGAAATGTATTGTTCGGTACATGTACATCATAATGGCCTGTCACATGTAAAGCAAAAAAATAAACCCACTTCACTCTAAAGACAGCACACAAGTCAGGAAGGAGAACTTGAATCATCTTTTTTAATCAAAATAGAGATCGGTACTACAAACACAAAATTTCCTTCAGTAACTATCTTCTCACTTTATAAACATAAATCCTTACTGATGGGGAGGATGACAAAGATAAAGTATTTTCTAAGAAGATGGCGTGTAGCTGGCTAAAAGGCTTCTTCAATGTCGTCATAAGACAGACCAGCTTACAAAAATATAAAAAGTATTCCACCTGTGTGAAAACAGATATTTTCCCTGCAAGTCAAGGCACTGGGATCACACACAAAGCAAATCAAATAACTTATATGAGGCATATAAGCAAATTGCAACTGGGTGTGAGTAGATTAACAGGTGTCAAGGTTTAACCTCAGCCGGCAGCCAAGCCCCTCACAGCTCTTGCTCACTCCCACACCAGTGGGACAAATGAGAAAGGGAGAAAGTTGGAAGGATGCAAGCTAAAAAACTCATGTGTTGAGATAAAGACAGTTTAATAGGGAAAGCAAAAAGTGTACACACAAGCAAAGCAAAACAAGGAAGTAATGCATTCTCAAGACCCTGCATAAATGGACTAGAAAAGCCTTGATCTGAACATAAAATACAATAAGTTGCACTTAATAATTCTGCCCTGTACATCCCCTGGTGAGACCCCACCTGGACTATGGCATTCAGCTCTGAAGCCCTCAGCACAGGGAAGACATGGACACGTTTAAGCAGGTCCAGGGGAGGGTCACAAAGATGATCAGATGGATAGAACTTCTCTCCTATGAGGAAACGCTGAGACAAGAGAAGGCTCCAGGGAGACCTTAGAGGAGCCTTTCAGTGACTGAAAGGAGTCAATAAGAAAGATGGGGTCAGACTTTTTTAGCAGGGCCTGTGGCAATAAGGACCAGGAGCAATGGTTTTAAACTAAAAGAGGGGAGATTCAGACTAGATCTAAGGAAGATGTTTTTTACAATGAGGGTGGTGAAACACCATCACAGGTTGCCCAGAGA
Organism: Corvus brachyrhynchos; assembly: GCF_000691975.1. NCBI lineage: Eukaryota > Metazoa > Chordata > Aves > Passeriformes > Corvidae > Corvus > Corvus brachyrhynchos. The sequence continues at coordinate 3,835,996 of NW_008237244.1, forward strand.
GGTTGTGAATACCCCATCCCTGGAGAAATTCAAGGTCAGATGGGACAGGGCTCTGAGCAGCCTGATTGAGTTGAAGCAGTTCCTGCTCATTGCAGCAGGGTTGAACTAAGTGACCTTTAAAGATGCTTTTCAACCCAAACTATTCTCTATGTTCTCTTACTTCTAATACTGCCTAAGTCACTAGTGCATTTGCTTCAGAAGCTACTAGAGAGAGGTATATACAGATATATCATCCTCAAGTACTGTCTTCTGCTGCATTGAACATAGATAAGCTATGGCCTTTTCTGCATCATTACCTTGTGGCTTGGAATTTCTTTAAAAGGTATTTATCAAAAATATTTATAAGTATTTATACAAAAAAGTATCAGGATACATAATGATGCTGCTGGCATTCTTTAAATTCCTCTTGCACTCCCTACCTTTTTCAAGTTTGCAGCTGATTAGATATAGGGGATTTACTGGGTGCCATTAGTTGGGATATTTCTATCATGCATGGACTTCTCATAAAATACCTGGAATTTCCAAAATTTGTGCCACAGCATAAAATAAAAATAAAACCAGTACTCCACATTTTGCTAAAGAAGATAAGAATTCATCATCAAAAACAGTGGTGCAACCTGCTATTACCTGATTTATGTATCCTGTGGTATGGGCAAGCAAGAGAAGGGCTCTTACCCCTAGCAACCTGTTTCCCTGCCTAATTGCAAAGAATATACAAACAGAAATAAACCATAATCAATAGGAGGACATTAATAACACAGTTAATTGAAGATGTCCAGATTTTCCTCTGAAGACCAAGAAGTCTCCATTCTAAACCAGAAGGACTTTGGCTTTCATACTACTGTTAGAAATAGAGCCCTCTATGGTTCAGACAATTGATCTCACTACTTGTGCAGAAAAGTGTCTGTGTACTCATTTATTTAAGAAGAAATTGGTTTTTTTTATTGAGTGACAAATGATTCCACAGAGAAAATCATAGAATGGTTTGGGTTGGAAGGGACCTTGGAGATCATCTAGTTCCAACATTTCACTAGGTCAGGTTGCTCAGAGCTCCACCCAACCTGGCCTTAAACACTTGCAGAGATGGGGAATCTGCAATTTCTCTGTGCAACCTGTGCCAGTGCCTCACCACTCTCCCTCACAGTAAGGAATTCGTTCCAAACATCTAATCTAAACCTACTCTCTAAGTTTGAAGCCATGGCCCCTTGTCCTATCACTGCACGCTCTTCTAAACACTCTCCTCATCTTTCTTGTAGGCCTCCTCCAGGCACTGGAGGGCCACAATCAGATCATCCCTAAGTCTTCTCCAGGCTGAACAATTGCAATTCCCACAGTCTCTCCTCATAGGAGAGGTTCTCTATCCTTGTAATCATCTCGGCCGTCATCTGCACTCACCCCAAGTCCACATCCTTCTTATGTTGGGGTCCTCAGAGCTGGATGCATTGCTACAGGTGGGGTCTCACCAGAGTGGAGCAGAGGGGCAGAACCCCCTCCCTCATCCTGCTGCCCATGCTGTTTTGGATGCAGCCCAGGACATGTTTGGCTTTCTGGGCTACAAGTGTACATTGCCAAGTCATGTCCACCCTCTCACCAATCAGCACCCTCAAGTCCTTCTTCGTAGATCATCAGAGTTAAAAGCTTCAAAAAACAAGGCAAAGAACAGCTGAAAAAAATCCTTTTAGTACTACTTAAACCTTGATTATAACATATTTCTAATTCTCTATTGAAGTTCAACTTAGACATGGAGAACAGCTTTTGGCTTGGGAAACTGCCTTTCTTTTCTTCTTAAATCAGTCGAATGCAGTGCAATCTCCTTGATTTTTGTCCATTGATAGCTTCTTTTTGCGGCACTGAGGACAAAGCACTGAAAAAAAATAGCACTGGGAAGCAAATAAACCTCAGAGTCTCGAAGGTCTGGAATAAAGAGAGATGAGGTCTGGAGAAGAGATGCAGCATTGCAGGAAGAACACAGAAAATGGTCAGGTCTGGGGCTGGAGAGAGGGAAATGAAAGCGAGTGATGAGCCAAGCCAAATACTGTAGCTCAGTCTTGCCTGGGGCTGTCAGCTTGCTCAGAAACATGTTCTGGGAGTTGAGAGGACATGACTCTGCCACTGGCACAGACTGCGGGCAGCTGTTCGGACAGGCCCTTCAAAGAGGGCACTGGGGGACAGCCGTGCCCAAGGTGAGCCAGTCTAGGGAAGGACTGGGTTTGCAGAGCACCAGCAGCCTTGACAGCAGAGCAGCAAGACACTGGGATTACACAAGCAATTTTCTTTTCCTGTTTTTAGGGAGGCTGATGATCTTATGACAGAAGGGCAGATTAACAGAAGAGTGGAGAAGGGAAATGTGAGAGGTTTTAGAGAGATTTATTTTTAAAAAGCAATGCAATATCCAAGAGGAAATGTCAAGGAAGGAGCTGGGTATACAAGACCAGAGGGGAAATCTGTGAATGATTTGCAAGTCTAGTAACTAAAAATAACATGGGTTAAGCCTTTTGACTGGGGAGGTGAGTGGGAAAAGAGGGAAGCCAAGCCTGGTGCTGTGGGCTGCAAGTCAGGCGGCAACAGTGCCAGAGGGAGGGTTTCTCTGTGGACACCTTCCTGCCACATGGCAGCACAGCTCAGGGGCACTTCAGATGAGAAGTACTGCCAAATGTGCTCATCTGCACATTGGGTTTTAAACAAAGAACCAGTTTGTGTTGTGTCATGAAGCCATTACAAGTCATTTGTACAAAAAAAAAAAAGAAAAAAAAAAAAAAAGAAAAAAAAAAAAAAAGAAAAAAAAAAAAAAAGAAAAAAAAAAAAGGAGAAGAAAAGGAAACACAATACTTGCCCATGTGAAACAGCAAAGCAGAGAGTCAGCAGAGAGCTCCTCCACCCCATGCCCTGCTCTGGTCCTGTCAATGTGTCCTCTGAGTCCCACAAAAGGAATAAGACACTGTCCACCTTTAAAACACACCTTATTCTTCTTTAGGAACACATTCTTCCCTAAGGGTATTTGTGATCTCATCAAACTGTGGAGCAAAAAAAGCAATGTGGGGCCCACTCCCACACTCTCTGGGATTACAAATATCAGACAAATATGGTTAGATCATAATGAGTGGTGGTGGATCTGTATTTGTGGAGGCCAGTGGGCCTGCTGGACAAGGAACGGAAGGAGTCCTATGGTGGGGATAAGTCCTAGGTTCCTTTCCAGCTTATAGTGACGGAAAAGCTTCCCCCAGAATGCTTGTTCTGTAATGTTAATGTACCCCTGCTCCCCTGGTTGGCTCTGTTGGCTGCTACAACCACTATCACCTGATATGCCCTCAGAGTTTCTCGATTAGCTCCCTTACCCTGGACCCCCCATTGCTCTGCCCCAGGACCTCGCTGAAACCTCGCATGAGTGCTGGGGCATCAAATCTCTCCTGTAAAACCCTATGCGAAAACTCTTCCTGTTCATTCACTGTCGGACTGTTTTAGCTGGCTATCCAGTGTGTGTGTGTGTGTGTGTGTGTGTGCCAGTGTGCTGGCCGCACCGAGAGGCTTCCTTGGAGATGCTTTTGGGAAGGTTGCGGCATGTTGCCACCTAATAGAACCGTGACACGTATTCTGCCTCTGCCTCCCCGCTCTTTGGGTTAGAAAAAACAAATCTGTTAGGCTATTCTGAGAGCTGATGAGTCAGAAAATGTAGCAGGCACACTTCTGTCTCCCTATTGAAAATTTATACCTTAAAAAAATGACAGTAAGGACAAGATGCCCCTTACTTCATTTGAGAAGGATTTCAGCACTTCACCATGTCAACCATGTTAGAGATTTGAAAAAAACCCAATAACACACAACAGCTACTATTGCCAGGTTTTTAAGATTTTTATAGATAATCAAAGCTCAGATTTTTTCTCGAATTTTCTGGGTAAATTAAAGCTTGCAGAGAAGCAGCAGTCCACAAGACAGAGGGCAAAATTGCTATGGAGGGCGGTATATCTAAATTTACCACCAGATTAGCAACTTTTTATGTTTGCAGTCACCCCTCTGCTATGTCAACACAGTATGAAGATTTAAGTACTTGCCAAATATGCATTCAACGAAATGTTAAAATGAAGGAATAAATGCATTTGTAGCGTAACAGCATATGCAGATATTTCATTCCAAGTAGATTTAATAGAATTGAAAATGTGAAGGTCAGAATAAAATACTCAGCTTTGGGAAAGTGAAAAGAATGTAAGAACAAGAAGTCAATATCAGGCATATTTGATTAAAGAAAAAAACCTGCAAGCATAAAATTAGTCATTTAATTATGTTTCACAACATATCTCCTGGACAGCAAACAACTACACCACCACAAGAAATTCAGAAAAATGTTTAACAGAATATTTTGCAAGCATGTTAAAACTGCATTTATATGACTTCAATTAAACTAGCAGAAAAGGAATTACTCCAGTGATCATATTTTTAATAAAATATATCTTTAGTCCTCATATATTAGCCAGTGAATTTGGACTGGAGAAATGTAACTCCATACAAAGACTACAGTGAACTGTATAAAAATCTGTTTAATGGTTTTCCAGTCACATTAGTCACTGGTATAACACAGATGAGAGTTACAATTTCAATTTTAAGTTTCAAGGGGGAAAACTGTCCAATCAACTCCTTACAAGTTACATAAATAGTAACTCAGATAGTACCTTAAAATTCTTACATGCATTGTTTTAAAAACATTCTGTAGTTTTCTGTGTCTTTTTCCCACGAAACAGAAATTTGGTTGTGCCAGATCCATGCCTACATCTATAGGAAAGGTGACTTAAGAAACCCCAGTTCAGCTTAATGCTGGCAAAGAGACAGAGGGGAAAAGGTACATATCATCTATCACCGTACATTTCTCCCTTTTTCATGTTTCATCATCATCCAGGAATGCAGGAAAGCTGTGTAAAATGTGTGATGACTGGGATTAGATTTTGTCAACAATCATTCTTCCTTCATCAAGCTACTCTAGCAGCAATGGCATCACCATCCTACCCTGAGTATGAAAGAGGAAAACGTCCCCTGTTCACCTACTTGACTGCTGGTATTCACTGGCTCTGGCAGCTCCCCACAGCAAGCATTTTCTAACATTAACAAATACGACTCTCAGAAGCACTTTGAGGCACAGTCCAAGCAGGAGACTTGCTGGTCCAAGGTGGCATGCAGACATGACCAGCATGGGCTCAGTGCACAACACAACAGCACAAGCAGGGAACTGTTTCCTCTGTATCACAACCCACCACTACAGTGGTCTTTGGAGTGTAGCCTTTCCTGGAGTCTGTACCGACTACTTCAGTAGAAGCAGGGGTTCAGATAGCATTAACTGGCTATGTCTTACACTGGCTGCAGTTCAAGCAGTTGAAGGGAAAGATGACAAGTTTGTCATTTGACAAATTCTCAGCTCAGCCACTGACTTTTGAAGATGTCCCCAGATTGAGCAGTAGCTCGTGGATAGGTATGTACCTCTGGGCTTGGCAGGGCAGCAAGAGCTGACTAGCAATGAAGCAAGAGAGACCCAAAACCACCCAGAAACAGGTAGAAAACACATTTCTGAACAAGGAAAGAGAGCTTGTGGGTAAATGTTGCTGAAAGAAACCTGGGATGTGAACAAAGAACCTGTTGACCATTTGACTCCTGTGCTAGCAGAGATGGGACTCTGAAAACAAACTAGACTGTAGAGTCAAGCAATAGACCCCATCAGTTTCTGTTCTCAACAGGAAAAAAAATTGATTCCAGATGTTTTAATTAAAAAGAGATATAACAGTTATCACTTCTGATTTTTTTCAGAAGAAAGCAGTGAAATTCATCCATCAAAATCAACTGGATTTCTAACTCCAATAGGCTCCCTACTACTGTTAAGAGATTTAAAATACTGTGTTTGGAAACCTGACACTGCCATACAACCACCTCCTAAACACCTTTCTCTATTATTGTAATTATTCAGGTCCTTCAAGCTCCCTTTAGGGATGAAAATCCCACATTTCCAGCACTAGAGTGTGAGGTGGCTTTGGCAGGGCAGGAGGAGGGCAAAACAGCTCAGCTGGGAAATGCCCTTTAGCCAAGCAATGTGGGAGCACAGCTGGCTTAGGAGCAAAGAGGCAGGACTAGCTAAAGCTCTGAAACCACTGGATACACACTAGATGCTTCTTGCTCAAATAGACTGTATACAAGTATGGCTCCAGAGCAAGAAGAGCTACAGGCTTGAAATGTTGGGAAAAGGGCACAGATATCTCCTTCACAGAAACTGACAACCAACATCCAAAGCAGGATCAAGTCCTGCAAACTGTCCAACCAAAATATGGCAGCAAAATAAATTTTGTGGGATGTTCTATGTGTAGCTGCTTAGCTAGCCTTTCATCTCACCTGGAAAAGCAGCTTCTTTTGTAAACCTTGTGTAAGAAGGGAACATGGGAAGCTGTGTTTCAAATGACACCAGAGTACTAACCGGACCAACATGAAAATGCTGAGGCAAATGGCACTGGCCAGCTCCAGAGATGTTCTTTTTTGCACATAAACTAACAAACACAAAATGTTAGAATTATAAATGCAACCGGAAAACAAGTTGGGTTTGAGATTTCTAGACTGTAATTAGCAACACAGCTGTTGTTCTGTAAAACTAGAAAACTGCAATTTGTGTGAGTGCTGTCTCTCCTACAGCTTCCAAAGGCCCTCATCACACCACATTACAGCTCATGCAACACCCCATGGACTCCCTCAGCTTAAAGAAGGGAACCCATTAGCCTTTCCTTTCTAAATCACATCCAGTGTCTCCCCATCACCTCTTAATTACGCCAAATAATGCTCTCAATACTGCCATAGAGATATTTGCTATCACACAGAGTTTGCACACAGATTAAAAGGAAAGAGACTGGTGATTACCACAATGTTACATATGTTCTGGTAACCATGTGTTTCCCATCCGAAGAAAAGGATAAAAGTGCCTTCTTCCTGCCTCTCCTCAGGTGGGACATAAATGCACTTGCCCATCTCTTCCCAGTCACCCGTTTGACAAGAGTATATCAGAACTTCCTATTCTAAATATTTTTATGCCTCTATCAAATTTAGTTAAAATAGATCAAAAGATTAAAACCTGCAGAGGGCTGGGCAGGGCAGCATTGCAGAAGGCACACTGCAGATTGCACAAGTTTACTGACATGGACATGCTACCTGCAGTTATGCAGGGTAATTTCTTAGGCATCAGAAATCCTCAGCTAATGGCAACAGCCTTGGCTTCCCTGAAGGAAGTTTACCAGTTCAGACCTGTTCACAAACTGCCTCAGCAACTCTAAAAACGTTTTTATTCCCAGTAAAAGGAATAAGGAGTAATAACCAACTGAAATGTTCATGTTTCTTCACATAAACAACTTCTGTGGAAATGTTTCCCGTTCTTCCTTTTTTAAGCACATCTGCCATGAAGCAGCTTGCCACAGACCTTGCCTATCAGTGGTATATATAAGCTTCAAGAATTTAATTAATGTTTTTCTTTCTCTTGTGCTTCATGTAACTTCATTATTAACTGTGATAAAAGACCCCTTTGAACACCAATAGTCAGTATGGCCATTAGTGAATTTTTCTGAGATTAGCTACCTGCAAAGCAAGCAGCCATGAGAGAATAGTTGATACAGACAACTTGATATGGATGCACTAAGGAAAATGCTTCTTTTTGCTTCAGTCAGGAGATGTCCACAACCAGTGTGGGTACCAACAGGTGCACAAGCCGGTGCTGACATTTAACTATACATTGCCGAAGGGGATGTTTTGAGAGTGAAATTGCACCTGCACAGAAAACATAGCAAGATTCACCTTGTTGAAATGTAATCTAGAAGCCAACATTTGCTCTGAATTTGCTGCCTGTGCTTCCTCCCTGAAGAACGAGGAGAGGGAATGGCACCACCAGCAGGTACCCCCTTTCTACCATCCCCACTGTAGAAGATGAGCAGAGAGATATTACATCTACTAGAAGCAAAGTATTCAGACAGACTGAAACTTTCCACTCGTTAGCCCTTCTACTTTCCAGAGCTAACTGAATGGTTATAGTTTTAAACAGTGTTCAAGAACTACAGCAGCTCACAATCGGCCCAATGTTTTTAAGGTATTAATCTTTTGAAATGTATACGTGGGATTTTACATCAATTAAATAAAATTCCACTCTCTGGTAATATAAAACAAAACAGTTTCTGTTCAGTCTGATCTTCATGTAGCTGCCTTTCTCTCAAAAAGAACCAACATTCATGTGAAGTCAAAATGGAAATGGAAAAAAAAATGCTACCAAATGTTTGATGTTTTGAAGACTATGTAAAACTACTTCAGATTGTGCTACTGGTACACATCCTTGTACGGAACGTGTAACTATTACAGTGTCTGAAAAGCTAAAAAACCCAAAAGCAAAACAAAACAGAAAGAAAAAAAACATACCAATATGATACAGAAATTGCCACCTCAATTAAAAAAATAAAAGCTAACACTGAAGATTCATGAAACATGAGGTATAAAGGCCAACACATTAAGTAACTGATTTACCTAGAAAAAGCAAGCAAAAACTATTAAAAATTTTACTTGAGACAAGGAAACAAACTGTATTGCTTAAAATAAAGTCTTACTCTCTGAAACCATTATTTTAATGATTTTTAAATTAATTTCATGTATCTGGTCCTAAGCCAATAGTTATTAAATGGTTTTGGGAGGAGGTTATGTTGAAAGTATGGAATTGCATTCAAACTATAATAATTTTTCAAGTATTACATGAAATTGTCAGAATCCAAATTAAGAGGCATAATTTGTGTCTTGTCCACAAGCCATGTCTAAGGGTCACAGTGATATCATGATGAAATGCTATTAGACCATCATCGAAAAAAACTGCTTCAATAGCGTAGTAGTATTTTGCTTTCGTTAACCCAAAGGACCATGGCAGAAGTACTGCCATTATTTCTTACTACACAATATAAACTTCATATTCTAGAAATCATATTTCAGAATGCTCATTTCAGCTTGAGGATCATATCACCACAGCTCTCAGATCAGTTATACTCTGGTAAATGCAGACACAGTTTTTATGGCTACACAATGCACCATGGCTTTAAGACTCCCTGGACACAGTAAAAAATTTCTACACATGCATGGAGCCAATTGAATTGGCTTATCTTCATTTCAAATGTATTTGGTGGACTAGTCTGAGACTAAATTTATCAGGGTCCAAAAGGATATTGAACAAAGTCTCCATAGTTCAAAACACAATGCTCATTCAAAACACAATCTGTGGAATTGATTTTAAGTAAAAGCCATTAATTTGTTTCTCACACAATCACACAATCTCCACATCTTTTTATTTTGCTGTCCTTTTTTTTTTTTGGTCGGATTTTATATGCATAAAATACAAAATCTGCATTAACCAATCTGCTATGAAGGCCAGTTTGTGAAAGGCCCTATTGTTGCTGTTTTACCGAGAACCAGTGAGCAACGACACAATCCAAATCCAAGGAGAAAAGGAAAGTGTGGTGATGCAATGTTTTTATTGTATTTTGTATGTTCCTTGTACCCCAATGCTTTGCCCCTACCTTCTCCACTTCTATTCCCAGTTAGTCTGCCCCAGATCTAAGTTGCTTCCCCCGTGCTCCCATATATGGTTATCCCCTCCCCTTGTTCTGGCTCCTTCCCTATCAATCACCCACAACCCTCCTGGAGTTCTGGATTGTTCTGTGTCTGTCACCCAAGCCCTCCCTAATTACCCTTATATGGTCCCCGTCAAGCCCCCGAGACCCTGCCCCCTTGGATACCTCCCCTCTTGGAAATCCCCTAAACCTCAACGCCCCATTGGGGCATGTGACCCCTCTCCCTCCACCCACCAAGACCATTGGACCAGATGTGAGTCAGTCCCTCCAGCATCCCTCCCTCCTAATCTGCTTATTGGTCCCCAGTTGGGTCACTCCCCTTGTTCTGCCCCCTTTATAAGGCATGGTCGCTCTGCAATTGTTGTTTGTCCTCTGTAGATACCATCCACTAAACAGGGATTTCCTCCCATGGCAAGCCTGCCTACTACTTTTTATCCTCTCCCTCGTCGGGGCTGCTGACAGCTGTGGCACCTGGAGCTTCAGCTCCCCTGGGCAGAGCTGAACTCCAGAGGAGCAGCTTTAAAGCCTAGAGCCTTTGGCTGCTCCCCACTCTTGCCTCACACCGCAGGTGCTGGCCCGGCTGAGAAGCGAGTGGTCACTGCAACAGGAAAGGAATTATTTTATTATTTACAAGCTAGGTTATGTATCTTTGTATGTGAGAGAGAATGATATGATTGGTCGCTTGACCAGCCACCCCCTAGAGGGATTGGCTGAGGTTCTCTAACACCCATTCAAAATACTTTTTCCAGAGTACCAAAGCAAGGCTGGAAAACAAACCCAGGTGCAAGATAATAGAATTAGTTTACAAAACCATCTTTCACAGTTTCTCAGCTAAAGCATGAGAAAGAACCACTTCACAAAATGCTTCAGCAGCTGGAAAATTCCTCTGCTCCTGCCTTTTAGCATCCACATCGTCTGCCCCTTGGTTATCTACAGATATGAAGACCTAGAAGTCCTCTCCCAGCCTTATGTTCCTGAAGAGCACTGGTACAACAAGAAGAGCAGAACACTACAGCTGCCCAGAAGAGAGGGCATCAGCAAAGGCTCCAGCTTTTCCCAGCTGAGAGAACAGCATTTCACCACAGGTCGCACAGCAAACACACAGGCTACTACCAGAGGAAATCAAATATTTGAACAAGAAGAAAGTGATGCATTTCAGCCATGTGTGAAGGAAAACCCAGTGAATAAGAATTATACAATGCCACCAGGAACTTGCCCTTAAGAAACACAGAACAGTTTATTCTGAATGGAATAGAGTACCAAACACAGCAGAATAACTTTTTTTTCCTTGAAGGTGGAGAAAACAGAGAATTTTCCAAGCATCATGAAAAAAGGATTAAAAAACACTAAAAGAAGGAGTAAACCTGGATTCTCCATAGAAAAATCCTATTTAGTTTGCTTTTAAAAGACCAAAAATTTAAACAGACACACTTTGTTTTAGTTACAGACTGATAATCTAATCATTCCAAGGCTGGGAAAAGGAGAGGTTAGAGGTTCAAACAATGCACAATAAAGGAATAGGAACTTACAGGGATGTCTGATGTTCATGACTGCAGTCTGCAAGCAGCTAATCACGTAACAGAGCTTGTCTACAAAGAGCTCTTCAAGAAAGATTGAGATTGTTGAAGTGCGCAAATCCTTCCGGTGGGAAGCAGCAAAAGATGGTTTATTATTTAAAGGCTGCTAGGGCTAAGAGCAGGAGCAGCAGCTGATTTTAGTTTCTAACGAATACATTAGGCATTCCTCTTGACCACAGGTTACATTTGTGGAAAAAAGGAGAATAAGAAGGAAAAATAGATTCCATCTGATGAAGGGGGGAAAGCATCCTTGGATATCAACTCAGCAATCTAAAAAGTCTGTTTTGAACTAGTTTTGAGGCATATAGTGACAAAATGAGTATTTGTGCTCAGAGATGTGGATAAAATATAAAATCCAGTTTAGATATCACACAAAATGTACTAGAAATGTAATGCATTAAAAGTATTTTTAAATTAAAGATTTACCCAGATCCTTAATGAGTGATAATGCTTCCCATGATATAAAAGCTCCACCACCATCATCCATAGCTCCTTGCCCAACGTCCCAGCTGTCCAGATGTCCACTGACCAATACAACCTAGAAAAGCAGTTTTGAGAAAACATATCTACATGAAAACACTGAATCAGAAAATTGTTTAGCATTTAAGCATTTTAATGATTTTGTCATAAAGTTGGCATTTTAGTTTAGAACAAAAGGAAAGAAATTCAAATAAAACTAAAACATTGTTCTCTAGTTGCTGAATATTAATCTGGGATTCTACTACTTTAAACCACTGCGTAAGTGAAACTAGATAAGCTGTGAGAAATGTTTAAATGAAAGGTCTTATCTTGTACATTATGAAAGTGCATACTTTCTGGAGATGCAGGACTACTACACTGCTGACTGGTGAAATTTTCTTTCATATTACATCTGTTTAAGCCCTTAGGCATGAAATTTCATTAATCCTATTTTTGGGTGCATAAGGAAAAAATACGAACTTAGACTGAAGCATTCCCAGAGGTTTTTGTTTTATTATATATCTATGGTACTTGTCACAGAGGACCTCTAATTTATTACTAGATCCCCTACGTGCTACAACAATGACAAGGTATTTTATAGTTCCATTAGTCATAAGGATATTTTAAAACATGGTAGCAAGTCCCAGATGCGTTTTCTGCAAAGAAAGTTTTGTGACTACAGTAGAGAATAGTAGTATGGGCATCTCCAGAAACATCCACTTTCAGATCTGAACCCTTCAAATGTTGACAAGCAGCATCAGACCAATACCACAAGTGTGACTGTTCCCTAACTGGGCCTTAAGCTGAAGGGCTGATGGATCTATGATTACAATGGAAAGGTCAAGGAGGCACAAAAACTCTGAGCCAAGCAGGCAGCATGGTAAAATGGTGCAACAGCACAAAACCAAGAGCAGGACATGTTGAAACATATGACAACTCAGCACTAAGGAAAAACTGAAGGAGGCCCTGGAGCATCCACCTCTGTTCTGCGCAGAACTGGCCATACACAAAGGGATGCTTCCCACTCCCTGTTTAGCTGATGTCAAACAAGTCTCAGAGTTGAGGGATCCAGAAAAATGTAAAATATATTCATTCTTTCTGCTACCGTCTTCTCCCTAAGGATAAGGATCTCCTGGCATATTGTCTCATCTTCCATTCAGCACAGGACAACTAGTTTAGCACTGAAAATAAGAACATAATGTGTTTTTCCTGTTGTAACTCCTGGAAGGCAAGAGTCTACGCTGTAAAGCACGCAGTGAACATTGCAAGGAAGTAACTCGGAGCCCAAACATGAAGATCTCTATTTTCTTCTTAATGTGAGATAAATCTGTTTTCACTGCATATTAAAATTAATGGACTAACTATCATGGCAAGATAAAAAATATCAAGTACTCATCATACAACAGTGTCTTTTCATGTAACCGAACACAAACTCAGGTAACATAACTGAAATATCCATAGCAATAAACTATGGGCCATGAGAAAGGGCCATGAGAAAGTACTAATCATACCCATTGAACTGCCATGGGTCTGACTGGAATGCACCAAACCCCTTCAAATTTAGAAAATAGACTGTGAGATGTTTATAAATGTGTGTGTTACAAAAAACAGAACTGTCATGCCTTAGAAGCAGAAAAAGCTTGTGATCAAAATCTGAAGAGCAGCTTACTCTTTCCTTCTCATGTCTCAACTCTCTTTTCTGCCTTATCCAGCCTTAACATGTGCTTGCTTTCCATCACAGACTCATCTTCTTGGTAGATTACAGACATGCTGCAATCTTTATTCCAAAACCTCCCCTCCTTCAACAGCACTTAAATTTGGACGGCCGGCCCCTCTGTAAAAGCCTCAGAATTTCTCTGGGGTATTCCTGTGATTTAATATGATCCTCTAAAGGCCAACACAAAAGATTGCGAACAGCACGTTTTCTAGGGACACTGCCCTGCAGTAGAAGTATGTAATCTGCAGCAGCCCTCTGCTACAGTAGCAACATAGCTTGAAACCAGATCACCTGAGAAAAGCAGTGCCAGCTTTGGAGGTAGAAAGGTTTCTGAAACGAGAGCAGAGAAGATAAATGCTCACTGGGGTACTTGCTGCTCTTCTTGCTTTCCTCTAAGGGAAGACTATGCACACATGCACACACATGTGCACATTTGCAGGTGGTGAGGGCAGTGCATGAATGAATTCTGCTTTGTGTTCGTTCCTGAACGTGCAGCCCCACTGCAACCTGCCTATGCAGGAGAGAGCTCAAACACCACCACACTTTGCAGCCAACAGATGCAGACTCAATACAGTTCCACTCAATAAGGAATTCACACATAATAATATTTTTTTAAAAAGAACAGAAAAGGCTCTGAGTGAAAACCCAATTGTCTGTGGTATAAAGGATGTCTGTTCCACAGCTTCAAAGTTGCCATGTGGTTTCTTTGTTCTTAAAGCAAAAATTGGTTTTAAGAAAATTACTATTTTGCGTCCTGGGAAACAGAGCTTCAAGATGAAGTGAATTATTTAGAATACTTTTGTAAATTCATTGAGAGAGAACCAAGTTTACAATAGAAGTGATGCCTTGTCTGTAGCAGTGAAAGAATACATCACTAACGCTGTTCCGTGGCAGCAATCTCAACAGAGTGTCTGAGAGGGAATTACTCCTCATTTCTGTGGAACAACACATATTGCAACAGCAGGAAATTCTGAATCAGAAGAAGGTGGTGTAATCTCATTTGGGGTTACAGACTCCAGTTGTAAGCATCTTCACCAGCTCCAGAACATTACACCAAAACAGATCAAGGTTCAAGTGGATTGAGAAAATCAGTTAATTTTATGGATGAACTTCGACTTAAATTTACTGAAGCTGTTGCCAAGAGCAATTACATAAATACAACCATTGTACTTCCATGTGAAAGTTTCTTCCAAACAATTGTGCTTTCAAACTATCATGTTTTTGTAGCAGCTGCTAAAATGTAAGTTTCACTGATCATGCTGATAGCCATAGACATTCTTAAAATAAGACACAGCTATAAAATAACAAAACCCACTGTGTTTATCTTGGTCTTTTAGTAGACAGAATGTGTCTGAGCAATGAATGGAAATATTTCTGAAATTCAGTCTAAAGTACTATATTATTTAAAGTAATATTATAAAATAATAGTAGTATAATACTCTGTATAGGTGGGCCAATAATAAATGCAGTTAAAGCTATCAAGGAGGTATGATTATTGCATTTTACACATTGCTTTCAAATCTGTTATGTGATTCTCAGCTCCAAATCTACACAGAAACTAATAACTTATATTTGCACAAAACAACCCTATAGAAGTACCAGAAGAATATATGCATTGCAAAGCAATGCTTGTAAGTATCTGTAAATATAAGTATTTGTTTTAAATATGCAGAGAAACCACAAGCAACTGTATGGGGCAGTACAAATATACCAATACATATTTGCCAAATTGATCAAAAATAAATTTAGGATGAGAGAGCTTGCATGTAACATGACAAGATTTCTTTTTCTTACTCTATTTCCTTCTGCATCAGCACGATGATCTCTATTGGATGCCTTTAGGTCATGTGCAGCCTTTCAATCAAGCATATTGAAATATTTTGAAAACAAAAAATATATTTAATATTCTAACCCCAAGAAGATTAGGAAGAGGAACCCCACATTCACTTACATGTGCCCATGTCATGGACTTAACCTTTTCTAAGCAGGATGGTTTATGACACTAAAAAATAATCTCCCATCCCATATGTAGTCACACAGGCCAGTTGCATTTGTCATGCACATCCTGGGTTGCAGTGCATTCTATTACCATCCTCATGAGCTGTTGAAACCAGGTGGGGCAGTGTTTCCTTGCCTCCTCCCTCCAGACTATCTTCTGTTAATGAGCCCATCAACACCTTGCCTCATGACTCATCATCCCATTTGTGAGATGCTCCACCCAGGAGGAGGAACCAAGCATTCCATCCTGGATATAGTCTGAGATTCCAAACACCACAGACACCCTTTTCCATTGGATTCCCAGAGGACAGGAGCTACATAGCCACCACTGGACCTTCTGAAGAAGAGCAGCCCCTTCCTACAGGATCACTGCTTTGACAGAACCACATCCATCACTTCAGGAGGACTGCAGCCACCATTTTATCAGACTGCTGCCAACACCCTTGCTAACAGAGTGTCAGGTCGTATCCTGACGCTGTCAGTTTAACCTAGTGTTTTCTGGCTTTATTTTTTGATTTCGCTATTAAATTGTTATTCTGACTTGGTGCCTCCCACTGGTTTGTTTTCAAATTAGTACAATGCAACAACTTCATAAAATGCAGGTGAACTACCTTCTGCCTGATTAAATGGAATTTTAAGAAATGTGTATCCCATTTTTAGTTAAACACAAAGCAAAGGTTTCTTTCTATGCAACCTTAGAGATCATAAATATTAAACATTAGGAAAGAACTGTAAGCAACATTTTCAATCACTTCACTTAATCTAGAATAACATTTGTATTAAGTTGTGAAAACTGCTATGCAGAGTTATTATTTCATGTCCCTGAGACAGATGTATATCAGGTAATGCAAGAGTAATGGAAGACTAATGAAGCCATCATTCATCTTTACCTTCATGGATGAAGAAGGCTTCATGGATGGAGGTTTAGATAGGACCTTTATTGATGGAATCTGCCTATCAACACTTTTCTCTTAGAAAAGCATGCTAATAACTTTCATTATTCAAAACACTGAAAAGTATTTTTCTTTACATTTTCCTCCAGCAGACAGTGAAGATAAGGAGCACCTTAACTTGCAAGAGGACAAAAAATTTAAACAAGCATCACATACACGAAGAATCACAGAATCAATTAGTTTGGAAAAGACCTTTTAGATCAAGTCCAAATTATGACCAAACTCCACCTTGTCAACTAGACCATGGCACTATATGCCACATCCAGTCTTTTCTTAAGCACCTGCAGGGACGGTGACTCCACCACCTCCCTGGGCAGCCCATTCCAATGCCCAGTCCCCCCTTCTGTGAAGAACTTCTTCCTAACATCCAACCTAAACATCCCCTGGTGCAGCTTAAGACCATGTCCTCTTGTCCTGTCGCTGGTTGCCTGGGAGAAGAGACAGATCCTCCCCTGGCTACAACCTCCTTTCAGGCAGTTGTAGAGAGTGATAAGGTCTCCCTTGAGCCTCCTTTTCTCCAGGATAAACACCCCTAGCCACTCCTCATGGAACTTGTCCTCCAGACCCTTCACCAGCCTTGTTGCTGTTCTCTGAACATGCTACAGCATCTTGCCATCCTTCCTAAATTGAGGGGCCCAGAACTGGACACAGCAGTCAAGGTGCGGCCTATACAGCAGAAAAATTACTGCCCTGGTCCTGCTGGTCACACCATTGCTGATACAGGCCAGGATGCCACTGGCCTTCTTGGCCACCTGAACGCACACTGGCTCATGTTCAGCCTGTTGTCAGTCAGTACCCCCAGGTTCCTTCCTGCCTGGCCACTGTCCAGCCACTCTGTCCCCAGCCTGCAGTGCTGCATGGGATATGACCAAGAACTAAACAGGATATTAGAACCAGATTAAGCATCTTTAGTCATGACACATTCAAACTCCAAGCATCTGTATGCCAAAACATCAAGCTTAAACAGTGAAGTCCTTTAGACTGTAACTCAAGTTCTTTTCAACTCTTCATGCACATTTTCAGTCAAATAATGCTAGAAGTTGGTTGTTTCCTCAGGCAACACAGGTTTACAGTGTTCCCATCCAGTTCACAATTACCTGGAAACTCATGAAAAGCATTTCTGTTCAAATTTTTGTGGTTCACTTTCTCCAGTTTGCTTCTAAGTAAGTTCATCTGAAACTCTAAGTACCACAACAAGGTCTTGTATTATTTAACTGGATATTTTCCTTGCATGAATCCCCTGCCAGTGCAGGGTTATTTGTGCAATACTTACCTTACATGTGTATAAACAGCATATAAAGTTGATTTGTGTTTGGACCAAAATCAGAGGAAAACAGAAGTCAGATAAGAATTAGGATCCCCTATTCAATCCAATTAAAAAGTTGCCTATAATTTCTCTCCTTCCTTGGATACTCATTAATCTTTTTATTCTCACAAACACTCTCTCACTTCACAATATCCTATTCTCTCCAGTCCCAACAAAATTTATAGCACTAAATGAGCCATGACTAAAAAACCTAATCCCAGCTTCTCAGACTGAGGAAAGCAGCACCAAATTCAGGCCTGTTCTCCTAAGCATAAGGGGGAGTACATTTTTAGTAATTTACACATTTGGATAGCATTACAG
Source organism: Corvus brachyrhynchos (assembly GCF_000691975.1). Taxonomy (NCBI): domain Eukaryota; kingdom Metazoa; phylum Chordata; class Aves; order Passeriformes; family Corvidae; genus Corvus; species Corvus brachyrhynchos. The sequence continues at coordinate 3,853,935 of NW_008237244.1, forward strand.
CTATGAACAGCCAGATGGCTTCAGTTTATAAGGACTTAAAGATTTTCTTAATTTCACTGTTTTAACAGCATGAGAATAAAGGAAAAAAGAAAGGCAGCATATCATGTACCTAACTAGTGGGCAAATAAAACAGCTGGCAGGATTAAATTTAAGCCCATCATGCCTAACTTGCTTTCAAAACTATGATTAAATAAAGTCTTCATATACACAGATTTGCAAATATAGAGTAGTATATATGGCATGGCAGTTCTAGGATGTATTAGCATCGTCCGCAGTAGTAGCTTGCAAATGTATTTGGGAAAATGGCAACACCAAGCAATATGCATTTCTACTCCTCACCCGCATAGCAAAGCTGGCACAGCATCCTTCCTTAAAGCACTTCTTAATCTGCAGACTAGATTTCCTTTCCCCCTTCTTAGGAAAAACTTCTGTCATCTTAATAGAATAAAGTATTGGTGTGCAGTTGGCTTTTTTTGCCCTGACTCATTCTCTTCCTACTCCACCTCAAACCTTTCTCTCTTCAAGCCACACAGCAAAACAAATGCAAATTACAAGTTGCCAACTCTTCCTACTTGATACTTCATGTCCAGGCAGAATGTCATTCCTGTATGGAAACCAACATTCCTCAAGTTTTAAAATATTTATAATAGTTATTTAATTTGTATCATTTAGCCAGATTCTGTAAATCAGTCCCTTGGCTTTTCTATCAAAGGCCTTACGAAACCTAAACAATCTGAACTTGTAATCCTGTGTGCTGTAGCACCACACTGACTGCAGCAAACACATCACACATCATCTTCTTTTCTGGAATCCAACGCAGCACTTCCAACAGCAGGATAAATACTTGAAGAAAACTACTCAAGCACTGCATTATAAAGATAACTATTTAAACAGTTCTTGCTGGGACACTGTGTTTTGTATACACTACCATTATTCAAGCTCAGCATTTCAACATTTGAGGAAGACAAGATGACAAAGCTGAGTGCCCATCAGCAACACAGAGTACTGAGCACTGTAACATAGTACTGTATGGCATGGGATTAGAGTTAGACTAACATGCAAGGTAATATATACATATAACGTATATATTTAAATATAAACTCTCCTGTATTTTAAGGTGTGTGGGACATTGCTACCAGAAGAAAAATACTTTGTCCAGTAATGTTTAAACACAAACCTACTCTATTGTGTGTAATTTTATCAACTTCAACAGCTAAATTCAAGCACAGAACTATATCAGAGATACTCAGTTGTAAAAACAACTTACGTGGTTAAAACTCTTTGTGACAGTCTACTCTGGCCATTCTCCAAATATTTGTTTTGGGCTACAAATATGTTAAAAAAGATTTGTGTGGTTTTGTACTTGCCTTTAAGAAAACACTAACTGCCCCCAGTTAAACTGCAATTGGATTAAATCATGCCCTACATGTAAATCAGGAACATTACCACATTTAGTGGATTTTGTTTTGTATATATGAAGATATTTCTTCAAATTAGTTTTTAGCTTTGGTGTCCAAATAATATGACTTCACTGTACAGCTCCTTTTATTAGATTTTACACACATTAGGAATGGTTCTTAAATAATCAGTCTAGCTGTCTCAACTAATTTACAGTCCTAAAGATACAGTGAAGTTCAGAAAGAAAAAAAATTATTAAAACAACAACTGTCTTTTCTACTTAATATGCAGCATAGTAAGTCTTAACTTCCAGGCTTCTGATTAAATGATAGATCTGCACATGAAACAGAAGTGACTCACTTAGTCACACAAGAATCCAACCCTATTATTGCTAAAAAGCTGATTAACCTTCAGAGAGCCCCTGTGTCACAACATACAGTCAGCTCTTTAAAGTTGAATCTCTACTTTGTAGAAGTGATTGAAACTAATATGTACTTGGAAAGAACTACTGCAATCAAACCTCCCTGTTTGAAGTGAATCTCAAAACCACTCAGTAGTTAATAGCATGAGTTGATATCATTTATAGCATGTATGACAGTGAAGGAGAAAATTAGTCTGAAAATAAATTATTACTGATAAGGGAATTGTAGTAAAGGTAACGACATAGAAACTATATGAGCATTCAAAAGATAACCAAGTATTGAAATTACTACCATTTTCATATTAAACGTTGGATTTTAAGACTTAGCATTTCCATATTTAAATTCTGCAGCATCTTTTATTTCCTATTTCCTGAGCTATAACATTTCAGAAATATCACTCTTCATAATACTTTATTTTGAAAATAAGGAATTTAGTTTATATATTTCAACCCACTTCTAGACGTTTTAAGAGGAAAAATCATAACAGTAACTGCCTCTAAACAAAACTAGGTATCACTGAAATATCACTTACCCTTGCACTAAGAAGATGTTGTAGCTGCTTTTTTTCTTGTTCAAAGATCAGCAAAGAATCTCTTGCAATAGCCCGTAGAAAAGCTGAAATGGCATCTGAGCTGATGTGAAGAGAGCAGCTCTCTTTTTTCTACACTTACCAAAGGAAAAGTTCCCTTACACATACAGTAGATAATTTTTATAATCTAGAGTATATATATTTATATATTTTTCACTTTAGAGTCATACAGGATTCCACATTATTACAGATCTAGCAACATCCCCGAATGTTTTATCTTTGAAATTCCTTTTTTCAGATATCAAAATTAATCTCAGCTAAAGTAAATATTGTCCAATGCTACTTCTTTTGCTGAAGTGTTTACAAAGTCTACTTGTACACTGTGATCCTAGGCATTACTAGCAAACTCCCCTTTCTAAAACTGTAAAAATAGTAGACTTTTCTCCAAAAAAATTACAAATGTTGTTACCTTTCAAGAGCACTATGATGCCTTAAGAGGCCTCTAGAAACAGAGACTAGACAGGAGTAAGGGAATAAAAGTAGGTATTTATTTGAAAGGCCTTCAAAGGTACCCCCTGGGGGCCAGAGGCTATTGCCAGGATGGACCCCAAGATGGACAACAGGTCACGAGTTCTTCACACTTTTATAGGTTTGGTTCATTTTCATATCAGGGTTAATTCTCCAATTAAAGCTTCAGTTTAATGATGTAAGTTCCCCTCTGCTTGCCCCCCTTAGAGGCTCTTTGGTTTATACTTTTTGGGCCTGTGATGGTCTGGGTGTCCTTGAAGAGCAGAGCCGGAGAGGCTTTGTTGTGTCTATGTAGCACGAGAGAGCAGAAGTGAACAGGCTACAGGAAACTCCAGAGTTACACACTAAGCAGTACAGAATTTGAAAAATATAAAAGTTAAAACCTAAGGCATCAACTAGAGGACCCCTTATAAGTCAGAACCATGCCTCACTAGCACTGCTTTAGAGCATTCTGATGACCTAAAATGTCCTGAAAGCCATCCTGAGCAGCTGCCTCTCAACTGTCCTCAAGAAAACAGACTTGACTTTACAAATCCCCCAAGAAGACTTCTGATGGAAGCAAGTCAAAACAACCCTTACATGGCTGTAATAACAGCAGAGCACTATAAGAAAGGAGGCTTAAAAACTAACACTTATGTCCCTGTACCAGACACCAGGCATTGGAGAATACTTGAGTTTGGAAGGGACCTCTGTGCATGAACTTATATCTGATTAGTTAGAGTTTTGTCCAGTCAAGTTATGAAATTTCTTACAATAGAAATGCCACAACCTCTCTGGACAAGCTGTTTCAATGTTTACTCTTAGGAAAGCATTTTTTCTAATACCCATTATAACACAAGCGTTTTTTTAAAAATGTGCCCTGCTGGGCCATCACTGCAGCATTCAAAAGTCAAACTGGATTTTAAATGCTGTGAGCCTGCCTTGTGAGCCACACCTCCAGATGCTTTTATTATTCATCACCACCAAATGAACACAATGGAAATGAAATTTTTGCATCTTATCACGCCATTGTCCCTCACCATTATATATATTGAAAGGAGTGCTGATCACGTAATCAGTTCTCACAAAACTGTCCCACTTCTACAGTCACAATGACCTATCAGAACTAGTGATGTGTCTTGTCCTTGTTACTCTGTAGTGCATGGTGGCTCCAGGCCTTTCTGCTGTGATGGCAAAAACTTCTTCCTCTCACAATTCACAGGCCCGTGTTCACAGCCTGTGAGAGAGGCTTTTCTGATGCTTCCCTCTTACTTCACAAATCCTCACATAGGTCACGTTCTTGCCATTTCTGCCACTGCTGCCCAAAGGATTTTGTTGTCTAGTATGCTAAACCACTCAATTAGTCTTTCATTTGATTACTGTAACTTTTTTTTTTTTTTTTTTTTTTTTTTTTTTTTTTTTTTTGCTGTTTTTCTCTCTTTCCTCTCCTCATCAGAATTTTGCTGGGATTATCCTCTTATTTGTTACAGGTTTTTTTCTGAGATTCTTATTATTCATTACTGGGTTTTTCAATCTGCATGTAACATTTTCTCTTTCCCATATACATGGCTTCCCTTTTAAACTGTACAATAAATGTCTCAATGCAGCACTAACTTCAGGCATTCCCAGAATTGCAGGAACCCACTGTGGAATGAATCCATGAGGGAGATACTCTGTTGGACGTCATACTTACAAAACAGGAAGAACTGATTGGGAATGTGAAGGTCTGCTGTGAACATAAGATGGAGGAGCTCAGGATCCTGAGAAGCAGTAAGGCAAATGGCAGGATGTGAGCTCTGGTCTTGGGGAAAGTAGTGTTTAACCTGTTCAAGGACCTGTTTGTAAGAATCCTATGGGAGACAGAGCTGGAGAGAAAAAAGAGTCCAGGAGTGCTGGCTGGTTTTCAAGGATCATGCTGAAGACCAGCTGCAAAGCAGCTTGGCAGAGAAGGAGCTCAGGGTCCTGGTGGATGACTAGTTGACCGTGAGCCAGCAGTGTGCCTGTGCCATAAACAAGGCCAATGGCACCCGAGCTGCATCAGGTGGAGCGCTGCCTGCAGGCCAAGGAGGGTGATCCTTCCTCACCACTCAGCACTGGAGAGACACCTTACACATTTTTGAGACACATCTGGGTGCTTTGTGCAGCTTGGAGATCCCCAGAAAAAGAAAGACATGACTGTACTGGACCACAGACATGATGAAGGTGTCACCGAAACTGCAGGAAGAACAAAAACTCTCCAACATCTTTTCAGTGTTGGACAATTCAGGCATTACTTTATTCTGGCCAGGATGTTGTTCTGGCCAGGATGTGCAAGAGAAATCATTTCATCCACACACTGCTCAGGTTGTGCAGTGAAAATCATTCCATCACACGTGGTTCTTCACTAGATTTTCCACATATTTATACTATGAACCCAAAGCAATTCCTTGGTTCAATGTTCATTGGTCCCAAAATTCACAATTCTTAGTATTTGGTTTCCTATTGGTTATTGATCCCTTCGCCTTCGATGCTAATTTGGTCCTCATTCTTAGGTTCCCTTATCGATCTTTTCCCAGACCAGGTGTCTCCAACACACCAGGGGATGATGTTCAAGGGTAATGTTTGTTAATGGTCGCTTATTTCTTGTGCATCCTCTGGCAACTCCCAGTCCATTGAGATGTTAAGATCATCAGGCCTCACCCAGGGAACAGAGCCTTTTCAAAAGAAACTTCAATACCCTTCCCCCTGGGCAAAGAGGAACAAATCCCTCACTAAAGCTAGTTTAAAAAAAAAAAATTAAATTGTATCATTTCCAACAAAGGGGCCAGAGAGCTGGGACTGGAGAAGAGAAGGCTTCAGGATCTCATCAAGGTGTATAAATACTTGATGGCAGATGTAAAGAAGAGGGAGCCAGACTCTTTTCAGTAGTGCCCACTGACAGAACATATTTTATTAAATAATTTGCAATTCTTTTCTAATAGTTTTATGAACTGATGCAAGAATGCACAGAAACAGGACATTACTTGGCTTGCAACATGGAAAAAAAAAAAAATTTATCTAGCACTGACCGTAAAATAATTGCTTTATATATTGTATGAAACATGTCTTCAAAATATCAACGTAATTTTCAAATTACAAATCTTCTTTCACCAATGCTAGTCCCTTCAGTTTCTTTTTGTTTCTGATCATTAAAACAGCACTTCTATTGAGGATTAAACTTGGACTTAGAAAATTATTATTTCTCATTTCTACATTCAAATTAGTTCACTATATTGTACTGGTCTCTTTGTCAGGAAAATGGGACTAAGCTACTGTTTATTATGTGGGGATACAGTGAGGATTAAGGTTTATTCTTATATTTATGACAGCTTTCATGGAAAATACTAAGAAATAGAGACTTGAAACCCCTGTCTTATGTAGAAATTATTGTAACTGTATGTCTTTATACAAACAATAATTCAGTCCACAATTTCTAGTACCTACCAAAGTCATATTCACAAAGACACAGCTAAGTACTTGCAAGTAACATGGGCAGATTTCCCTACTCAATTCCCATTAGTGTATCTCAAAACACCAGAGTTTTGATACAAAGCAATAGCACACCCTACATGTTTAGCTGTCCTTAATTTCTTTGTTTATATACTCTTGTGAAACTTAAAGTATGTTTGACACAAGTTTTCACCAAGATAGAGAAGAGGCTGATTTTCAAACTCAAACAATGTGCGCAAAAGACCAGATGAGACAACTGTTGTCAGGATGATTTCCAGGGTGGAATTTCTGCTCGAAGTTTAAAGAGATTTGCTTTATTGGAAGCAGTAACACAAAAGCTCTGGAATGCATTTGGAGTGCAGGGGACTTTGGTAAACCTGGTGCAAAGTACAGATGTGGCAAAGCAGGAAAAAAAGAGTGGCAATATGCACTCCAAGATGTTTGGCCTACTCCAAGGCTGAAAGACACTTCAAGTGCATGAGTTGCCTGGGCTCTGTATGTCTGCTACCTGTTACTATCTTTTAATGCACGTACAGACGTGTCCAGAGAAGGGCAACAGAGCTGGTGAAGGGTCTGGAGCACAAGTCTTATGAGGAGCAGCTGAGGGAACTAGGGTAGTTTACCCTGGAGAAAAGGAGGCTGGGGGGCAGGGAACATTATAACTCTCTACAGCTGCCTGAAAGGAGGCCGTGGCCAGGAGAGGGTTGGCCTCTTCTCCCAAGTAGTAAGTAGTAGGACAAGAGGAAATAGTCTCGCCTTGTGCCAGCAGAGATTTAGATTGGACGTAGGAAAATTTTATTCACCAAAAGGGTTGTCAGGCACTGAAACAGGCTGTCCAGGGATCTGGTGGAATCAGCATCCACAGAGGTATTTAAAAGGCATGTAGATGTGGTGCCTAGGGGCATGGTTCAGTGGTGGACTTGGCAGTACCAGGTTAACAGTTGGACTCAAAGATCTTAAAAGTTTTTCCAACCTAAATGATTCTATGATTTGATCATTCTGTGCCAAACACAAACCAGTGCTTTCCCTGCACAGAATGGAAAGCAGATGGATAACTCAGAGCTCTGGACAAACCCTGTAGAAATGCGAAAAGCAAGTTAACTGCACTAGGAGAGTGGGAGGAGATACACAGGTTCCTTGTCCTGCCCTTTTCCAAAATCACCAGAAAATGGAAGTTATCTCACTTGTAATTGGTTCAGCTTATGTGAAACATTTTGAGTATTCATTAGAAGGAATATGTAGAGTGATTACAGCATTCCTCCAAAAAGTAGGAGAGCTGTCCTCATGGTCACACTCTGGAATCAAACAGAGCTGTGCTTTGTACATGGTCTCCACTTCCCTTCTCTCTATCAGGTGCCGAAAGAATGGCTGCAGGTTGGTATAATCTCTGACATTTTCAGAGGCACAAATTTATTCATGTCCTCCATAGCATGAGAAGCCTTTTGAGCTTGTGACTTTTTTCCCCCCACGTCCAGCTACAGAGAGGAAATCAGAAAGAAAAACACCCGAAACACCAGCTAGATCCAGGTTATACAGATGGGTTTGTGTGATGTAGGTTTCTGTCTACTTGGACTTAACATCAAATTTATGACCCTAGGCCATTCAAAATCTGTCAGTACTAACTAATACTCCCTGTCACTTCACCTTAGACTTAAATCCCTGACCTTTATCTGAAAGGTTGTGTGTCTCATTGCTAATGTCACCTCCCTCTAGTGTCGCTTCCTACGGCTGCAAGCTGAAATAACTTATTTACTTAACTATCCCTGCACTCCCCAGTTTCACACACAACAGAGCAATGTGTTCACAGGAACTCTGACATCTACATAGCACTGGCTAACCAGATGGCAAGCACCACTGACTGCTACTAGACATTAGTCTGTCCTCTAAGATAAGTATCAAAAAGATCCTACATTCAGTCTCCACAACCCTGACACTGAATGCAGTAATGGTTGTTGGAGTTTTAATGAAACCTTGTGTCATACTAAAATTATTACTGCTGTTCTATTTGTACTTCATTTCATATCTCCTTGTGTTGAAATGAATTTAATTTCTCCTTCAGGCACTGTTCTCAGAGGCTCCTATTCTAATTTTATTAGGTTTTGTGTCTCTAACTTTCAAAATTAAACACAATGGTTATCACAGTAGTACACAAAACTGATTATATGTTCTGAATTAATAAGCTTGAAAGGCATGTTTGGTTAAGATTCTATCAGGGCTGTACTTGCTTAAATATTTTAATAGTTGAATGTTAAAAGAAACTTATTTTATCCTTTAAATAAACTTCTGACAAGATTGCACAGAGAGAAATGGAGACACAAAGAACAAGATTTTCCTAATGCATCCACTCCAGTCCTTGTTATCAGACATAACTGCATAAAAATCTGGTTTGTATTTTTTACTATTTGAGTGCATTCAGCAATTTTTATTCCCTCATATTAGGGTTAATAACACAACAATTTCAGAATAACTGATAGGAATCTGCAGTTATCCCTGAACTTTTCTCCTCCCACTGGTGTCTTACACAGTTTACTATTCACTTTCCAAGCCATTCTTGGATGCTTCATACCTGTTGGAAAAAAAAGTATGCTTGAATGCTGGCCAGCATTTCTTATGTCTATCACATTCTTCTCAAGAGACTGAAGTCTTCAGGCAGACAGTTCAGTTTTTAACCACATAAGACAGGGACAGACCAAAGGGAATGTGAGTCACCAATTTGTTCAAAGGTGAGGACATTTTAATTATGGCTTTTAAAAAATGTCCATTGCAAGGTAAGGTCAGAACAAGCGTGAAACTTGCACATTTATTTGATTGATCTTCAAGAGTAAGCAAAAGTGTTCACCTGGATTTTGTATTCTACAAATGAAATAAAATGCAAATTAACTTGTTCTATTACTAAGAATAAAAAAAGACAAAACTACTCTGCTAGCAGGCTGCTACTCCTGCCATACTGAAATATATATCAAACATCCTCTTGGAAAAAGCTGCTCCAAAAAACGGGTCCTCTGCAATGCCTATATCCCCAAAACATGTAAGTTTCATGCTCATTTTCTGAAAGTACCTACATTCACAAAACTCAGACTGTAGTTGCAGATCTCACTCTAGTAATTTACTTCTGCTCTTCCCAGCCGCAGGACATTCAATACTAATCTATCCTAATTACACCATTATAATTGCAGCAGAGTCACACATAAGGAAAACAGACACAGAACTGAAATATTTCTAGGACTTTGCCTACAAACTTTGCGAGTTAACAAACCTTACACTTCCTATTCCACAACTGATTCATTTATTCTTCATGTTCCAATAAAGATGCTTTTCAAAAATAGCTAACTAATATTTAATTTTTTTATAAATACACAAGGAAAGAAGTTCGTAGAAACAGTAAAGAAGTTAAATGAGGTAAAGAGAAAGCTGCAGATAAAAAGTTTCCACGATTCTGTGGAAAGGGTTGACTCGAATTCAAGTGTAATAGAATATGACTTGTTGCCTATATCATCAAAACAGCATAGGTTTGAGGTGAAGAAATTGATATAAACTGCTCTCTGGGAACAGATATTAGCTGGTGTTGTTGTAACACAGTCTTTGGTCTGTGCATGTCACCAGTGAAAGTACAAATGAGTACACATGTGAACATATACAAAAATGTGTGCTAGATCGCCACAACAGTGATCTCTCCTGAGCTAACAGCAGATTCTTGTACTAAGGACACAGTATCTTCAAATTATCCCAAGGAGACACTGAGAAGCGAAACGAGGATGGAAAACCAGACTATAAAAGCTGTTGCAGAACAGCAACAGCTGTTTAAAGTGGCTATGAGAGACCTGAGTTTCCTCTGGAAAGAACGACAAAGCACAGTAAAAGCTCAAGGTACATTGAACAGGAACTGGACTGGCAAAGGGTGGGTGTTAAACAGACTTTTCATGTAATAACAAAAGTTGCACTAGAAAATGCCAATGAGTTTCCATCACCAGGTTATCTTGGCATTCCCACACACCACCCTTACCATAGCTGCCATTTCAGCATTTGGAGACCTTCCTTTGCTAGCTCTTCAGATCATCTTGATCATCAGTTGCACCTGTGTCCTGGGTTGCAGTGCATTCTATTACCATCCTCATGAGCTGTTGAAACCAGGTGGGCAGTGTTTCCTTGCCTCCTCCCTCCAGACTATCTTCTGTTAATGAGCCCATCAACACCTTGCCTCATGACTCATCATCCCATTGTGAGATGCTCCACCCAGGAGGAGGAACCAAGCATCCCATCCTGGATATAATCTGAGATTCCAAACACCACAGACACCCTTTTCCATTGGATTCCCAGAGGACAGGAGCTACATAGCCACCACTGGACCTTCTGAAGAAGAGCAGCCCCTTCCTACAGGATCACTGCTTTGACAGAACCACATCCATCACTTCAGGAGGACTGCAGCCACCATTTTATCAGACTGCTGCCACCATCCTGGCTAACAGAGTGTCAGGTTGTATCCTGACTCTGTCAGTTTAACCCAGTGTTTTCTGCTTTTTTTTTTTAAATTTCCCTATTAAATTGTTATTCTGACTTGGTGCCTCCCACTGGTTTGTTTTCAAACTAGTACAACCTGTATGTACATAATGGTTTCCAAAAGCCCCAAAGACCTGGCTGTAACTAAAATTTCCCTCCCATCTTTCCCATTCCCATTTTTTAAACTTTAGGGTGGAATCTGGACCCTGGCACAGCTGACAGGTGTGAGGGATCAGTCTTCTTTGGTGGATCACTTTGGATACCAAGCAAATCAAAATCTTTCCTCAAGATGTTCTTTTCCTCTCCCACTGCTCATCTCAGGCTGAATCAGACTAACTTTGTCTGAAAGACAGGAAAATGAATAATCATAGTAAGGACAGAGAGGAGAGGGCAACCTGAACTGGCAACTTGAGATAGTAAAAATGCAGGAATTATATCACATTCCAGGAAGAATACTCCATCATTCAATTTCAGTCTTTTCTTCTGCCTCTCCAATATTCAGCTCCAATTTCCTCTCAGTTTATTCAACCAAAGAGCCCATTTATTGACAACTTGACCACCATGGAGGACACAGAGAAGAAAAGCAGAAAACACTTCATAAAGCACTGTTCATATTTAGAACTTCATAATACGCCATACGTCTTCAGGCATGACGTGCATGCATTCTAACCAGAAAATGTAACATTTCAATTACCCTTAAATGTCCCACAAGTTATTAAACTTTTAGTTTTCAGAATCTTATCTCAGATCATGAAAGACTTAAATCAACAACAACCTATATATAAAATGAGATGCACATTTTTCAATATGAGAAAGTACATGCACATACAAAATACAATAGAGTGTTACAAATGAAAGGTCATTTCACATGACCTTTATAGCAAATTTCTTTTCTGAAGTAACATTGTGGAACCCAGAATCATACCAAAACCAGAGAAGTTTTCCTATACTTGAGGGGAAATATTGATGGTGGTATTATCTAGGCTAGTAATAGCAAATGTGATAAAGGAAAATGAAGAATTCACCTTCAATGATTCTGCATTTTGTTTTTGCAGTGTTTCCCTTCCCCCAATCAAGGACATTATATACAACTTTTCATAAACACACAGTTTACTAGATGCTAAAACATATTTCTTGACTCCAGACTATTATACATTTTAAAGGTATTTTCTTCATGCCGATCAGCCATAGAAGAAAACTGCTTTTCCAAAGGTCTCAAAAGAAGGGAAATTACTAAGTATGTTACTATCACATCAGGAGTGTTTAACAGTGACCATATGACCAGTGGTTGAAATTCTAGTGAACGTATACCTCTATTTTGTTTAGAGATAGGAGCAAAAGACCTTTTGAACACAGATGTTTTTAATCCAGACAACATATGACTTCTAAAGAAATTAATATGTGAGCCAGTTCTCCCTTCCAGGTAATCTGCAGGGTCTGGACTATATTCTGAGGGATGCGGGGAGTGGTTGGTTATGTGTGGTTTTGTTGGGGGATTTTTGTTTGTTGGTTTGGTTTTATGTTTTTTTTTTTTTTTAACCTACAACCAAGGATTATTTAATTTCACTTAGTTTCTCAGAATTCATCCCAACCTCAATAACTTCCATGGTGTTTAGTGACATGTCCAGCACCTCTGTATTTTCCCTTCTTCATCCTATGACAGCACAAAATCAGTTGCTGATTAAATAGCACTGTTTGCATGTTACACTAGTTTGGTGCAGTATGGAGTTTAATTCCCAAAATGCTCTTCCCCATCAAAATGCAGATGCTTACCACAATAGACTGCAAGTTTTGCCAGAGAAACGTGAGTCTCTACAGAGAATAACTTCAAGCAATATTCTGTGGGCAGAAAGTCAATAAACAAAGAACGTGGTCTTATGTTTGGGGTTTTTTTCTGCAAGGGTCACATTCTATTAACTGGGTTGATTTTTTTTTTTTAATATTTGTATATATTTACTTAGAAAAAAAAATCCATTTTTTTGTGTCAGGGGCTTTGGCAGTGTACCCTTTATAAATGAAAGTACTAGTTAGCTTTATTAGTTGGAACATGTTAAACATTGACACAAAGAAACCATTGTGTATGCCTGGTGGTTTGGTTGGAAATTCCTCCTCTCCCAGTGCTTGCTGGAAGTATACATCTCACAGAGTATGTGTAGCAACTGAGCACTAGCCACACACCTAAATTGTGTGATATGTGACATGTTAAATAACATCTGCTACAGCAAAAAAAGAAAATGCAAATTTTGACAGCCTTTTAAAAATAAACAAATAAAAGTACAAAGGCAGCAGGGGACAGTGCTAACAGATTACAAAAATAAAATTTGAGCAAAAGATGTACAGTAATCTCAGGCATTTTTCTTTGGACTAGCATGGCTGAAGATGGGAGCCCCTTAAACTTTATGACAGGAAATATATAACACAGCTAGTGTATAATGCATTCAGGACATCGGTGCAAGTAATAGCATTCATATCAACAGAGCAGGAAAGCAGAGAAGGAGACAGCTTTTTTACTCATGGCTTGCACAGAAGGGAGACACAAGGAAACTGACCCTGTGTGAAAGCGTTTGAAGCTGCATATAAGCCTTCTCTACAGCAGCCAAGTAACAATTTGTTGGATCTAGTGTAAACACAGCTAATGCAATTTAAATATAGTTTTGATTAGTCTGGCTGCATCCTTCTGAAACAAGCAATATTTACAGTATATATTATTTGTTTTGGTTTATATAATGTATTTCATGCATTAACTTCCCACATAAATAGCCAGCAATTAGGCCCAATGTCTAGCAAATGCCCTCAAATTTTCAGTATCGTCATGATGTAACACTTCTCAGACAGCAGATAGTCAATTAATCTTTCTTTTTCATGAGAGGTTTAGATGTGAATATAACCAGATCCCCATTTATCCCCAAGTTGGACAAAGTGTCTTTAAAAGAATTTTGTTGTAGTTTTCACATAATTCAGCAAAATGTATCCATCTTGGATAAGTCACTGTTAACGTTGTCCTAAAAGGCAGAATACCTTGTCTTGGGAGTTAGATTTTACTACACCATGAAGCATCTGAAGGAGCTCTAAAAGCAGGTTCCTAAAATATATATTGGGAAAAGATGGATTATTTCAGAACGTGGAAGTCATCATCTCCAGAGAACTGCTGTAAAGAGTCCAGGCCAGTTTCAATTACCATCAAAACAGAAGTGATCAAAGGATTGGATGAGCAAGAGAAAAACACACTAAACTACACATTTTGAATACCAAAGCAGCATCAAAGATGTACACAGCTGCACATGCAAGGCCAGCAGAAGTTCAGCCCGTTTCAGAAGTGTCTTATAAAGACAACTGCAATGAGTCTTCTCCCAACAGCTGTGTAACTTCTGCCACTGCTACCTTTGCCTCATTCACTATCTGCTACATAAATGGGCAATTATCAAATGAAAATCATCACTCTTTTACAGCCTGCATATGCATATCTTTTAGAAACTAATTTGTTCCTCTTTTGTGCTTTTCTCCCAAACTTTCCAGGCCATGGAAACAATCACACACTAAATAAATGAAAACATCCCTCACTAGGTCTGACATGCTTCTGTGATGTTCACTAACTGGAGATAAATCAAAACCATTGGCTGTAAGGAAAAAAGAAAATTCAGCTTTGAGAAGAAGCAACAGTTCCTAACAGCAAGCCTGAAGATTTAATAATGACAGCCCACAGTTCTGTTTGGACTGGACATGTCTCAAGGCCTTTCCAGTAACAAGACAGCTGAGCAAAGGTAACTTTTGCATACATTGGAATTTGTTCTGCCTTTTAAAGTGGAATTTCATTTAATAAGCTAGTGGAACTAACAAAAACAGACTAAAAACTACAGGCAGAAGAGATGCAATATGACAGCAAACTTTTCTCTTTGTCAGTATTTTGCAGTATTTGAAACATTTAAATATAAACCAAGGAAACTCAGGGAGCTAAGTGGTCAGCTATTCTGTAGACAGCTAAATGTCATGGTCAGGAATGTTTTCATGATACTCTATCTAATATTCCCTGCTTAGATTATCCCTAGCAATTATTCATGGTATGTGCAGTCATTTGTCCTCCTCTCCCACCAACCCACTTACAGAAACACATAATTATTCTACAATCAC